>NW_020290254.1:423263-845561 GCF_003144295.1 Acaromyces ingoldii | reverse complement strand
CCTAACCCTAACCCTAACCCTAACCCTAACCCTAACCCTAACCCTAACCCTAACCCTAACCCTAACCCTAACCCTAACCCTAACCCTAACCCTAAACCCTAGCGTAATTGAGAAACGGAAAGGTCCATTACAACTGTAACCTCGAGTCAAAGGGGTTCATGGCGTCCTGACTCGCCTTGCGAGCGTCCATGCGGGCAAGCTAGGCAGCGACATTCGTCCGCCCTGTCGAAGCCACTCAGCACCAACGCTCACATAGCGGAGAGGCGACACTGCATAAAATCTAGTTCGAAGCAGTATGACAAGTGATCCGAAGGCTGTGCAAGGTCAATGAAGAAGTCACTGCAATCATGACTTGGTGAAGTGCTCTTTTAGCCCTTCTCTACTTTTGATACTTTTGAGCCTTCATTTAGAATATCTTGCATCAGTATTCACGCTGTGCGTTTTTGCCAGGTGAGATCCTCAGCTTGAGGTCACTAGAGTCGACGCTGTGAATAAGGCAATTCCTCTTTGCCATGCCATGCAAACTCGTCGACGTTTGTACTGCGACGAGCGCCAAAGATTTCCTCTCGCTCTGCATTGCAGCAGCTGCACTTTTCTGCAAAATCATTGCAGGACCTGACCTATGAGCTCACAGTGACAAGCTGTGCGACCGAGTATGTAGTCTACCAATTTATCTAGGCTCCCCTTCTGTTTCAGTCCGCTATCGCGATAGGCTAAACAATGAACAGGCGGACCCATTTGCACGGTGCTTCATCTCACGGCACTCAGAACCTCAGGAACGACCGACACACGGAAAAATTGTGCATAGTCCGTGCGAGAGTTCTATCAGTGTGCAGTGGACAAATAAAAAATGGTTGATTACCAAGCAAAGATGTGGCTCCAGCGCTGTGTCCTGTCTGAAGCTGCCTTAAGTCCGGAAGTGGGGGAGGGCACGTTCCACGCTAAAGAAGCATGCCGGAAACCGAAATCAGCGACGGATTGACAGGACTGACTGAAGAGCGCGCGAAGGGTGGCAATGAATAGTATATAGGAGTGGGCGAAGCTCCTTCGCGGATGCATTCGAGGACATCACTTCACCAAGCTCAGGCTCCCTGCGAAAATGCTCCCGGTTCTTGCTCTTTTGCTGCCGCTCGTGGGCTTCGTGGCTGGCTTCGCGCCCCTGCAACGCAACATCGCCTACCGCTCACCCACACTGACGACCAGTAGCCTGGCGCATGACATTGATCATATAGGCGCAAAAATAGTGAAGAGATCGACGCTCGGACGGCGTTCTCTTGAGAGCGCACGAGGCGGGCATGCTGCCGATCAGCTTGTCATCGACTACGACTCGGCCAAGGGCATCGATGGACAGGACAGCTACCACGGCTCATTCACTTTTCCTTATGGCGTCGCTTCCGGTGATCCGCTGGACGACAGCGCTATTCTCTGGACTCATCCCGTGCCCAAGGATGCCGACACAGTGGAACCGATCTGTCTTCGCTATCAGACGAGCAAAGTCAAGGACAGCTGGCATGAGAAAGACCTCGTCGACAGCTCGTATGCGTGGACCACATCGGACGTTGACTACAGCTTCAAGGTAGAAACGCAGTTGCCCGAGCCAAAGACGCGCTACTACTACCGATTTTTTGGTTGTCACGACCACAGCCTCGTCTCGCCCACGGGTACCTTCACCACGATGCCTTCGCCCGACGACGAAACAGTCGGCTCGCTGAAGATGGCCGTCTTTTCCTGCTCCAACTACCCCTTTGGCTACTTCAACAGCTTTGGGCAGGCCGCAAAGTCAGATGTTGACCTCGTAGCGCACGTCGGCGACTACATCTACGAAAGCGCAGGTGACGGCAGCCCAGACGCCTACGGAGATGGACGCCCGCTCAACCGTGTCCCCCAGCCAAATCGAGAGATTGTGACGCTTGATGACTACCGCCTGCGCTATGCTACTTACCGAAGTGATCCGGATTTGCAGCGCTTGCACCAGAAGAAGCCCTGGCTGCTCATCTGGGACGACCACGAGGTGGCGGACAATTCGTGGAAGGCAGGCACAGCCGACTCCAACGACACGGCAGCAGGCACCGTCGAAGGGGTACGCTTTACCGAGCGCAAGAAGAATGCCGTAAAGGCATATTTCGAGTGGATGCCAATTCGTCAGGTCGACACAGCAGGTGATACGCTGCGCATCTGGCGCAAATTCCAGTATGGTAAATTGGCTGACATTGCCATGCTGGACACGCGCAACTATGACCGAGACATCACCGATCTTTACTACAACACGGCCGAGGTCGCCAGTCTGGCCAACGACACGGCTAGATCGCTGATGGGCGGCAAGCAAGAACGCTGGCTGTACCACAATCTCATCCACTCTCAGAAGCGTGGCGCCACATGGAAGCTGATAGGCCAGCAGATTATCGTCAACCATCTTAATTACGGCGAGGCGGATTTCCCCGTCGATTACGATGCCTGGGACGGCTACGAGGCCAACCGACGGCGGCTCTTTGACACTATCCGCGCCAACGACATTCAAAATGTCATTCTCCTCTCCGGTGACAGCCATGCTGCCTGGGTGTACGATGCCATCTATCAGGAGTGGGAGAACCGAACGGACCTGTACGACCCGAGCACCGGCAGAGGTGCCCTTGCTGTCGAATTTGCCGGCACGGCCGTCTCCTCGCCCAGTTCCTATGGTGCTAAACTGACGCCTGCCCAATACGTAGCTCAGGCTGAGAAGCTTGTTTCGATCAATCGGAACCTTGCCTTTGCCGAAGGCGGCCACCGGGGCTACTTTACTCTCGATGTCCGTCCAAACGAGCTCGATGCCTCCTTCTGGGGTATTGTTAACAACACGCAGCAGAGTTCTGATCAGATTCTTCTGGCCAAGTTCAACGTGCAAAAGGGCGCCAATCGGCTCACTCGCCCAATCAATAATGGCAAACCAGCGAAGGGCGGTGCTCTCCAGGCGCAGATCATTGATTACTCCAAGCAACAGTGGAATGGATCTGGGTTCTCTTAGAGCACCTATTTTCTGTAAAATAGTCTGGTCGACAAGTTTATTACATCTGAGATATGGTCATAGTTCGATTGCCATGACACATCAACTCATCAATGTCGGATAACGCTGTGCCCGGCCGGAACGGCGTGGTGGACAAAAGTACTGTACAGTACAGTACTTTGCGGAGGAACAATTCTGTTGAAAGTGTAGACCACGCGGTGTTCACATTTGTATGGCACGGTTTGTTCCCGCAATTGACGTACCTGACAAAGAACTTTGAAATGCGCTATGCGACGACCTCTCGCAGTTCGTCTTGCCTTTTCTCGAGAAATTTATCAAGGGTGTTGAATTCGATGCCAAGCGCTTGACACACACTAATGTCTGTGCGGTTTGCAAAGATGGCCAAAACCTCGCCGTTGCCAGCTTGCAGGTCTGTGGCCCGCTTGGCCTTCACACTTTCCGGATCGGGGTGCTCGGCACGCATTGGCTTGTTCGCATGCTTGGCAATGACGGCGGCAATTTGTGCCAGCGTCATTTTCTCGCCGACAGCGTTGAAGGCCAAGCCATTGAAAGTATGTGGATCCAAGAGCACGCGTGTCGCTATCTCTGCCAGATCGACAGGGTCGACTAGATCCAGGACGGTGTCTACTTGTACCGGGAAGCTGAGTGTGCCGACGGGATGATCGCGCACTCCAGGAAATGACATCGCAAGATATCGAGCACCGAAGTTTGAGAAGTGCATTGAACCTTGTATGGCTGCCCAACAGTCAAAACCAGCTGTCCTGACAGTTTCTTGTATACTCATTTTCCTATTCCAGTAGTCGGCCACGACGCCTGCGCTGCTAATCCACTCTTGCCATTCGGGCATGGTCGCGATGCTGTGCGTATTTTGCACCGATTGAAACACACAAAAGCGTATACCCGCCGCTCGCGATGCTTCAATGATGTTCTGCGCGTACGTGACTTCCAAGTGGTGATCGGCTAAGGATGCAGGGGTAGGATTCAGATACACGCCAGTGCAGGTGGCGGCGGCGGCGGCAATGGCAGCTTTGTCGTCCAGAGCGCCTCGAAAAATCTTCGCGCCTGCACGTGCGAGCTCAAGTGCGCGCTCCGAGTCTGGATGAGTGGTCAGCACATGTACGCAGTGGCCTATCGCCAGCAGCTTGTGCGTCAGAGGACGCCCGACGGTGCCGGTTGCGGCTATGACGAGGAAATTCTGCATCACCCTGGCTGGCTATCCTCAATTGTCACTCGCGACACGGCTTTCAGAATCGATCGTTGAGTGTGAAGATTGAAAAGCTAAGTGGAAAAGGCGTTGACCGCGTCTGTGTTGTCGACCAATTGATAGACGTGGAACGTCCTCTTCGACGTAGATGACTGAATGGTAGGATTTGCAGAGCCTGATTAGGGTTGACATGAAGGAGAGTCCGTTTAAAAATCACGCCACGTATCGAAAGCTTGACCTGCACCACGTGTGCACATACATTGTCTTCCGTAACAACCTCTGCGATGGAAGACTCAGCAAAGCGACTTCGTCGCGTTGGCAACCCGACCGTCAATTCACTGCTTGGTATTCGGAGCGCGACCCTGTCCTCATGCTATTTAGGAGCCACAGTTTTGCCTTCGAGTCAGGTATTCAGGAGCGGTGTCGAAGGCATGGAGGTATGGCTCTGTCAGAAGCCTCCGCATCCTCGTCGCCAGCCACTATCTCGCTTTACGTCTTTGCACCTCCCACGGGCATGCTGCGAACGAAGCCAGGTGGGGCGTGGCGAGCGGCAGACAGTTTCACTGCGTGTGGCCGTTCATCAAGCAGTGTAACAATGCAACAATGCTGGAAATGGGGTTGACGGTCATTACATTAGAAGGGCACGGCACAGGCTGTTGAAATCCCCGGTCTCAGCTTGCGCGATTGGACTTGCGCAATTATGGACCTTACTCGCTAAAGTTGAGAGTGGCTAATGGAAGAAGAGGATGAAATGGAACTGAAACCAACGCTACGACTGGCCCGAGAAGGGCGGAGCTGTCTCGTTGATGGAAAAGGGCTGGCTGAAGCGGTACAGGTACGTGACATCGGCGACGCCCTGCTTGGTGTACTCAATGGTACCCGCAATGATGAGGCCACTGCCATCACCATAGGGAAGCGGGCCGTTGGGGACGCTCGTCTCCAGCGTGATGGGCTTGCCAAGCTCCTGGGCAGGAATTGGCAGTGAGGCCACGGACTGGAGCGGGTCGCCGCCTCCACCCTCGATGGTCACGGTGAGCTGCTTGGGGTACACATTGGCCGCCTTGGCGCAGTCCTGCTCATAGTGGATCGTAATGGGCTGCCAGGCAAAGGGTCAGACTCATCATCGTACTCGTCTTGCACAGACACACACCTGGTTGCGGACAACGTTGCTGCTGGGCGACACACTGAACGTGCCAAAGCGGCCCGTGCCCGCCTGCTGGCACTTGCCCGGTGCGGTGACGCGCCTTTCGACGGGCGAGGCCACGCTCTGGGAGAAAGCACAAGCGGCGGCGGCGAGTGAGGCGGCAATGAGAGTGTTGCGCATCTTGAAGTTGTGCTTTGCCAATGAAGGCAAACAGCCTTGCTTATATAGGGCCAGCAGCTCACGGCAACGCGTCGGAAAGTCGCGGTCGGCGACGGATGTCCGCGTGTTCCTGCAGGTTCCGGCGGAGACTAGCCAATTACTGATGCTTGGATCTGTGCGCGCTGCAGATCTTGCCGATTTTCCACCGCTGCTTCTGCGGGACATCCGCCGACCTGCGGGACACCCGCCGACCTGCTCAGTATACTCGGCGGCCTTTGTAGATCTGTCCTAGGGGTCACGTCTAGCGGCATTGGAGCTCCACCAAAGACATCCGGCTCCCACGATCCATGCAAGGTCCGCGCTGGAAAGGCTGGGCCACCCCTACGATTCCATGTTTTACTTGTTTTGGTACCAAAATTGCTGCTGATTCATAGCACTGTTGTGACAGATCAAAGAGCACAAGTGCGCTACTCTTGCTGGTGAAGCGAAAAGCGCACTGCAGCAAGTTCGTAGGTGTCCGTGCCGCGAACCGGACAAAGTCAACGGCGCAGATCACAGAGATTGATTTCCAACGATGAAAGATAGTACAACGCCGCACGAGAAGAAGAGTATGCACCCTTTTGTGGACGGTGGAAGGCAACAAAGCTCGTGATGCCTTTAAATAATCCGGCCAAGTCGCACACAGCACCCACTGAGGCGTGAGAAGTGGCGACGTCGCTCGTCGCTCTTGGTCCGTGCGCGACTGCACGTGTGGAGTCGGCTTCGTCTCGCATGATTCTCAGTCCACCTCCTCTCCACCTCACCGAAATGGCAACTTTGCATCCTCGGGTGATTCTCGTCTACAATGCCGACGGAACGACGCTGGGCAAGCTCAGATGTGAGTCTCTCTTCCCTCTTAAGAATGGTGACCGCGCTGAACGCCGTGAGATGCAGATGGCTACAAGAAGCTGTTCGGTCAGCGAAGCGAAGGGGAGAGCGCATGCGGCAACTGCGAGGTGACGCACGGCGGGCTCCGCCTCACCGAGACAGACGCCTGGCGGGACGCGAAGAAGACAATGGAGTCGTCAATGGGCCTAGTCGTCCAGCAACTGCACCGCGATGAGCTCGACGAAAGGGTATGTCGTCATACCTGTCGCAATGACGGTGAGAAGCTGAAGAGATTGCGCGTTTCAGATGCGCAAGATCGTCGAAACGACGAGGCTGCCTACCGTGCTTTACGACGATGGTACAAAGATGGAAGAGATCGTAGGCAGAGACGTGATCAATGCATGCGCCTTGGTCAAGAGCGCAGACACACAAGAGCAGCGGGAGCAAACAAAGGCTCAAAACATGGTGGACGCCATTGAGAGGGCCTTGAGTGTAAAAGCGCCCAGCTCGAATTTATGACTCAGCAATGACAACGAGGATGCCCTTGTGAGGACGCTGCGTGGGCAGCTGCTTGACACTTCCCCTCCATGTGGCTCTCTTGCCCGCATTGCTAGGCTGGTCATACCAACCCAGCCAGTCCTGCACACCAGCGCCGAGGTCCTCCTCTGCGAAGTTGAGGCTGATGCGTGTGGAAATGAGACGCATGGCCACGCCCCTGAGCCATGATCTGATGATGGCAGAGCCACCGCAGGGCTTGACGCCGGCACCAAATGTAAGTGGCTGCTTGCATCCGTCGTGACTGCCTTTGCCATTCCGGTAGCGGTCCCACCTGAAGCAAGCTGCATCGGGCCCAAATGCCGCCTCGTCGCGGTTCGCCAGCGGTAGGTAGGGCCATGCATCCCAACCACGGGGGATGCAGACGCCGGCGCGATGCAAGGATAGGCCCTCGTCCTTCACAACGGTCCGCATGACGCCAATGATGGGCGGAGATACGCGCTCAGTCTCGGTGACGACGGCCGAGATGACACCTTCTGCCTCGTCTGTAGCTAGGCTCCTGATCCTCTCCGCCAGCGTCGCTTGCCCTGGCTGCTGGCGGTACAACTGCAGGACTAGAGCCGCAGCAAGCGAAGCAAAAGCCTTGACGACGAGATTGGAGGAGAACATGGCGTGATGCGAAGCGTTGCTGGCGTCAGCAATGCCCGTGTCCTTTGCGCGCTCTGAAAAGGGACATGATCCTGCCGCCATCCTTTGCTGGACCATGGCGTCGAATCTGCGCTTGGCATCCTGGCCGCGCGAAAAAGCATTTTGATACAGCGGCGTCTTGAAGCTGTTTTTCAGGCGGTCATATTAGCTGCTGCTCTCTGGTAGGATAGAAGACGGGACCGGCGCACCCTACCGGAAGGGAAAACTGCCCTCTGAGCATATCCTCGCTCCAAGCCTGGGCTTCGTCAAACTCGGTCGTGCCCCGCGCCAGACCCAGGAAGGTGCCCAGGGCGAGCGATTGGCCCAAGCTCTTACAAGCTTCGTAGATGTCCACCTCATTCTGCTTGGCGAGATTTGCAGTCCAGTCGGCCACAATCGACGATGCTGCACGTTGCGCCCCGTCTGGGCTTGGGTTCATGCACGCATCCCAGGCCTGCCTGTGCTCTTTTGCCTCCTCTTCGTCCTCGTCTTCGAGCAGCAGGTTCGGTGGTGAGAAGAATGCCGCCATGAGCTGCTCGTACGCTTTCGTTCGAGATGTTTCCTTTTCAGAGGGAGACCATGGCTGATCGAGGACCTGAAGCGCATCGTCGTACGATGTGATCAGGGCCACGTCGCGGGCCAGGACGCTGAGCCTGACGGTGGAGCAGTTGACGTCGTGCACCAGAGAGCAGACCTCATCGTGCGCCTGTCCATGGAAGGCGAGCGTCTGGCCGAGGAGTGGCAAGGATCTCCTGCCGCGTGGCAGACTTGGCTGCGCTTGTCTTTTGTTGAACCACGCCATGCTCGTGAACGCGATGGTGGTTCTTGAATTTGAAATGCAGCCAAATAGACTGGTTGTGTACTCGCGCAGAACCCTTTCCCCACCTCCACCAGTGTAGACAATGCGCGCCTCTCGCCGTCTATCGTCGTTGGTGGCCGACGCTGCTCGTCAGCGGCTTCGCCACCGTATCGACTCGGTCGACGGCAAACCCTTGACACTGGGCGAGAGCTTGGACGTTGTCAGGAGGCGAGAGGCTCAAAAGGAGCAGCGGCGCGCAGAAGTCAGTGTAAAGGCACGTTGTTTCGTCGCCTTGTTGCTAACCTCCTCCTCTCCCGAAGGCCATCCAAGAAGCGACCAGGAGTGTCTTGCCATTCAAAGAACGGCTGAGGCAGGAAGGAGTCTCTCCTCTGTTGACAGGTTGGTCTATGTGCATTGTCCGTTGTTTCCTCTGACTGACAAGCTCTCTGGCAGACCAACCGATCACACTGCAAATCAATATCGGCAAGCTGTGCAATCTGACGTGCCGCCACTGCCACGTAGAGTCGAGCCCATCCAAGCGCAGAGAGAACATGCATGGCGAGGTGCGTATGTCTGACTAGCCGTATGTGAGTGCAGTGAGGCTCACAAAAGGGCTAAAGACAGTCGACCGGTGCCTCGAGCTGCTCTCGCGATCATCCTCGACGACGACGCTCGACATCACGGGAGGCGCGCCCGAGCTCAACCCCCACTTTCGCCGGCTTGTTTCGGGAGCAACAGCGATGGGAAAGCAGGTGATTGACCGATGCAACCTCGTCGTGCTTTTTGAAGAGGGCATGGAGGATCTCGCGCAATTTTTGGCCGAGCATCGCGTCCATGTCGTAGCATCGCTCCCATGCTACACGGAAGACAACACAGACAAGCAGCGCGGAAAGCGAGTACACAAAGACAGGTGAGCATTGAGAGAAGGGAGCCGCAGGCATGCACGCTGACTGGTTCCCCAAGCGTCGAGGCCATTCGCATCCTCAACCGGCTGGGCTACGGACGCGACGAGGGGCTTCGGTTGGACCTCGTTTACAATCCGGGGGGCGCTTTCCTGCCGCCGCCGCAAGCTCAGCTCGAGGCCGACTATCGGTCTCGGTTGAGAGACGAGCATGGAATTGTCTTCGACTCGCTCCTGGCCTTGACCAACATGCCCATCAAACGCTTTGCCGACGACCTGGAGAGGAGTGGAGGACTATCCGCCTACATGAGCGACCTCGCCGCCAACTTCAACGCAGCGACATTGCCAGGACTCATGTGCAGAGACACGGTCAACGTGCAGTGGGATGGCACCATCTACGACTGCGACTTTAACGCGGCCCTCAACTTATCCTCGGTGCCGAGAGATGTCTGGTCCATCGGGTCCATCGACGAACTCGCCGGCAGAGCAATCACCACGGCAAAGCACTGCTACGGATGCACAGCAGGCAGCGGATCGAGCTGCGGTGGTACTTTGGTATAATTTAAACAATCTACCTTCCTTGAACTGCTTTCCCTATTCCTTGACCGTGACCGTGAGTGTCCAGCAGAGACCACCGTGCAAGCCATTGCCGCGTGCGAGGAAACGAGGTGGAGTCGCCTTCGACAACAGAGGCAAGATCGCCGGGTTCGTCGACGTCTTGGAGCGTGGGGCCTAGCTCGACGTCCAGTCCTAGTTCCGACAGCCGCCTACTTTGATCTTCCGCCGTCTGCGGGCATGACCATCTGATGTTTCCAAAGGCCTTGGCTGAGTCTAGACCGAGGGGCACTGTCAGGAGCACGTAGCCACCATCGCTGGCCGGTATCATATATGCCGTTTTGCCTAGTCCATCCTGTACCCGCTGTATCGCTCTGTGCACGTGTTCCCGCTTCAGCGCAAAGCAGTCGGTGCCCACGAGAGTGCAGGTGCCAGTAGCTGCTTTCATTGGACGCGAGCAAGAAGCCACCGCGGCGGCCAGTCGATCACCCAGATCGCCAGCATCGGGCTGTGGCTGCGCATCGCAGTCTTGTGACAGGTCGTTGTCCCTCAGCAGCCTCTCCACATCGGCTTGAGCTACCGCTGGGGCATACGACCAGACGAGGCGGGATAACGCAACACCGACGAAGCTTTGCAGTGTCTCGATCAGGGCGAGCTCCGCAAAGTCTCGTGCGCCGCCTTTGCCCAGCGCGGGCTCCAACCGTGTCTTGACGGTGCCCAGATACGGGTATTTTGCAACCACGCAGATGTGGTGCAGCGCCGTGGCCTCCATCGAGGTAGGAGGTGTGGCTGCGTTTAGAAATGAAGAACAATTTCCTCCATCGCATGGATCAGGGGTGCTCCAGGAACCTGTTGAATTTCAAAGACCGACGCGTGCTCTGCAGCGCACATCCCATCCGCGGATGAAGGGACAGAGTGGAGATGCACTACAATGATGCACCGATCAGCAGCTCCAGCATCACAGAAGGCCCAAGTACGCCACGGGAGTCATCCCATCACCGTCGTCATTCCCTGCCTCAACGAGGCTCTGGCCATCGAAGCGACAGTGGAGCGCCTCTTTTCGACTGCCTCCATCGCGAGCCCAGAGGTGATCGTGGTCGATGGGGGAAGCAAGGATGCCACACTGCGAGTCATTTCCAGTCTCAGAGTGCGATATCGCACGCTGAGGGTCCTCGCTTCGCCCGTTCCTTCGAGAGGCAAGCAGATGAGCATGGGAGCCAAGATTGCAGCATCAACCAGTCGTCTCGTTCTCTTTCTCCACGCAGACACGCTGCTTCCGGCCGCCTGGGACCAGGCCATCGTAGAGGCGGATGCGCGTCATCCCACGCTCATGCTCGGATGCTTTCGGCTGGCCCTGCCCGAGCCCATCGACTCCAAGCTCCGCATCATGCTCCTCGTGGCCAATCTCCGAGCAAGCTGGGCCAGATTGCCCTATGGTGACCAGGCCTACTTTGTCAGGAGCCAGGAGCTAGACCGAATCGGAGGCATCGACGAGACGCTGCCCATGATGGAGGACGTGGACCTGCTGGCGAGGTATCAGCGAGCGGCCAAGAGCAAGGCCAAGAGATGCTCTCTGCTGAGAGAAAGAGATTCGCTCTGCATCCTCAATCTCTCCGTCATCACAAGCCCCCGGCGATGGAAGAAAAAGGGTGTGTGGCGTAACACGCTCCTCAACCAAGTGTATATGCTCGCGTGGTGGGCAGGTGTATCGCCAAGGACAATCTATGCGTGGTATTATCGTTGAGGCTTATGCTACAAGATCAGACGCCCAGCTTGACTTTGACTGTCAGCGATTCAAAGTTGGCCGGGCCCAGCTGCGCTCGGATGTGACCATCGGCCACCTCGATGGATTTCCGATTCAGCACCTGCATCTCGCCGAAGCCGAGCTCGTGCATCATGGCGGACAGATCTTGCTGGTAGTGGGCCCCCGCCAGGCACTCGCCGAGCAGCACCGGATCTTCCTTGAGCGCCGTGTCCAGTCGTCGGTCGACAAACACGTCGGCAAAGTGGAGCTCGCCACTCGGCCTCAGTACCCTGGCGATCTCGGCAAAGACGCTCTTCTTGTCCTCTGCAAGATTGAGAACACAGTTGGACACGACGAAGTCGACGCTATCTGAGGAAACAAGGGAGTGAAGATCGGAAATGTCGCCCTCGTGGAACTCGATTGGCGACGAGGTAGGATGTCTGCCCTTGTGCCACGCCAGGGCGGCCCGGCCGACGTCAAGCTGCTCTCGCGTGGCGTCTATGCCAATGACACGTCCTCGCTCGCCAACGAGCTGCGACAGCACAAAGCAGTCACGGCCCGTGCCGCAGCCCAGATCCAGGACAGTTCTGCCCCTGAGACAATCGACAGGCGCGGGGAAAGGTGAGCCACAGCCGTAGTAGCGGTTGGAAACGTCCGCGTGGACTTGCTTCAGTGCGTCTCGGATGGCAGCCTCTTTGGGCGCCGGACTGCAGCACGCAGTCGTTTTCAGCTCACTGGTCGCCTTGATCGTTTGACCATAGTAGTCTTGCGCCGACTTCAACATCGTCCAGCGTCGAGAGGGGAATGTTACGACGGTCGTAGATAGGAGCGAGCGAACAAGAGCCCGATTGCCTCTGGCAAGCTGAGGGAATTTCAAATTGCAAAGTCGTACGCTCCGAGTCTCTAGTAGGATGGTTATGTAATATTCTCTCTTTCTTGGCTCCATTCGTGCGAATTCAAAGGCCGTAGAGAACAGCGTTTTCCACTTCTCTCTCGGCCGTCGACGTCTTTGCAGATCACGTCAGCGTACCAGGCCAGCTCGAGAGACATGTTGGTCCCCATCCTGGCGTCTCCAGTGCCATAGCGTGCCAGAGAAGCAGCGACCATGCTGGCGGTGCTCTTGACAATATCTTCTCGGCTACTGTCTCGTTGCGGCATGCGACCTTGGAAATAGGCTTCTAGCCAGCGGGCCTGTACCTCCGCCACGATGGCTGCGCTGAGGGTCTGCGGAAGGCCGAGAACAGCAAAGTCGCGCTTGGAATAATCCAGGGGGACCATGTGCCTGTAGAGACGAATGGTCTCTTGCAAGGGAGAGAAGTGGTGCAAGTGAGAGAGGATGGGGACGCAGCGCCTAGCCTCTTCCAGCGCTTCGTTGAGAGCCAGCGTCCATTCTCTATCGCCCTGTCCTCCCAAGCCCAGCTCGTCGGCCAAATGAGCGCCCAGCAACTCGCGCATCGCCACGTCTGCGCGCGAGTAGCCTGTACATGCCACAATCACATCTTTCTCCTGATCGACCTCGGTGATGATCTCTTCTTCCTGCTGACATGACCTGGTACCTAGCAGGGCGTACTTGCCCCTCCCGAGCTCGGCGAACGCGCCGCATCTGGCGTGTACCATGCGGCACGTAGTGTTCTCCAGCTCTCGAGGTGAGGGAAAGATCCTGGCCGAAGACCGCATGATCTGCTCCCACCCTCTCTCGCCGTCATCTCCCACGCCCTTGCTCTCTGTATCCTGCAGGACGAAGGAAGACTTTGCCATCTGACCCCAAAAGAAGCGCATCATTGTCTCGCTGTAGCTCTGTCGAGGGGATCCTGACCAGGGGCTGAGGCGGCTGATGAGGGGCAATCGAGATGTCCAGGCTGGCCAGGTCCCGCTCGGAAGCGGCCACACATCCATCGCGCCTCCGATCAGCAGCAACTCTTTGCTTTGTCCTGCTTTGGCTACCACATCGAGAGCACTCTTGCCGCTCCCCACGACGATAACTCGGTGTGCTTTCTCCAGGAGCTCGCAGGATGATGCCTGGGCAAGCTGGCTAGAATGCAGGACTCGGACTCCTGTGCTTTGCAGCTCGCTGAGCACGGGTGGCATCGATGGAGTGCTGAAGGCGCCCAAAGCTAAGACGACTCGGTGGTAGTGATGCACGGCACCGTGCTCGGTCTCCAGGCACCATCGGCAATCTTCAAGGATATTGCGACCTCCGCCACTGGCGTCGCTGCCACTCTGTCCTTCACTACATCTCCGCAGCTTGACTACGCGGGTGCTAAGCTCAAGTTTTGCCAGTCGGCCTCCACCTTCGCTGTCGTTGAGGCGCATCTCCTTTGCGAACCTGGCGTAGTACCGTTGAGCCGTCTGCGCTGTGATGTAGGCGCTCGGTCTGCTGCTCTTGTCACCTTCGGCGTCATCTTTCGTCAGGGGAAATCCGGGGTAGGCAAACAATTGCCGAGGCGTGTTGGTCTCGAGCCAGTCGTACGCCTGCCCCTGCTCCGGCTGCAGAGCCCACACTCCGCCCATGCATGCTCGGCAATCGTACAGAGACACATGGTGTGACTCAGCAAGGTGATGTGCTGCTGCAAGACCTGAAGGACCGGCACCGACGATAGCTACCGAGGGTTTGCTCATTAACGAATCGCCTCACGCTCGACTTAGCAAGGAAAGCGCTACGTGATCGAGGAGTGCTTCTATTTCAAATCAGAAATAATCCAGGGTTATCTGACGACGTACAAAAAGTGGACGGGCCTCTCTTGTCTCCCCCTCCACCACAGCGGTAGTCGCAGTACGTGCGAACATGGAGCGTCAGATACTCACGCTCAGGATTGTCGGAGCCCTTTTCATCGGGTCATGTCTGCTCGCGCCGACACTCTGGCAACCGGCTCTCGATGCAAGCTGGGCCTGGCTGCTGCGACGGTCCCTCTTCAATGTACGTGTTCTCTGTCTCCCTGCGCTTTAGGTCCCTGATTCACACGTGCCTCCCAACAGGCCTCTTACTTTGAGACGCTCTGGACAGTGTCTCTCTACATCCTGTTTGAGTCGTACTATGTGTCGTTGGCCACGACTAGCAAGCCCCGACCTCCGATGCCAAAGCGCGTAGACCAGAGGGCGGGAAGGGCTCACCTATGGAAGAATGGGACCGTGCGCGTCCGAAAGCTGAGGGGAAGGCTGAGCGAGCTTGTCGTCTACGTTGCGCCGCTCCTCCTTCTTGACCTCATCCTCATCAAGAAGTTCAAAGGGGTTGCGTGGCAAGACATCGTGTCCAGTGGAGGCTACGAGCCCCACTCGCTCCTCAACGCCACATACTCAAGCCCGGCCAACATCAAAAGCACCAACTTTCTAGCCCCCTCTATCCACAACTTTTCGTTCTCATCGCCGCTGCAGCTAACGCGTGCTCTTCCTCCCCGCCCGATCACCTCACGACGCCTCGTCGTCGAGCTTCTCTCGTCATTGGTTCTCTACGACGCCCTCTTCTTCGTGGTCCACCTTTCGCTGCACAAAATCCCCTTTCTCTACTCGAAGCTGCATGCTACGCACCACGACCACGCAGAGATACATGCCCAGATCACCAACAGGCTGGACCTGGGAGAGCGTCTCCTTCTCGTCCTTACGGCCAACTTTAGCCTCCAGATCATTGGGGCCCACGTCATGACGCGCACCGCCTTTGTCCCCGCCTTTGTTCTTTTCCTGGTGCAAAACCATTGTGGTCTCGATGTGCTCTCCTACGACAAGATCCTTCCAAAAGGATGGGGCGGTGAGTTCCCTTTCTCCTACATGCTGACGGAGTTCTGACGCGTTCCAGACAGCCGGACCCTCGGTGCATGCTCAGCACCACCGGCTCGGCACTACAGGCTATGCACCTTATCTCCGCTGGTGCGACGACCTGTATGAGCGATTGACGTCTTCTCGAAGCAACGTCGAGGCCCAGAGGCGCAAAGACAGCGAGAAGATGGCCAGGCTCCTTGACAAGACTGGAGTAAACAGTGACTAATTCATCTTGTTTCATTTGAGATGCCTTTTTAATGTCGAACGAGCCATGCTTAACCACCAGAGCGTGTTGAGGATCAGGAGCGACGCTGTGCCTGTCTTGCACTGGACAGGAATCTAAAGCCATTTTGCGATGAGGTTTCTGTGCGCTTGTCGCATGGGAATGTCAGAGCCACTCACACTTAGAAAGGACTGAACGACGCTGCGGTTCGTTCGGACGCCGTAGAGCCACAGCATGTAGTAGATCCTGTGGGGTAATGGCATGATGAGCATTCACGTCTGCAGTGGAGTAGTCGATGAAAACGCACAGCCCAATTCGGCAGGCGAAGAACGTTGCCACCAGGCCCGCATCGTTGATGGTCGATGCAAGCGCTTGCACCCTTCCATGGTGGTTGCGCCGACGAAGAAACCAGCGGAGATTCAAGAGGGGCGTGCTGGCGTTCATGAGGAGGAACATCTCGACGAAGAAAACGCCCCTCTCCCTTTTCCGCCTCGCAAATTCGAGAAAGAGAGTGAGCAAGGAGCCCAGGACGACATGGTGGAGCTTCATGAGCCGAGTGAAGCGGATCTTGTACCTCGAATCAGCGAGGTAGGAGATAGCAGTGTCCTGGAGCAGGTAGCCCGCCTCAATAGCCACGACTGCATTGCTTCTCGCCGAACGCGACGTGATGAGATTGAGGCTGGGCAAATTCATCAGTATGTCGATAGATGATTAGAACGGGCAGGGAGACACACCTCTTCCACTTTGCATCAAAAGCGTCGCGCGCGGCTAGCGAGGTGCTGAGGACGGCATGGATTGTGCTGACGAGCTTCAGGGCCCCCTCTGCCCGGTCACTTCGCCGTCGACAGAGAAGACCGAACAGCAAGGGATAGCCGCAAAGGGCTATCCAGAATGCCGAGGGGTATCCTCTTGTTTCCTTCTCATCTGCGTCTGACGCGACAGACATCGTGGTGGTACCAAGCGTCGTGATGCTGGCTTGTGCGCTTGGTTTATCCAAACCTATCGCGCCTGCAGCTGTAAACTTTACCGCGCATCCCACGTGCGTCGAAGACAAATCTTGCCGTAGAAGGGGGAATTTTCAATGCCGTCTGCATGATTAACTTCGAGGAGTCTATGACACGACGTAGATCGCACGGCCGCCCAGCCGTCGTCATTGCCGCTCGTCTTGCTCCTGCCGATCAGCTCCGCCAACTTTGCTCCCTGTGTTCTTTAGACATTCGACCCGTCTGCTTCTAATGTGACGGCTGGCTCTCGAGCACTGCGCTCGCATCGCACGAGGCCGCGCAGACGGACCACTTCGCACTTTTTCACTTCAACGCTCTAAACCGTACAAGAAACTTTTATACACTCGTCGTCAGAGGTGGACTTCATGGTGCCGTAAATCTGGTCCCGTTTGTTGCCCTCAAACTCCGATATACTCTCCCTGAACGGGTTTCCTCTGTAGATGCATATCACTGGGGCGCTGCCGACAAGACAAAATACTCTGTAGCACAAGCGTCCCAGCAAGCACCGGATTGACTCCCACTTCCTGTGTGTCCAATCAAGCCCGATATCGCCCTCAAAACAAGTTCGCAGCACCCACACCTGTCCGAGAGCAGGATTAGCGTGGCTTCCAGGCGAGTTTTAGGGAGACATTCACTATGATATTTATGTGTTACGGTATCCTTGGGCTCTCCTCAACAATGGTCTTGAGTACCTCTTCCGCGTCGAGCCAGGAGGCTTGATTTGCAGACGGCATCCGACGAAATTGAATGCTCTCCTCTCGATTTCCCCAGATCAGGGGTCCGCCGATGCAAAGGCCGCGATTGCATGAGTTGAGCCGATCATCTCCGGCTTCGTGATTTGCAGACCGCTTTACTGACATGTCCTGGCGCTGAGAGGTGGCAGCCCGATGGGAAGTGTTATGGGCCGATCGGAATATCCTGCCTGCCACGGCAATCTCGATCACTAGGACCACGGGCATTAGCAATCCGTCGTAAAAACTCGAGATGTTCGAAGTGCTGACTGCGACAATTGCCGTATTTGCAAATAGGGAAACGAACCAGTAGACGAGACCTTGTTCGATAAAAGCAAGATAGAAGCTTGGGATCTTGATAGCGGCAGATGAAGGGCGGAGGATGTGATGCAGCCTGTACGGACCCAGCCGAACAAATTGCGCAACCATCAGGCTCACTTGCAATAGGTTGCTGGTTGTGCATCTTTCTTTCTTCAGCGAAACCCAATGCGAGCAATTGCGGCCTGCTCAACTCACTTTAACATGATAAACACAAAAGAGCTGACCACCCAGCGTTCAAACTTGAAAAAGAGGCAGTAGCCTGTTGGAGTACTAGTTGCGGCGAGCGCAAAAGGGCAAGCGACTGCGAAGCCGGCCAGTATCACTGTCGAGAGCACCGCAATGGCCAAGATCTTTCTGCTGCGATTGTAGATGGCGTAATTGCGAAGGCAAAAGATGGCATTGATACCCATCTGAGCAATGACATAGATCGCCGGGGTTACTTTGGCGTATGCGTCACAATCACCAATGCCGGGTACGAAGCCAAAGAGGGCATACATCAGACAGTACGTAAATGTACTGTATACATGCCTTTGCCGTTGCATACGCCATGAACGGCACTCTGGGACCCGTCCGGCGGATGATACGGATGTCTTCCGGTACCGCATTGATTACTTCAACGAAGGCAGCGCCGAGTGCTTGTATTGGATAATGGCTTGTCAGCCGTCCATCACTGTCGTTTGAAACACTGACATCACTAACTCACTGACAAAGAACACGACCGCGACAACCTTGCAATGTCGTACGTCGGAAGGGGGAAGATTGATGAAAGGATCATCCAGGAGGGTGGGTATACCAACTTCGGCGGCACACTTTTGTCTATCGATGGCATGTTTCGAGCGCTGTGGTAGGACGAGTTAGTTGACGAAGGGCAGACTATGGTACGGGGGCCTTTTATCAAATCGATAAAGAGCTATAGCATTCTGAAGATTTACCGGAGATGTCGACTGGACCAGAAGCAAACCGACTGCTCGGTATCAAGATTAGTCCGATAATTTTGGAGTCAAGCGCATCGGCGGGCGCTTCGTCAGTGTTCTTCTTTCTGAAATTTGTTGGTGTCACAAGTAGTGAGAATCCAGATTTCGCTTCCATGTGCAGAAAAGTGAGTGCCGCATGAACGCTAAAATGCCGTACACTCTCCTTGATAAAGTGTACCTTCACGCGTGTCTCACATTTGAACAACTCCTCGATCTCAGCACTCCATTGTTCTCAACTTCATTCCATCACGACGCGGCCACGATGGACGACAGAATCTTACGGAGGCTCTTCAAACCTACAATAGATCTCTTTCGCTGGCCCTTGAAGCTGGTTCCGACGTACGCCATGTTCTTTGGACAAGACAACAGGCCAGCAGGCATCCTTCTGTGCACGCTGTTTGCCATACTTGTCGCTGCACTCGTTGAGGCGAAGGTCAGAAAGGTGAACTCGACAACAGCGTGTAGATACACAATGTGGTGTTTCTTTGCACTAAGCGCGCTATCCATCAGCATCTGTCTGCCTATGCCCGTCCTACAGCTGTCAACTTCTCGATGTTACGCTTTGCTGACCATGCTGGTCTTACAAGCGTACTGCCTAGTCGCCGATCTCGACCTGAATACAACCTGCACCTGCCTACATCTTCTCGCCTCTGTCCAGCTCCTTCTTCTCCCAGGCACCTGGTCAAGGCTCTCTGAGCTGGGAAGGAACCATGCTAATCTGGCCTTGTTCCTCATAATCGAAGCTTTCTTTGTGTGGACCATCCTTGGTTTCTTGTGGGCAAGCCTAATCGTGGAGAGCGGCGGCGACAAGAAGAGGGGCAGTATCAAGAAGGGCAGCGATCTTTCCACCTCCAATGCTAATGCCACTCTGCAACCAAACATTGTACCGGACAACGCGAGCAAGAAGAGCGGGTCCCTTGAGCAGGGAGAGGTCAACTTCGTGGTCACGACTAGCGCTGTGAACTTTGTCCTCTTAGCTGTGCTGCAGTTCTACTGATGTAATTGCAACATAAGAAATCAAGTCCATATGCTGGAAGAATGTATTCGAGAGCTTGAGGCTGTCGATCAGTGTCTACAGAGACGTGATCACTCCTTCGGCATTGCATCTTAGCCTAAGACGCCGCCGTTGTCTTGATTGCTCAGCGGCCATAAGTCTCGTTATTGGAAGGTTGATTGCCTACCTGCACTGTTTCTTGAAAGGCACTGCTCAATCGGCGAGAAGCAAGCTGTCCCATTACCTAGAATTCCACCCAGCTGAGATCGCTTCACTCGAAGATAGACAGAAGTCGCGTGCTGCTGACGATGTAATAAGGGCATCACTTCGCTCCCTAGCGCTGAAAGTAGGAAACTTTAAGAGTCTATTTGTGTAACATTATTAGAACACAGCAATTCAAGAATGCGGATGAAATGTGAGAAGTAAGCGCGTGAACCACGCGGTCGAGGCAGCGGATAGGGGTGATGCAAATAGAAAGGAATGATTAAAGACGAATTTAGATTAGCAGCTCAGCGGGATGTGACCATGCGGTCAGGCCAGACCAGAAGAGAACGAGGACGAAGAGCACTCAGGCCCATATTCAACCGTGCAAGCATGCGGTCGAGGCAGCCGGCAGTGCACGGGGATAAGTGAGTTTGCAAGAAGACGCTGTCACACGCAACCACCCAGCTACCAAAGACGAAAGCAAGAGACATGAATCTCGTTGCCCTTGTCGCTCTCGTCACAGCGGCTAGTGCCGTAGCCCGGCCCGCAACAGGATTGGGTCGTCGTCAGGACAGCATACCTTTGGTCAAGAGCAACTCCAGCGAGGTTCACGTGGGAGACGATCCTTACGAACCCTTTGGCGGAGGCTCGCCAAACTTCCCATATGCGAGTGGCCTCAACTCCTGCAATCGAAGCCAATACTCTTTTCAGATCTTGTTCAACGCTGCTGAGATCTACAGAAACAATACCTACCGCTTCGTGCTTGGGCAACCACGCTTTACTCCTGAGGGTGAGTTGTGTTTTCGAGTGGTGGAATGACTGCTTATCGGTATTCCACAGGTCCTGTCATAGAAGGGGACAAAGTTTTTGTCGACCACACATACAACACCTCACAGATCACCCAGAAGGATGATAGTGGGGTTTCATTCTCTGGATACAGCCTCTTGTTCTTCGACATGTATCCAGGGGCACTAGCAAACGAAATCCCCAGCCACCCCTGGACCCTTAACACCGGAAACACCACAGACGGCTTTGTTCTTCCGGGCTTATATTCAGTCACTGTACGTTGTTGTCTCGGACATGGTCGCAGTGACGCTAGATCAGTCTCTAACGCTTCGTCAATTTAGGGCTATGTGACGTATGGCAACGGCACGGTTGTCAACGCGGGCTACGACAACATCACCGTGAGCTCTGACAAGAATTGCACTTCGGAATTCACGAGTACCGACTTGAAGAAGGCGACGCAGACGGACGACGCGACGTCAGCAACTTTAGGTATTGGTCTCACTGCGTCTATTTTCGGTGCTGCTCTCGCCATGCTCCTGCTCGCGTAAATTTGTGAACAGAGGAAAGGAATGGTTCTTGGTGAACTTGCAGTACTATACAACTTGGCTAGACCGTATTCATTGTACTGTATCAATTCCTCATTATTTCGCAAGCAAGAACAACTTCTCATCTGTGAAGCACAACCGGCAGCGGAATGCCTCAAGCTACAAGCTCTCTGGGCGCTTGCAGACACGAAACAGCCACTCTTGAACCCAGAACAGCGACTTTGAACCGGCGACCATCTTCATCAAACGTAGCTGCAAAAAAGCCAATCGGAGCCATCATTACTCTGCAGAGGCTGCAACACAATGGAATGCCTAGCAATACAGACGTCCAGTCAGCGAGGCACAAGCGGTACATATGAACAGGCTTACGAGTCCTCTCCGATCGTCTCGACGTTTGTCCTTACATTGGTGGGCTTCAGAGTTGCGGCGCCTCGCGGCTCGCTCAAGACGATTCTTGGAGCCGACAAGTCACATCGGTCATACATTGTCGCTCGCGACATAGATCACATGCAAAGAACCATGTAAAAGATTCAATACTCTCAGATACCGAGGGCAGTTCGCAGATTCGGAAAGTAGGGTGTGCCAAGGCCTGAGCTGGGGTCCCACCTCTTGGCGGCAGGGCTGCAGAGAGAGGTCAACACCTGGAAAGGAGCGTTGCGCTCTGGGTCAGACTCACAACCCAAGCGTGGCGTCGGCACATCCGTAGCTTCCCCCACTTGTGACGTCTGTGAGGCCAGTGGGAGTCCTGTAGAGGAACGGGTGAGCCCAGCCGAGGTTTTTCTGCCCTTTTGCTCGGCGTGCATCGTTGAGAAGAGAAAAGATGCTGGCAACCGTGGGGCACGAAGCGGAGGTACCGCTGATTCTGTAATTGTTCCCGTTTTCCGTGATCAGGTATGCGTAGCCTTGCGCGCTGATGTCGGGATAGCCTCGTCCAGTGGTACTGTAGTCACCGGCGTCTTTGGTACCGAGCACGGTCTTGTATTGCGAGACGGCTGTATTCTGGAATGTGGGGCGGGCGAAGACGTTACTGAAGCCGCCTCCGCCGTAATAGCCGGCCGTCGCTGCGGTCACAGCAACCTCAGGAGCAAAATTCACGGTAGCACCGACGGAGAGAATGTATTGGCCTGTGGAGAGGAAGCGAGGAGGGTTGAGTCAGGGCTAGCAAGTGCCGTAGACCAACTTTGGACTCACAGCCAGAGGGGTACGTGGGAACAAATGGAGGGCAGCTGTCCCCGTTGTTAGTACCTTGGCCATTGACGCCATTGTCGCCCGAAGAGAACACGATGGTTGTGCCCATGGCGGTGAGCTTCATGGCACTGTTGCACAAGACTTGTGCCTCAGTTGCACCGAAGCCAGCCTCGTCCGATCCATACGAGACCGAATAGACACCTGGGCTGCCGTATGCTTGATAGTTGTTGATGATGTCAGTGAAGGCAGCTTCGAAGATGTCGCCACCGTTGTCCGTCGCAGTGCCGTAGTTGTAGTAGACAGACTTCAGCGGGTACGTCTGGGCGACGACGGTCTGAACGTCCAGAGTGGCCTCGTCGCCAGGATTTGCGGGGTCGTTGACCGCATTTTTTGCTTCAATGACGGGCATCACGTAGGTGGCAGCGTCGGGCCTGAATTGCTGCAAGTATAGGGTAAGATCGGCTTGCGAAAAGCCTGTATGTACGAAAAAGGAAAAGGTGGTCGGTCAATATCAAGTAGAAGAGGTCGTGATAGGCGGGCAGCGGTACGCACTTTGGCCGATGAAGCCAGCGACGAGGATGTCTGTGTTGGCGCCCCCCGTGGGAGTGTAGGTGTTGGTCCCGTAGAGCTCTCGCAAGCAGGTCGGGGTCACTCTGTTGGCGACACAATCGGGAGGAGCCGTAGCAGCACGCTCCTCGAGCTCAAATCGCTTGGTTGCTGCAGTGGTGAGGTTGCCTTTACCTGGACCGGTAGTAATCTGGAAGAAGGACGCCAAGGGCTGAACAAGGCTGCGCAGAGAGGATATTAGGGAGTGAGGACAGTAAGACCAGAACGTGAGTCGCTCACCTTACAGAGCTGGAGATCTGGGCTGGAATCGTATAGCTTGTAGTACGAGGGAGTACCGTGCCGTCAGGGTTGCTGTATGAAGCGAGGCTGGCTGAGAAGAGCTTGGAAGCCTGAGCAACCGTTGATTTGACAGTAATTTGATCTTTGAAATTATTGTAGCTGATTGCCGAGTCAGCGATGCCCTGGGCTTTTAGGTAGCTCTGTACTGTGGCCAAGGTAGCGTTGGTTGGCGAAGCGTAGGCGGCCACCTCTGCCTCGCTCAAGGCAATGGCACCATTCTGGTCCAAGCGAGATGCCAGTCCGGCTAGGTTTGCGCTATTGAGGTGAAGGGTGAAGGAGAAAGGCGTGCTGCCCCTCGCCGATCCAACGTGCCTCCAGGAAGACGGGATCTTTGGTGCCTTGATCACTTGGCCGCTGGTAGCTGAGCTGGGGGCGGCTAAGCTTGAGCCGGACAGCGACAAAAGCGCACAAAGTGCAAGAAAGTTGACACCAAGCTTCATTATCGGACGGTACGAGGGGGGGACAGGATGAGCGGAAGGCATCAAGCCTCATCGCATCCTTTTTAAGATCAAATTTATCACGATTTGTGTCCCGGAACGCATCGACCAGGACAAGAGGGTAGTCGTTGGGCCGAGACTCATGATTACACTGTGAAGAGTGGTACGGGTCATCTGGCCCTGCATACTCTCAGAGACTGGGACGGAACCGAATGGCCTGCCAGCAAAGTCTCGTATGATTGCATGCAAGCACGATACCCGATTGATTGACAGTAGCACAATGCGGTCTGAAAGCGCAGGCAAGAGCGGCACAGCGTGGGACATTGAATTTGGACGCGTTCCGCAGGCAGAGCGCGCGGTAACGGCTAAAAGCCGCAACGACCCCGCTTTCTAAGCCACGAAGCTGCACGACGAAAATGTTTTCGATCCCAGCAAGCCACCGGACGTGGCCGAGGCGTACCAAATTATTTCGTGATCGGCAAAACAACAGTCTTCCGAGCTCGTTCCTGGCTGACAAAGAAGGATTATCGGGAAGGACGACGCTCATCACCGACTCCTGCTCCTCGCCTAATTGAGAGTGCGCCTAGAACCTATCCCATTCCCGACTTAGCGCGGGTGTTTCTGGCTTGTTCTGTCTCTCTCTCAGTGACAGCGGGTCTCTGTGACTCGCTGTCTCCCCACAAGGGGTGCAGACGACAGTCACACACTGGAACATGTCGTTTCGTGAAGCGCATGAGGTGCTCCGAGTCGTTCTTGTTACAATGCAAGCCTAGCTGCCCATTTCTTATTATAAGCAGCACCCGCTTTCTGAAGGGGCCACCTCGAATCCCTTTTTGTTGCACCTTTCACCTGCACTCCTACTTCCGCGTCAAGATGATTCTTCAACGCCATGCTGTTGCCTTTGCACTGCTTGCTGTTTGGCTGGCGCTGAGCTTGCCCAACGTGGCTGCTGCTCGCGACCGAGATGTGAATCTTCAGCGGCGCAACCACCCCACCACCACAACGTATACACAGGAAAAGTGCTACACAAAGGTTGCGAGTACGAAGAAGAAGCATGTCCACACCACCACACTGTACTCGACGACTACCTCGACGGTCTCTGTCACGGTAAAGTCGACAGGCAGCACTACTACGGTGACACCTTCGCCGACGACTGTCACCTCCACTGCCACTGCAAGCACGACGACGACTAGCACCAACTTAGCAGTCACTGACACGTGAGTGCCTTCGATCTACTACCCGACGAGAGGAGAGGCGGAGATCATCTGCTCTAATGACTGCGAGAGCCACAAGATGGCTTACATGTAGATTCCTTCATCAGGTTCACCAACACCATCACACCAACGGCCACGACTACTTCAACCTCGACGGCCACGAGCACCAGCACTTCTACGGCGTCCACTACGACGGCAACTACAACCACAAGCACATCCACAGTTCCGGCGCCTGCTGGCTTCACTCCTGCCGCCAGCCAAGTCGCCTCGCTTGGATATCAGCCAAACCAACGCCGAGCACTTGACTCTGCGCTAGGCAAAGCGCAGGTCAAGCGCCAGGCAAAGGCTCCAAGCCTCTTGGCTCGTATGCCGGTCATCAAGAAGCTGTGCAAGTCCTACCCCCAGTCGGTGACGTGCAAGGAGCTCATCGAAAAGGTCGTCCACGTCACAACCACAGTGTCATCCCCCTCGACCACAACGGTCACTGCACACAGGCCCACATCAACTGCTACGACGACGACGACGAAGACGATTACCTCGACCGTGGCGCCTCCTGATGTCAGTACTACTGTCACTACTACGGCACCTACCTCGACTTCCACCGTTACCACTTCGACAACAACAACGACCACCACCACCACCACCACCACTCAGACACAGACGACAGTGGCCACAGCCACGTCTTATGCTGCTTGCCAGACCAACAATGTCATCAACAAGATCAGTGGCCAATACGTATTCAACATCTATCCAAGCGACGACAGCGCAGTCATCAACACTGGACCATCAAATGCAGCGTCAGACTGCTGCGTGGCTTGTCAGCAGGCCGGCTGCAACGCCTGGGAGTTCTTCAACGCAGACCAGGTTGACTATGGAAACCAGTGCTATATGATCAGCGATACGACTTGCCCTGCGCCGTACGAGGTGGACACTGATCCCAGCCTCGCCGCAGACGAAGTGGGGACATTTGGAAACGGCGCCTGTGGCCAGGTGCAGACGATTGTCCGGGATTGATTACACTGTACTTTCTTCTGTCGGTGCTCGACTCGTCGACCCGAAATAGATACGTTGCTTGCAAATGCACACGCTGGGCGTGGATGAAGGGGAGACTCTTATAATTCTTGCTCAGAAGAAATGAGCCGCTAGCCAAATTTGGATCGGGCGATTAGCAGCTCTCTCGCACGGGCCAGAGTTTAGAATCTCAGCGGAGGGTTCCCCGAGCGGGGCTCTTCGCGCAGTCGATCGTAATCACGCTACCAGATCTGCACCACCACCACCACCACGCGGCGCTCAGGATGGACACCATCGCAACTGCTTTCTTCGACCATTCCGAGGCCCGGCGCATCAACACGAATGCCGTCATCAGCCGTGCGCTCAGGGAGCAGCACCCGACTTCGGCGCTGGTAACCGTGTCTATACCGAACTGCAATCTGCTCGACTATGCTACCGGCACAGGAAAGGCCTCCTTCTGGCCGCTCGAGCAGGGGAAGAGCGACCTGTTACTGACTGAATACACCCCTCCTCCGCATCGCACGGAAGATGGAAGCATCCAAGACACGGCTCTGTTTGCCAAGTACGGATACAGGTGGGACGGTTGTGACTTCCTCCTCTACCTTTTGGAGGGCCGCGATGGTTCGGCCTCCTATCCTCAGCTCCGCTTTGCCTACCTATTGACGCCGCAGCGCGAGAAGGCCGAGGCACTGGTCTATGCAGCGGGCAGGTGGACCAGTGAGCTGCATGACGAGGTCTGGGTCTTTGACAGTGGCTACTGGCAAAAAAGTGCCCAGCTGTTCGCGAGCATACGTAGCGCGTCGTGGGACGACGTCATCCTCGACGCCAAGATGAAGCAGGATCTCATTGACGATCACATGTCCTTCTTCCACTCAAAGGAGCAGTACCGAAAGTTCAAGGTGCCGTGGAAGCGAGGGGTGATCTACTACGGTCCTCCGGGAAATGGAAAGACGATCAGCATCAAGGCGATGATGCACGCACTGTACAGCTTGAAGGACCCGATTCCTTCCCTGTACGTCAGGTCGCTCTCTTCGGTGAGCATTGACTTCTTTATGTTTGTGCCAGAAGGGTCAGACTCACATCTGCGAAAGGCTGCAGGCCCCGAATATGCAATCAAACAAATCTTCGAGAGGGCCCGCCAGACAGCACCATGCTACCTCATCTTCGAGGACTTGGACTCGCTCGTGTCGGACAGAGTAAGGAGCTACTTTCTAAACGAAGTCGATGGCTTGAAGGCAAACGACGGCATCTTCATGGTGGGCAGCACCAATCATCTCGATCAGCTTGATCCGGGAATTGCGGTACGTGCCACCCCTCCTTCTTTTGGGGGACATATGCTAACACCGGATCACCAGAAACGGCCCTCGCGCTTCGACAGAAAATACCTCTTCTCGGACCCCAACAAGGAGGAGCGCATCGCATACTGCCACTTCTGGCAGAGAAAGCTGCGCGACAACAAAGACGTTGCGTTTCCAGATATCCTGTGCGACGCCATCGCCGGTATCACCGACAAGTTCAGCTTCGCTTTTATACAAGAGGCTTTCGTCGCCGCGCTTCTGGCCATTGCCCGCCACCGTCGAGAAGACAGGGTGCCTTGTAACGACGAATCATACGTTTCTGTGGGAGATTCTGGCAGCCAAAGGGAGGCGTTTGTCGAAGATCTTGCCGACGATTGGGTCGACGTGTCCGCAGTCGTCGACCTCGACAAGTACATCCTCTGGAGGGAGATCAAGAAGCAAATCAAGTCGCTGCGCAAAGAATTCGATCCGGACGCCTCTCCCCCGTGATGATGGCACCCTTGACGTCGTCTCCTTTTTCTGCCTGCTTTCGAGCGTTGAATCTAGCTACTTCTCGAATTGCAGACTTCTCCTGACCCAGAATCGAATTATGAATCTACTACTACTACTCTAGGGCACTTATTACAAGTCATCGACTGAAGAGAGTAATGCGGCGTTGCTGCTTGACCTAGCATTGATGCTTCGAAATCAAATCATGGAAATTCGACTCGGCCTGTATTATAATTATTAGCGCGCAGGATTCGGGTACGCTGAGCGCTTATACTAAGTCGACGTGCATGGGACTCCGTATTCCAGGATCGAAGTTGTTGCTCACAGAATAACCTTAAATCGAGGGAGTAAGCTCGACCACGAGATCGTGACTAATCAGGTACCAGTGCGATGCAGGTAACACGAAGCGATGAGATCATCGAATGATTCTAGATGCTTGGCGCATGTTGCATGATGACCGCTGTTGCAGACCGCTGTTGCTTAAAAGACGGGGTGCTCCCAGAGCTCTACGGACCTCGACGTCGAGCTTCCCAATCGATACCAAGCGACTCAGTATGATCTGCTCGCTCTATTGGGCTGTGCTCCTCATCTCGTCTGCTCTTTGGTCGCAGTGCTACGTGTCCGGCTACATCAATGTGACATATCCGACTTCCGCAGCGGGCTGGTGAGTCAGAAGAACAGAGATTGCCCGACTCTTTCATTTATCTTACGCCGCCTTAATTCTTGCAGGATCGCTGGAGGAGAAAATCGCATCTTTTGGACAAATGCAACTGTTGACGTTGCACAGTACAGAGAGAGCGGCTACACGATACCTGATGTCATTGCTTTCAACATGTCTCTCCTCCCCACCCAAGGCTGTCAGGGGTCCTGTCCTTCTTTTGAGGCAGACTACGGGCCCTTCTATGGTGCAGAGAACCACTCCATGATTCAGCTGCCAGCTGAGGCGAGCGGAGGGGTGTACCACCTACAGTTCAGCACGTACATGCCTTCGTCTGCCAACAGGTCGGCCCCAGTCGTTGTCGTCCAAGGCTTCAGCGATAACTTCACCATCCAGCACGATCCGACTTCCCAGCCATTGAAACCCAACTTCCAAAGCAGTGGAAGTATGCCGTTGCTTTCACCCCGCATGACACTTGCTCTTCTTTCTGCCGGCGCATCTCTTTTAAGTCTCCTCTGAACGCCCGACAATATGATACTTCCCTGTGGTTGCCCGTCGCAATATCTCATGTTTGAAAAGTGACTAGTGCACAAGCTGACGTCTTCTCCGTCACGAGCGCACAGCTGCCACAATCCTCAAACTATGTGCTCCGACCGCGTGATCTCACACATTCTGCTCGATGTGGACAATGATTGCCTCTTCAGCGCGTCTATGGTTTCACCACGCTCACCCTCAGTCGGCTCTTGTGGTAGGCTGTACAAATCTGCCTAGTGTGCTGCAGATACGACCAGCGGATAAATGAGGCAGTGTGCGGCTACCGGTACTTCCTCCGCGCGTGTCTCTTAATTCTTCTGCTGAGGTAGAGACCTCGTGCTGATTCGGAATACGGTGTTCACCACGATTGCACAATACAAGTCTGCCACGGTACTCAGCGACTTCTCAGAATATCTTGAAGCTGAGGTTCTAGCCAGAAGCCCTCAAATCAATCAATCCCTTTCCTGGTCATGCTTTAGCTGTATTTATCGTTTCTCTCCTTCGCACCGTGCTCTGCACAGCCACGCCCCGCGGCTTTCCCGGCCGCGGAAAGAGTCTGCAGCCCTGCTGGCTATGGTGGGGAGGCTGTGCATACATGTACAATTGCCGAACTTGAAAAGTACCATGTTGCAAGGTAGTCCTAAATCACTCAAGATCTGAGGTGCAACACGCCGCTACCTTAACAAATCGCATCGAGGCGCGGGTAACGACGACCGCAAGGTCATCTCGATTTGGGCATTAATTCAAACCCTATCCAAGGCAGCCCTCATGGGCCTAATCTAATGCTGATTGAGTTCACAATCACAGAAAAGGCACTGCAGGAGCAGGCATTATCATGCTGGCAGAAAAGAAAAGTAATATAAAGGGGAAAAGCAGACCGAAGAAAAAAAGTGACGCCCAGCTAACATGACGCCCGATTCAAATGAAGGCGTTGTAAAGACGCGCCAGATTTCTATTTAACGCGCCTTAATCATTTGAAGAGGCCTTCCAGGGTTATTCAGGTATGGTATGAAACCATCGGACCACGCGGTCAACGCTTCAGAGATAGCAATCGTCTTGCACGGCTCTCCTGCCTGTCGAGGGACAATCCCTCTCTGCAACTTGGCGCAGCATATTGCTTTGATGAACTTTTGAGAGGGGAGCGTATGAGGAAAGTACAGAGATAAAAGGAGAGACAGAACGACACCATGACCTCGAATTCACAAATCCTCCCAACTCAGAGACGCTGCTGTGCGGCGTTCTCACGATGCGTTTTCTCGTTTCTCTTTCGTCTCTCGTTTTTCTGGCAACGTCTGTGACGTCTCTACCCTACCACGAGCCCCAAAGCTACAACTTGAACTCTCGCGCCAGCAGGTCTGGCATCTTGTGCGATGTCAACTTTCGTTCTGGTACTGAGTACGCCGAATGCGGAAGTAAAGAATTAGGATACGACGCGACAGGCAACAAACTAGTCCCGTATAACCCCAAACGTAGGTGACGACTGAGGTTGTTCCTCCTCCTTGAGGCTCAACCATTACTTTTTATTAGAAACCGGGGCCACCACGTTGCCGGGAATGGATTGCGACCACAAAATCGAGCTCGATCAAATTTTCTCTCTTATCAAAACTGCCGTAGCAGACGCAGGGCAGCCGCTCGATGGCTGGTGTAAGGCGCATAAAAAGCAGATGGAAGCGTTTCGAAAGATCGCAAACTCGTCTAAGAACCTGATTAAGGTACCCAGGAAAGTGAACCAAGCCAAAAAAGCATTCACGTACAAGGAAGGCACGGGTGATTCGATTGCTTTTGACGCCAATATCTACCGTGCCCTTGATGGTTATATGGAGGAGTACGTCAACAAGGACATATCGGACAAGCTCAAAGAGCTCGGAGAAGGGCTTCGGACCTTGGATCCAGCCGTCTTCACACAGGACGAGCTGGACAAGTGGGGTAAAACTGTGACGAGTACGGGTGTAAAAGTACAGGAGGCAGCTGCGAAGAAGGCGAAGAGCAAATGCGGTCAACCGTCGAGACGTAGTCTTTTGGGTGGTATAATCGGCAAATTCCTGGGCAAGAGGCAGGCGGGTTGCTCGAAAGACGGTGGCCGTGACTCTAGCAACGCTAACGGAGGCGACGGAGCAGGTCCTATCAAGACACCAGTGCCCGTCCCTCCAGCACAAGCAGCTGCGGAGGCGCTAGCTTTCTGTGCCTTGCAGCCTGAGGTCTGTGCTGCAGTTGGCGGTCTCGCAGCTGTGCGTGCGCAAATCCTTGCAGGCACTTTCATTCCACCTCTAAAAGATGGCGACTCGAGCAAGGGCGTTCTCACCTCGACTAAAGCGCAAAGTTCGCAGTCGAAGACGGGTTCAGGCCGCCAAACGGGCAGCAAGGCTTCCACTACCCACACTGCGTCAAGATCCCACCAAACGTCGAGCAAGGCCAGAGCCGGCACATCTACAAGCGCGATGTCAAAAGCTCGTACGTCTACCTCCCACACCGGCGTGCGAAGCACCGAAAAGACAAGCACGTTGAGGTCGAGCACTGTTAGCCATGCTTCAAAGACGCCTGGCACAAGATCGGGCGTGAAGCCGACCAGTGCGACAACAGTCAAGTCGGCCAGTCTAGCCAATATCCCACATTCGAGCAAGCATTCCACCACCACCCTGTCGTCCTCCGCCTCTGTCAACCCGTACTCTGCCGCCGTCAGCAATCTCCCTGAGCACACTGCATCGAGCAGCTACTTTGCTTCAATGTCCTCTGCGCATGCTTCGCAAGCGTCGGCTGGGTCGATAGCCTCCTTGCAGTCTATTTCGGCCGCGTCCGCCGCAGCACTAAGTTCTTCACAAGCGCAAGCGTCGCTATCCGCTGCTGCTATCGATTCTTCTGCACGTTCCTCTGCGAGTGCTTTGGAAGCGTCGCTATCCGCTGCTGCTATCGCTTCTTCTGCACAGACCAAGGATCAGCCGCCCAATACAACGCAGCCCGGCTACACCCCGAGTGGATACCACTGCCGGTGGATGTACACGAGTCTTTTTCACTCATATCAGGAATGGGTCTGCAAGAGCGATGACGACATGCCTCATGCGCCGGAGGGACACATAACTCCAATTAAGAAGAGGCTAATGCTGCCCAGGGCAACATCGACACCTTACGACGTTCAACCACTCACTTTCTCGAGCACCACCACTGAACTTTGATTCACTCAGTGCCCTAAGTTCCAAACGACCTGAGAATATTGTTTTCGAGCTCCATTATTTTTCTCGACGGTATCGTACTTTGCTTCTATCGAGCTCCCTCACCTTTCTCGCCAAAGTGTGGCACTGAGTTTCCTAAAGTATGTAGGTGTTATCCCTATCGTTACTTGTTCAGATGAATCAACCTCTCGTTTCGTTTTCTTTTTTGTACGGTAGCGATGAGTTTCATATACTGCGCAGCGGCCTTTGACACATTTAAGGCGCAAGAGAGCTTCGTTGTAGGCAGTGTCGCAAGTAGAGAGTAAACGCCATGATCCGTGTTCTTCACCGTACGTACCTCTCTTGATGCCAACCACAGTGATCTTACCACCAGAGCTCTCGTGGGCAAAATTGGGCTGAGCGTGACTCGAGCTGCATGTGGTTGCTCAGGAGAGTCTTGGAAAATGATTTAGGGTCCTCACCAGTCGGGAGGACAGGACTTTCCGGAAGTCAGAGCAATCGGCCCTTGCATGTTGATTCTCTTGAAGCTCCTTTTCCGTCATTGCCACGTCTTCAGCTGCGCTTCCCTCCGTTTTTGCAACCTTCTCGCTTTCTTCAATTTATGTGATCATCAGATAGAAGCCTCTCTGGCACCTCTATGAAGTCCAAACTGCTCCCGCAGTGGTATCACGAAGTTCCATCGATTATAGATTACGAACAGGGGACAACTAGGCCAAGACGACACACTTGCTCAGACCGTAAAGTGACACTCGATGAAATTTATGAGGGCCCACTTAGTGTCTAGATTAGACAATAACATTGTCATAATTATGCTCTGAAGATGAAGGGGTGCTTTTGCTTCTCCCTCTCGTGCAAGCTTCTGCTCTTTACGAGCGTGTCCACCGCAACCCTTGAAATACGGCGTGACAGAGATCCTCGTCATCGGCTAACCAGCTTGCAAGTATCTCTGCGGTGAAGATCTCACCACTTGCAGCCTCGTCATCTGCTGCCTTGCGCAGCTCCTGAGACCTTTCGTGCACCTCGTTTCCCGAGCAGCATCCTTGTAGTATGCTTTTGAGATCTGCGACGGCGTCAGTGTTGAAGACAGCATGTGGCTTCTCCTTGTCGTACGAAGCACAGTGCGCCAAGATCGACCTGACCTCTCTGCTCCAATGCCAATGAGACACGTCGACATCCTTATTTTCGCTTGGCAGATCCAGTGCAATCCAGCAAGGCAACATCTCTGCAACTCGGAGCAGTTCCGCGTCCAGCACCGTGACTGACCGTAGTGAGCCTTCCGTCAGACCTTTAATGATTGCAAGGCATGTTAGCCTCAATCTCCGCTCCGACTCGTTTGCCTTCTCGTCGGTGCCGATGTACGTCACTCCCAGTCCGTTTCGACGCAAAGACAGAAATGGCACTGGCTGCCGCCTCTTGTTTGGCCGCTTCTTACTTTCAAAGATTGATGTCTTCGCATCAAAGACGTAGAAGATGTTCAGATGTCGGACGCTGTCTGGGAGCTCGTGCAGCGCGCTGTCTCGCGCATCTGACCAAGCCAAGAATCCAATCACTCAGCATCGGTGAGCGACTATTAAACCACGGCCTGTCTAACACCCACCTTGGTGATCGTCGTCAGAATACAACGTGACCCGTTCAACCTTGGAAAGATTCGACAGGAGCAAGGGCGGGACAGGGATGAACATTTCGTTGTAGTCGAGAATCTTGACGTTGCTTGCGCGTGAGGATAATCGCACTAGTGCGTCTGCCACGTCATTTGGACTCGAAAAGCCTGGCACATCGCCCCATCCGTCAGGGCCTACGAGAATGCGATCGGGTGAGCAGGCTGGGAAGGTCTTGAGCCGGAAGCACTCACCTTCCGTGATCCGACTGAGGCCATCCCACGAAGGGTACATCATCTCAAGAAGGTCCTCATCAGTCCTATCCGGATAATCCTGTCGATACTCCGGTAATTCGACTCTCTTGATCAACTCCCATCTGTCCTGGAAGAGCCAATCCTGCATTCTACCGAATTTTCCGTGGGCTTCGTTGTGCTGCCGCAAGTATTCCTCACCGCCCAGATCATCTTCACGACAACTGTCCATCCACGAAAAGAAAATGTGCTCGATCAAGGGTCCGTACACATCGTCATGGGTGGCGAGGAACTTATCAACAAGGTATATATCCTTGACGTGGCACAAATCGATCTTGGCCCACAGCCGGGGCATGAAATGTCGCCTTAGTCTTCGGTTGACCTGCGTGAGATTAGCGACCCATCGCAGCTCGTCGTCAAGCTTCCGCGCATAATGTATGGGAGGCACTCGCGTCAAGGTGTGTATTTCCAAGTACTCGCCCAGCTCTCCGTAGACGATCAAGCTGGAACAACGAAGGGGACATGGGTTAGCTGGTATGTTGTCATGTCTGGGTTCGACTCACTCGAGAAGCTCGCTGGGCAGCTCCGCAAAATTGACCATTGCGTGTGTCTAGTTGTGGAAAGAAGAGAAGTTGCAAGACGTGCGCCGTGCCTTTACTTTCACTTAGCCACGCGCCGCGGCACCTCACGAGTCTCAAATTGGCGGCGGGAAAGGGGTTCTAATTTTGTGTTTTCGTGCATGTGGGCGTCGTCCTCCTTGGCTCCCTCAATTGTATCACAAAGACTCAACATTTACCGATTTTGAAAGTCGTGACCTAGACCTGGACGACGCATTGAACGCCTCACGGTCCTGCTCAGCTCACAAAGCGACAATGAGGAAGCTCGATGCGAAAGTGATTTCTGTCTCGAGTTGACCATGTTCATGTCACTACTCTGCTTCAGAGAGGAAGGTAATCGGGTATTGTACTGTACAGTGCAATGCGCCTTCTCCCTTTCGTGTAAGTATCTGCCCTCTACGCGCGTGACCACTGCATCCCTTGATATACGGCGTAAGAGAGGTCCTCGTCATCGGCTAACCAATTTGCAAGTATCTCCGCAGTGAAAATCTCATCACTTGCAGCCTCGTCATTTGCTGCCTTGCGCTGCTCCTGACACCTTTGTTGGACCTCTTTCGCCGAGCCGCATCCTTGAAGTATGATTCTGAGATCGACCACGGCAGCGCAATTGAACAGGATAGGTGGCTTCCGCCCGTAGTCGGTAAAGGCACGCGTCGTTTCATATCCCCAACCTAATTCGAGGTCCTCCTTTCCCTTGTTCGGTAGGTCCAGCGCGATCCAACAAGGCAGCATCTCTGCTATTCGCAGCATTTCAGCGTCCCACACCTTGACTGATTGCAGCGAGCCTTCCGTCAATCCCTTTATGATTGCACCGCACGTTAGCCTCAGTCTCCGCTCCTGTTCGTCAGCCTTCTCGTCGGTGTCGACATACGCCACTCCTAACCCTTCCCGACGTAAAGACAGGAATGACGCTCGTCTCCGTCTCGTATTTGATGTCTCTTGTGGCTTTGCGCAAAAGATATACATGATGTCCAGATGTCGGACATTGTTCGGAAGCTCGAGCAGCGCACTGTCTCGCACATCTGACCAAACATCCACAACAGTGAATATCGACAAGCAATTTTGTGTTCTTCCTCCTGTCACCACTCACCCTGATGATTTATATCAGAGAATAGTGTGACCTCCTCCAACTTATCCATATTCGAAAGGAACGAAGGAGGGACTGGAATGTAGTGTTCGTTGTAGTCGAGAATCTTGACGTTGCCTGCGTACGAGGATACTCGCACTAGCGCGTCTGCCACGTCGTTTGGACCCGAGAAGCCGGGCACATCGCCCCATCCGTCAGGACCTGTGAGAATGAGCGGGTTAGCAGGATGGGGGTCGTCCAGACGGCGAGCACTCACCCTCTGTGATGCGACTGAGGTCATCCCAAGAAGGGTACATCATTTCAAGGAGATCCTCGTCAGTCCTGTCCGGGTAGTCTCGTCGATAATCCGGTAATTCGACCTTCTTGATTAATTCCCATCTGTCTTGAAAGAGCCAATCTTGCATTCTACCGAACGTTCCATGCTCGTTCATATACACCTCCCCACCAAGCTCACTGCCTCTCACCGGATCCTGCCAGGAGAAGAGGATGTGCTCGATCAAGGGCCCGTAGACGTTTTCGTGAGTGGCCAGGAACTTATCGACGAGATACAGATCTTTGACGTGATACAGACTGATCCTGCCCCACAGACGAGCCAGAAAATGTCCCCGTAGCCTCTGATTGACCTGCGCGAGATTGGCGATCCAACGCAATTCGTCGTCGGGCTTTCGAGCGTAGTGTATGGGCGGCACCCGCGTCAAGATGCTCTCAAAAGAGTATTCATTTTCATCTCCGAAGACAATCAGACTGAGTCCACCAATGTTAACATTAGTAAGCTCAGCACCGTTCACACCTGAACTCTACTCACTCGAGAATCTCGCTCGGTAGCTCTGCGAAGTTTGCCATTGTGTTTGTCGGGATGTGGACAGAAGGAGGAGTTGCGAGAGGTGAGCCGTGCAATTCTTTTAGACTTCCATTTAGTCACGCGCCGAAAGAAGCAGGCACCTCGCCAGTCAGATTTACGGCGGGACAGGGAGCTTTGAATTCTCATGCATGTGGGCGTCGTGTTCGGTCGTTTCAAGGCAGTGCAATTCAAACAGGAACATAATGCGAGAGCCGTATCTTCTTTAGACTAATATTGCCCAATAGCGAGCACTTCGCTCTCTTCCACCCGCGTATGATAGAGAATCAGCAGAATACGTCCATTGTTGTGAACAAAAGTTGCGAGAATCATTCTCGGCCACGCTGCTCGCCTTTCGTGGGTCGCATTGCTTAATTGCATTTTGAGAACCTCATCACTAAGTACAGTACATGTACTGTACAGTACGGTATTCGTTGCTGGAATTCATTTCGAACGGCTCGGCAAAGAGCAGTACTCAACCACGGATAGATAAATCACGAAGCGACCGCGAGGTCGGAGTCGAGGTAGTAAATGAAATGCAGAGCCTCTTGCATTCTAAAAATTATTAATGAAATTAGGCTTAGTAATGATAGCTTCAGACTTGGCGATAAAAACTGGACCTCGCGTTTTTTGGACCTCGCGGTCGCGAGCCCAGCTTCTCGAGCCGATGCTCTGCGGCAGTGGTGGGCAAATTTTCCCCGAAAGCAGAGCGTCACAGGCGTCTAAGACCTGGGAATGCAGCAGCGCACCGGGCAGAAGATACGTGTGTCAGAACTGGCCTTGCCGAGGGGCCTGAACTCTTGCATGCTCTGACATTCTTAATGCCCTTGTTGCTCCTCGTGAACCTATATCCGACGGAGATTATCCAAAAGAGCATTGTTACTTTAGACAGGACTGCCATTGCAGCTCGGCCGCTCCTTGACAAGGCTGCTCGTGGATAGATTGAGGTGCATGGCCCTGACTCCTTCTTCAGCTCCTTCTGCTCAAAAGCGTCGGCAGCGCAAAGCCCATCGATTGACCCTGATCCTTTAAGGGTGGAAGAGAAAGTGAGGAAAGGCGTTGATTGGAAGGACTACAGGCGTTGCAGGATGCAAGCTTCTATATAGCTGCAACGCTCTACTATCATTTCTGCTGCTACTTGCGCGTGAAACTTATGCTAGCATCACTTCTAATAGCGCTTGCGGTGACCGAGGTCGATATACGTTGGTAATCTTGAGGCCGGCCTTGGTAAATAGCGTGTCGAACTCAGTCAGAGTACGTTCTGTTGCCTGCAGACTGGCAGACATCTCGAAGTCCAGCCGTAAGACCAAATTAGACGCCTGCGACCTCGATTGAAGGAGGCTACAGACTATCTGTCAGAGCTGTAAAGTAGGCAGCAGCAGCGAGAACCACTCACGGGTAAGATGGATCTTGGGCAGCAGCACGAGTGGCCGGAGGAATGAGGGCATCGCTGTGGGACGCTTGTCAGGAGGATTGAGGTGATGACTGCTGCTCACTGGCACATACATGATGATGATCTTGGAGTTAGGACCCATGACAGCGGCCTGCTGCTTCAGCAAGGCCACAGCACGCTCGTCAGACCAGTCGTGCAGGATCCAGCGAAGCATGTATATGTCCGCCTGCTTTCGCGGCTGCACCTCAAAGAAGTCGACGGCGTCAAATTCAACATCCGCCCCAGGCAGGTTCTTGTCGAAGTTTTCTTTTGCCGCCGGCACGATCTCTTCGCGGTCTTGAAGCACGCCTTTGAGCGTTGGATTATTCTTGATGATCGGCAAGAGCATGTGTCCAGGGCCCCCACCGACGTCGACGACGACGCCTCCGGGCCGTATCGACTCCCAGGGATAGTCGGCTAGGATACCCAGAACACCGATACTGCCGATGCCCTTGAGCGCATCTGCAAAGGCATTGGCATACGGCAGGTGCTCGTGGCCGACCCAATCCCAAAAGTCGCCGTAGCCCTTGTCGGAATACCGCCAAGCGGCATTGGCGGCCGAGTCGATTTGCTCAAAGGACTTGGACTTGGCCGGATCTTTCCAGGTCTCGGCCACCTTGCTGGAGTAGCCGAGGGAGTACCACGTCTGAAATCGAATCCACTGCTTGATGGGACTGGCGCCGAGGATCAGCTTCGATGAGCGGTTGTTGGCAAATGTCCCCTCGCGGACCTCTGCAAAGATGCCGTCATGGGCCAGTAGTCGAAGTGCATGAGAGACACGGGCTGGGTGACTGTCGATCGACTTGGCAATCTCGTCGACGTGAAGCTGGCGTTCGGGCGACGACTCGATGACATCTGCTATGCCAGTCTCGGCAATGAAGCTCAAGGCGGCTGAAGTGTGGTGGGCCAACGACTCCGATAGCAGATGCTCGGCTGGGTTCTGGACCAGACTGGACATCTGTCCCAGCGCAGCCACGAGCTGCGATCTGGCGTCGAACAAGTCCTTCGAGACCAGCAGCGAGGGGTCGTCGAGCGGATGGAGGTCCGAAGAAGTGACCTCGGGCATCCCCATGCCATCGAGCGCGCTTTCAAACTTGGAAAACTGCGACAGAATCACCTGCTTCAGCGCAGCATACTCAGACTTGATGTCGGCCATGGTCAGGGAGCAGCAAGAGAGGGGTGGTAGTGGTGAAGCAGAGGCCAGCACGTATACACAACCGAGCCCCACGGGCCTCGGTGGGGCCAAAAAGGAGCACGCGGTCAAAGTGGAGCAAGGATAAACTAGTTCGTTTTTCTTATCTTGTCGACACGCGTTTATTTCTTTTTCGGTGCGTCACCTCGGAGCCAGGAACAATCCAGTTGTACGGACGGTTTCATGAGGAGCTTGCTGTGAAGCTTCCACGAGGTCAGACGACATGTCCGACATATAAGAGCCTCCTCTGGGTCGGACATGCCTGGGAATATTCCTTACTGTCTCTCTCGCAATGTCGGATGCCCAGGAGGTCGCCCACGCGTCGGTCACTTATGCCACCTGTCTGACGGCCATCCTTGCGTGGGACTGGCTCAATTACTTGCCCAGCGAGTACAAGTACCTTTGGGGGCCCCTGTTTCGTGGCGACGCGCACAAGCGCAGGAGAAGTCTTGGAGAAAAGGCGCTGGCGTACGTCTCTTGCGGCCTCTTCCTTGTCGTGCGATACTTTGCCCTGCTGGAATTCGCTCTTTTCACTTGGTCCATCAATGCTACCGTCAGTCACGAGCAGTGTCAGAAGTTTCAAGGTGAGCTCGAGAGCTCTTGTACTCGTTCGTCAAGAGGCTTCAAACTGACACAGACGACACAGCGATCTTCCCCTACCTGTCAAACCTAGTCGCCCTCGCCGCCAACGCCATCATGGCGCTCCGTGTGGTCGCCTTGTACGAGCGAGACAGAAATCTCAGCATCTTCCTGTCGGTTAGTCTTGCCACTGTGGCTGGTGTCACCCTGTGGGGCTCGAGCTTCACAGAAGCGCAAGAGGGCATTCCAAGCTGTGTGAGTGATATGAACCCAACCGTCGTGTCGCATCATGCTAAGTCTTTTGGAAAAGATTCCAAACGCAACGAGTCGAAACTTCAATGCGCTCTACATCTCCGTGGCTTGCTACGACGCCGTCCTCGTCGCCTTCACGATTGGCCGCTACTTTTTCTTGCGACGGAAGACTGGAGGCACTTTGGGCCACCTCACGACCGTGATCATCCGCGATGGCCTTCTCTACTTTGTCTTCGTATTCTCGGCAAACCTTCTCGCAGCAGCATTCGAGCTTCAGAACGCGAAACCGCTGCTCAAACCCGTCAATGCCAGCTTGGCCACCGTCATGACCAGCATCTTTTGTTCGCGCATCTTTTTCAACCTATGCAAAGCAGGAAGCTCTACTCTTTCGCGCGGGATGCCGGCCCAGGGCGACTCTTCCCATGAGCTTGGCGTCACCTTCACTCAGCGACGCGACGTCCATGTTTCTTCTTCAGACGAGGATGTAGAGTCAGGCATGAAAGTGTAAAGGCATGAAAGTGAGGATCAAACCATGTCAATGCAACAACATCTCTCTCGAGACGACGCTTTCTAAGCGACGCGTTCTTACTAGTCACACCCTCTAAATCTTTGTCCTCGCGAAGACGTCTGTAGGACACGACACAGAGCTGCTGCATTTATTAGAACGTGTGTCTGTGGTCCAAGCTCGTTGTCTCGAATGTAAGGGGGACCGAGACCTATTGTGCACGTCCAAATCAAAGCTGTCATTTGGAAGCCGGTCAATTCATAATCTGGGGGTCGAACCGAGCACAAGCTTGGGGTAGTCTTCGACAAAACGCTTCACGCCCGGGTACACCATTGCGAAGCTGATTTATGCGAGTTCAGCTGTGACAGGCGCGAGCTGACCCACTGTCACACTACTCACCGGGCTACGGTAGGGCTGCACAGATCGATGGAATGGCTCTTCATGGCCTCTTCGACGCGTTCGGCCGCCTCCCTGTACGAAGGATGGTTGCGGGCTTCGTCGGGCACTGGCGGTGCCTTTTCTTGCGACTGCTTTTGACTCTGTTGGAGGAGATCTTGAGGAAAGGGTGTGCGATCTGAGATGGCCTGCACAATGGAAGCGCGGAGAAAGCGAAGCTTGTAAAAATCATCGAGCGCCTTTGACAGAGGCTCTCCGTCCTTGCGGCTTGCGACGAGGGCGTGGACAAACGCTTCGACGTCCTCGATTGCCTGCGACGACCCGCTGGCCTGGAAGGGAGCCATGGGGTGTGCCGCGTCTCCAAGGAGCACAGCATTGCCGTGCGACCAGGTGGGCAGAGGGACGTACTTTCTCAGCTGCCACAGACCAACTTGCTGGGGTGCAGCGAGCAGCTGAGCGAGGGGCTCGGCGGGGTTGCTCTCGTCGATTAGCTTCTTGAGGAGCGCTGTCGACCCCGCCTGCCGCCATGACGTGGCTGACGGTCGGTCTTGCGTCGCCAAGCTGGGAGGCACAAAGGAATCGTAAAAGTAGAGAATGCTGTTGAGCAAGCCGTCGTCGCGCATCCGATAGGTAACGAGCCTCTGGCTGTCGCAGTGAAACGTCGTATTGCCATAGCCCTGGCTCTTGTCACTAGGCAGACGGAGACACTCGCGTGTCTTCTCGGGCACTTCATCGTCCCTCAGGCTCCAGCGCGCACACGAGACGCCCAGGGGCACCGACGACGCGACGGGAAGCCCGCTTGCCTCGAGAATGGCAGTCCTCACGCAAGAGCGCACGCCGTCCGCTCCGACGATGAGATCGGCCTCCAAAACCTCGCCGTCGGTTGTCTCGACGATGCCTTTGGTCGTGTCGATGCGTGCCGCGGTCTTGCCCCACTTGAATGTCACGGGAGCCTTGCTGGCTATGGCTATCTCGTAGAGGGCCTTCGTGAGCGTCTTGCGGTGTACTGTCCGTGTCTCGCCTGGGCTCGGTATCGACATGCCGACCTGGCCTGTAGTCCAGGAGAGGATTCTCATGACATTCCCCTCGCCTTCGTGACGAGCGCTGCGCACGTCTGAGCCCTTGATGCCCTGGGGAAGCAAGAGGTCTGAGCGCAGAATGGCATTGGAGCTCTGGAGGAGCGCTAATCCGGCACCGCCCTGCTCCAGGTCCATTGCCTTCGCAGAGGGGTTGCGCTCGAGGACGACGATCTCGCTTGCCACATCTTGCAGGGCAGCCGCGAGCGTGCAGCCCGTGATGGCGCCGCCGACGATGATCACTCGAAGCTTTCCTGCAGTCATGCCGAGATGGGACGGGGGGGAATGGTGTGCGTTTGGGAGACGCGCTCTTATAGTGCCACTTTCGAAGCACATACGACCGCATGGGCGCGCAGGGCTGTGAAACTCATTAACTCAATCCGAGTCCACACGACAACCACTCCATACCATGGCTCGCCCATTCGATGGTGCGAAACAAGAAACAGCAACTCAAGGCTTCACAGGCGACGAGAGTTCCGGCGGAGCTCTGCTCGATGCGATGCGATGCTATTATACAAAGAAGCTGAGGCGCAGCTCTGTGTGCGAGCGCGCCGAACAGGAGAAATGATGAGGTGGCCCGAGCGCAAAGGATAACATTCGCGCTCGGACCACACCGGTGCGCCCGTCGATGAATGGATGGGTGCTGCTGTCGAAAAAGCCTGCTCACCCTGCCACGAACCTTTTCATAGACCCATTTTGCCTTCGTTTGTGTCTGGCACAGCCTTGATTCGAGATTTGTCACCAGCAGCGGGTCGACAGATGTGAGGTATATCTGCGAGGGAAGGCAGCAGCAGTCCAGGTGCAGTCGACACTATCATAGATTTTGAGAAGCAAGTCCACGATGCGCGAGAGGCAACAAACAGCTGGACATACTGCCGATTCAGCCATGCTTCTGGCTCCACATTGCCGACGCAGGCACATCGCTAGCGCCCTGTCTCGGAGAGGATCGCTGTATTGAGGCACATCCTTTCCAGGTGATGTGTGGCTCTACGGTGCATCTTCCAGGAGCACCTGCCCGCCGCAGATGGCCTGCCACACCTTCCACAGCTCGCCAGCATGCCCACTGTCGAGCGATGAGGCGTCCGAGGGGCTTGGGTTCGGGAACATTTCAGCAAAAGGCGAAGCGTCGCTGGCCCCGCTGAAGAGGCCCCAGTTGGACGTGTCCATTGCCGAGCCAGGCGAGGTGGCTGAGCCAGTCGGTGCCCACATCTCGGTGGCAGCAGCAGCAGCAGTAGCAGTAGCAGTAGCAGTAGCAGTAGCCGTAGTAGCGGCAGCAGCAGCCACTGTTGTCGGCGTGGATGGTGACAGAGGCACGTGTGTCCTCCGCTTCCCTGGCCGCGCGTCTCCCGGTCTCTCGTGCGCTGCGCGCGGCCGACGACGGCCAGCAGGAAAGGCTCCGCCGGGCGTGAGCTGGGTCATGCCAGAGAGGAAGCGGTGCACCTTGCCGGCGTACTCGGTCACAGAGCGCGGCACCGTGGTCATTGGCTCCGCCTCTTTGCTGGCGAGGGCACGGAGCAGGCGGCGAAGGAGCGGCCGCAACAGCACAGCCGTCGTCTCGCTCGTGTCGGCGGCACCCAGGCCCAGCGCGACGGCGAGTACCATGCCAGCAAGCAGCGCCCCGTGCAGCAGCGGCTCCAGCAGCACGGGTGGCGGTCGTGCGGGCAGGAGGCCGGCCACGAGACCAACAAGGGCCTGTGCCGCACCCAGGCACCGCTGCAGACTGCTCTCGTGGTCCTCGCCGTCGCCGTCCTCGCACTCGTCGCCGCCTTCAAAATCGTCGTCGCCGTCGCCGCCAGCATCCTCGTGGCGATGGACAGCATCGGCACCGACACTACCAAGACCAGGACCGGCCCTTCTTGGCCGCGCGTCGCGGCCGACGATGCTGGGCATGTGCAGCTCGAGGCGCGCGAGGCTGTGCTCGAGATGCAGGACAGCGCGCTCGACAAAGTGCCGCTGGTCGAGCGAGGCGTCGGTGGGGTCAAAGGCAACCAAGCGCAGTAGCCGGTCCTCGTCGTCGTCGCTCCAGCGCAGCGCAGCCGGCGTCAGGCGCATCGCCACGTCGTCCTGGCGCTGCTCGAGGTCGGCCACGCGGTCGGCCGAGAGCCGCCGGCCCTCGTTGCCCCGCCAGGTGGTGCGCTGGAGCCGGAGCTCGACCCAGCGTGCGCGCGTCGTGTGGAAGCCAAACTCGACGGCATCGCAGCGCAGCGGCTCGCGGCGCCGCAGCAGCAGCGACTCCGGGTAGGTGTCGCGCGCATACACGAGCTGCGTCTCGATGGCCTGCATCCACGTGGGCAGCGCGGCATCGACGACGGCCGGCGCAGGCAGGAGCACCGTCGAGGTGTCGAGCCGGTGCGCAGCCAGGTACTCGGACACGATGCACCACCACAGCTGGCGGCGCGACTCGGCCTCCTCGGGCCGCATCGTGGGCCAGTGATGGCCGTCGCGGTGCAGACCAGCCGCGCAGGCGAGGTGCACAGCGGCGGCGCAGCAGGAGCGCGCCATCTGCAGCTGGAGCTGCGAGAGGAACCAGCGGCCACGGAGCACGGCGGCCTTGATCAGGTCCATCGGCACGACAAACACCGTCGCCCAGCTGGGCGGGCAGGCGGCCTGGAGCGCGTCGATGCAGTCTCCCGCGACGCGGATGAGCTTGCGTTGTGGTGAGCAGTGGGCTGCCGGTGCATCTGCATCGTACCCCGCGCTAGCCTCGCCGATCTGCATGCCCAGCGCGAGGACGACGAGCATGAGGGTGAACGACGTGGGGTCGGGCGGCGCGACGCCCTCGTCCTCGGCCGGCGGCGACGACGACGACTGGAGGCCATGGCGCCACCAGCGCAGGCAGCGCTCGTACCGCGGCGCATTGAGGTTGACCATGGCGCACTGCAGAAACGGCTCGAGACCGGAGCGATAGAGGGCGAGGAGCGTATCCAGCTCGTCGATCGACGGCAGCACCAGGTCGTTGTGGTCGGCAAGCACATGGACGAGGGCCTCGTAGCGCAAGCGCGCCAGAGATGAGTGCAATGGGGGCGCCACGCCGCTGCTCCTTCTGTCTCCATCCCAGCTCATGGGATGGTACTCGGGCGAGCCGCGAGCGACGGGCAGCGAGGGGGGCGTAAAGGACGAATTTCGGGGCAGCGGCGACGAAGACGAAGCGGCAGCGACGGTGGCAGGCTGCTGCCTGGTGCGCGTGCTCGATGGCGACGACGGCGACGACGAAGCCACAGCCGACGCCGACTCGCCCCTGCGCGTTTGTACCGCACCGCCATCGAGAAAGCGGCACCGGTCGCGGCGGCCCGTGTCGATGCAGTGCTTGCACACGGGGCGGGCACGGTCGCACTTGCGCTTGTGCAGCCGGCACTCGGTGCAGCTCCGGATGGGCCGGTGGCGCGTGATCGTGCGCGCCTTTTCGCGCGGTGCCGGTGTCTCGACCCAGCGCGCCGACGTCGGCCGTGCACCACCACTGCTGCTGATATTGCTGCTGTTGCTGCTGCTGGGATTGCCCGTCGTCGCGGTTGGCGTCAGCCGGCTTGACATTCGCTGTGAGGCCCGTGCGGCTGCCTGGCCCGCCAGCAGCTCCATCGGCGACAGCTCGGTCGGCACGGCCTCCTCGCGCCCCCGCGCTGGCCGCCGGACATGCTCGGCCATCGGACGAGAGCTGCGCGGCGCGGCCGCTCCGTGAGAGAAAGACGACGGCGGGTGGAAAGCAGTGCTCGGCCCAGAGAGATGCTTCAGCGGGCGAGACGCATGAGATGCGCCATTAGTGGTCGATCGAATTCAGCGAGATCAGAAGAGTGGGGTGAGAGCAGACCATGGACGACATCCTCTGGCACCTAGGCGACGTGTGCGGGCGATAAGCGGGGGTGTGGGACAGATAGATAGCAGCGCTCGCTCTGGGCCGACGAAATAAAGTTGGGCGCGCTAATTCTGACTACTCGCGTGCGGTGGATGAGACGGCACCTTCTCGCGCAGTCAAGTCAAGATCTCCAGCCATGCTCAATCAAAGGTGGGAATATGACGCATTCAGATCATCATCCTATGAAGATGGCCACACTGAATACAGAGAAGAGACTGATGTGAGCGGTATGACTGCCTCTTCACTTCTTTTCCTGCTGCTGGTCCTTCTTCCAGTGCTCCGCGACGACGCCGGCAAAGTGGGCGTCGGCGGCGAAAAGCGCAGCGGCCACAGCGATGCCGGCGGCGCTCTTCATCGTTTCTGCATGTGCCTCCGGCGTACCAGCCGCTGTGTGGAAGGCTACCGTGTGGTTGGCGTCTCTCTGGCTGTCTTTCACTGGCTGGAGTGTCCAGCGCGTGCGTTAATGCATAGGACGCCTGTGCAAGAGCGATTCGTACCCACAATGGCATAGATGGGGTGCAAGCCAGGCAGCCGCTGTGTCACGTTGCCAAAGTCCGTTGAGCCAGAGCTGCGGAGAGGGATAAGTGTGAGTGGGAAGTGGCTGGGACAAGCTGGTATCCACTCCCTCCAGACTCACAAGGGCACATCGCGAAGGACGGTGACGCCCTCAGTGGCCGTCATGTACTCTTCGTAGATGTTGCCGAGGGGCGCATTGTAGAGAATCTCCTCGTAGCCGACGGCATCGACGTGGAACTCGACGGTGCATCCTGTCGCACGGGCCGCGCCCTCGAAGCAGTCGCACACCCGCTGCAAGTAGCGGTCCACCTGCGTATACGTCGGCGCACGGACGCCGTACGACAGGCGCGCCACGTCGGGGATCACGTTCTGCACCCACGACGGCTCGGGCAGGACGATGCCCTGGATGCGGACCTTGTCCTCGGTCTGCTGCCGCAGCACGCTGACGCCGTTGTACGCCAGCACGGCCGCGTCGAGCGCATTGATGCCCGCCCAGGGCGTCGCTGTGGTACAAAGGAAGAGATAAGTGGACAATTCAGCGAGCTGCGAGGGGCTAGGCGGGTAAAGAAGAGGAACACGCACCGGCAGCATGGGCCGTCTTGCCACGAAAGGTGACCGAGACACGCTTGATGGCGAGCGACGAGCCGAGGACGTGGAAGGGCGAAGGGTGGACCATGAAGCAGGCGTCCATGTCGCCGTACGCGCCGCCGTCGAGCAGGTAGCACTTGCCGCCGCCGCCTTCCTCGGCAGGCGTGCCCAACAGCACAACACGCCCAGGCAGCTGGCATGCCTCGAGGGCACGCGCCGTGCCCAGCGCCGCCGCGACACCAGCGACGGCGATGAGGTTGTGGCCGCAGCCATGGCCGATCTCGGGCAGCGCGTCCATCTCCGAGTTAAAGCCCACCGTGCGCTCGCCTGCGCCGTGCGGGCTCGTCCAGCTGGCCGACCAGGCCGTCGGCAGGCTGCAGATGCCGCGCTCCACGTGCCAGCCTGGCAGACGTTCCAGGTAGGTGCAGAGCGTGTCGGCGGCGAAGCTGTGCGAGGAGAATGGGTCCGGTTGTGAGCAGAGTACCTTCTCACCGACACCCGTTGTCTCACCTCTCTTCAAAGCCCAGCTCGGGGCGGCCATGGAGAGCGAGGCTGAGGGGCCGCATGTCGCCGTCGAGGGCCTTTGTGAACTTGGCCGCGAGCTGCGCCAGCTTGCCCCAGGCTCCAGCAGCGACTGTGGGCAGGTCCGACGGCAGCGAACGCGTGGTGCCGGCCGCCTCGCGACTGCTGGCGACAGCGGCCGACCAGCCCTCGTGGCCACAGGCGGCGCACGCATGGAAGGGACCCAGGTTGGTGCTGGCGGACGGCAGTGCGCCATCGACGGTCGTTGCGGTGGGGGCCATGTTTCGTTTGGTGAAAGAGAGGTCGTGTAAGCAGGTAGGCTTGCTGCCGTCTGTGCTCCCTGTACTCACCTCTCTTAAGTCTTGGGCCCGCTCCTATCGCATCATGGGGACACTACTGTACCCCGCCGTACCCGATCCGACGCCTAATGCGCGGCGCGCGAGAACGCGGCGGACGAGAGAGCGGACGAGAGAGTGGGCGCGGAGGAAAGCCACGTGACGCCCTTGCAGCGAGATATCCAGTCCTGATATCAAGGCGGCGCTCGCGCATGCAGGAACGGACTCTCGGCCGCGACAGGGTCGTGTGGGTGCTGCTGTGCTGTGCTCGCTCTATCGAACCTCCGCACGATTGTCACTTGTCTGCTGCCCCGGCGAATGTGCGGCGATGACCCCATGCCTGTCTGCCACGAAAAAGAGTGCACTTGAAGACACAAGCTCAGCTCATGGGCAGGACGGTGTGGATCTTCACATGGTGGTCAGAAATATAGTTAATTCCACTGAGCAAGTATACACAAAGCCTCGCCGGTGGGCTCGGACCTGGGAACAGCGGATACAAAGAGCAGTCATCTAGTAGACGTAGCGGAAGGTGGTGTCCCTGCAGCAAGGGAGTTGGTGTCAGCAGCGTCTCGGCAGTGAATCTAGCATACCACTCTTTCACTCAACTGTTTGTCGGTGAGGCCCTCGACGAGTAGACGCTCGTCGGGGTGCAGATCCCCTCGCGAATCCCGCTGCCGATTCCAGAGCCAGTGGAAAAAAGTAATGGCGACCAACAGGGCCAGCGCGCTCGATAGGGTGACAAGGATGGCAATCTGGGCGGGGACATACTTGGGTGCATCTTTGGGCCGGTACGTCTGCGGGCCGACGATGTTGCCAGCGGCATAGGCGACCTGGAATGAGGTGGCAAAAACGACGCGCTTCGTGTGGCCCCCGACGTTGGTAGCAATGTAGGCAACACAGCAGGCCAGCGACTGGACGTAAAAGACAACCATGAGAATGCCCGTCATGCTTGCCGCTTGATTACCCACGCCACCCACGACGAGTCCGCCGCCAATGACACTGAGCACGAGGCACGTAATGGCGCCCGCTGCTCGTGTGCCCGTCAAACGGAAGAGGCCGACGTAGATGAAGACGCTGATGACCTGGATCGCACCCGAGGGCATCGTCAGCAGGATCGACTGCGCCGAGCTAAAGCCAAACGACTGGATCAAGGCCGTGTTGAAGACGGTGATGCCGCCGTTGGTGATGGATACGGCAAACGGCAGGAGCCACATGAGGTAGAGGCGGACATCGGTCAGGGCCTCGACTACCTGCTGGCGCGCGTCGCCCTTGCCTTGGGTCGCATCGACGCTAGTTTGCTTCAGCATGTCGTCGAGGGCAGTGCGCTCGTCGGCAAGCAGGAAGCGTGCCTCTTTCGGCGACGGGGCGAGGACGAGTGCGATGAGCAGGCTCAAGACCACGGTGACGGCCCCGAGGATGAGAAACATGACGCGCCACGACTCGATGACGAGGCCGCCGTTCTTGAGCAGACCATAGGCCATCGGAGCACCAAACAGGATCGAGACGCCGTTCATGCACTGGAGGATGGCGGAGCGTGCCACGATCTGGTGCTTTGCGTAGAAGTTGGCCGTGAGCAGTGTCGTGCAGGGGATGAGACCGCCCTCGAAGAAGCCGAGGAGGAAGCGGAGTGTCAGCATGGACTGAGGACCCTGTACGGCCGCATGACAGCACATAATGACGCCCCAGACGAAGCAGTTGATGTAGAGATAGCGAATGACGGAAAATCGCTGCAGCAGCAGGGCGGCCACGGGCTGGCAAGAAAGGTAGCCAAAGTAGACTGGCGGGATCCGCCCGGCGTCAGAAACTGTTTTCTGTCCCACTCGCATACACGAGACACCCACAGATGGAGCCAGCCCACGAATACTGGGCGCGAGACATGCCAATGTCCTTGGTCATGCCCATGACTAGGGTGTAGCCAAGGGAGAACTTGTCCTGGACTGTGTTGAATGCCAGTCAGCGAGGAAAGAAACATCAGCCAGCACTAGCACGACTACCCACACTGCAGCATCACGGTGAGAGCGAGGATGGGCATCAGGACCCGGTCGATACGCCGTGTCGCTCGTGTGGCAAGCACTGCTGTGGCCTCTTCCATAGGCCTGACTCCCTGGTAGGTCGTGCAGCGCGCCAGGGCATAGTCACGCTGTGGCAGCTGCTTCTCGTCGGCCTTGTCAACGTCCATCTGCTTTTCGTCTTCGCTGGCTGTCCTAGTGCTGTGAGGGGACCTTGTTGCCATCTTGCCAGACCTGTTATTTTTGTCGGTCGGACGTAAGTGCCTTCATCCCCATTCACCCTTTTTAAACGTCTCATCCGGCGCACCGCATGTCGCTGTCCGCACAGACACCAAGCCACCGTAGCCTGCAGCGCGCGCCAAGCCTATCGTGCGCGCGTAGCCTCTCGTGCGCACCTCAATTTTTTTTCGTCCGCACTGCTCTTGCATTTCTCGTCCGCACCGTGAGATAACAGTATGCAAATCCACGCGCTCGAAGGAGCAGAACCGTCTTGCTTATCTTTCTCCCGCTTCCTTTCCGGCTCTGGCATCCCAAAGCCACCTGTCACCCAATCACTGATCTGACTGAAGTGAAAAGAACCAGATAAGCTACCCCACCTAAGGTTCGTTTTCGGCCTGGGCGAATGCATAAAATCGATTTTGCTCATGAAGGAGTCAGTCAGCAGGCAAGCTCAAAGAGCGCCAATGCTGCGTGTCGAACAGGTACCTCAGGTGTATACCACCTCATCGACCGCTCTGAAGAGCATGTACGAGCAGAAGACTATAGGCTTCTGCTGCACATTGGAGCTTTGGAGCGGCCATGACCTCGGAACATTGGCGGAAGCAGGTAAGATCCTTGAGATGCTGTATATGAAATGAGACGACGGTGGACATCAACACAGGGGAACGACATTTTGAGAAAAGCAGATGATATTTTGTTCATTGATCTGTTTTGACTTGGCGTGCTTCCCGCTCAGAAAGACGACGATTTTGCATCGATATCCTTGTGCTTTCCCTCTGCTCTTTAATTCTGTTCTCAATATCTGCCGACATCCCAAGGAGAGCATTTCTTTTCATCTCTTCACCCTGCCTAGGCGGCGAGTTCAGATACTGGCGTGCCTCTCCCCAAAGTATGTTGACTTCTTTCCAAGCTTTCTTCAAGGCTCCAATCGTCTTTGGCCGCACTACTGCTTTTTTGGCACTTATTCCTCTCAGAAGCATACGCAAATATGCCTGTTCCGTTCTTGTCGGCAAATATGTGTTCATACGACGGCGCAAGTCCTTTTGAAAAATCTTGTGAGTGGTCCTGTCTCTGTCGCTCAATTGACGACCGTTGACTTGCACTTGCCACTCATCGTCATTCGTAATTGAGCCACCTTCTTCGTTGATCGAACGGCCTTCTTCGTTGATCGAACAACCTTCTTCGTTGAGGTTTGGTAAAGCACCATTTTTGCTTTCCCATCGCTGTCGAATCTTGTTCCAGTAATCTGTCTCCTTCTGGCTGACCAAATGAGGAGCATATTGCACGCTGAATCTAGCGACAAGCTCGCCCAGGGTCTCTCTTTCCCGCACCACTTGATTCCGATCTAGGAAATCGATACAGACCTTTGCTTCTGGATCAAACTTCTGCAGCATCCATTCCTGTTCGCGAATTGACGGGAGACCTTTCTTTGATCGAGATATAACTTCGTTCCTTTTCGCTTTTTCCGCAGGAGAAAGAATTTTTTTCTTGGTTCGCTTACTTTGTTCGGAACACTCGTCCTCGTCTGACCAACCTTCGTCAGGGTTGTCTTGTACATGCTTGACACTTTTGCCGCGCCGCGTTCTGTTCGCTCTCGCAGAGGATTCCAGCCCTTGTTCTGCAGCTTCATTGGATTCAACTGTCGGCTTGGGTTGTGCCAAAGCGTTTTCCACGGATCCATAATGTGACTCTCGGTGACGACGAGAAGGTGCAAGACGCTGTGCACAAGCCTGAAGCATGTAGCCAAGAGGCGTAGGACTCTGTGGAGAAGCAGAAGACGCGCCCTTCTTTTCGTCAATGACTTTTGAGGCATGGTAAAGCATGTCCAGGCTGTCGTGCCAGCTTTCTGATTGAACTGAAGGAGCTGGTGCTGCAGATTGAAGGCCTCGCCGCCTTCGCATTGCCCAAGCGCTGGATGCAGCAAAAAGTGCTACAGTTCCACATAGAAGTGCGCTGCCGCCGAGGACACGGACGAGACGCATCTTGCAGGTGTTGGAGGAGAGATAGAAAGAAGTGTGCACAGTAGCGTCACTGCTTTTGAGTGCCACCACATACCAAAGGAAAGAGTAGTTAGTGCCCACTTGAGCCCCGAGACACAGAGGTAGGACGGCCTTCGGCGCATTTTCGCTCTTTTCGTGGCGCGGTATTTATTCGAGTGCTTAGGGCGTTTGTGATGACTCTTCAGTCGTGTCCAACGAGCCCCGACAAATTTACTCTCCTATTAGGCAGTGTCAGAGCACGTCTGCTGCCCCTTGCCAGATATTTTTCTACCGTACATGTAGGCCCCTTGCCCTCGTAGCAAGCTAGCATGTCATCGTGTCTCTCTTGTCTGGTGGGCTCTTGTTGACTGCGATGTCTGTGTACGATCTTGCGTGTCTCGTCCGCACCGCGAGAAACAGTCGGCAAATCCGCGTGCTCGAAGGAGCACATCCGTCTTGCTTATCTTTCCCCCGCTTTTTTTCCCGCTCTAGCATCCACCATCCACCAACCACACGTTCACTGATCTGATTGAGGTGGAAAATGCCAGAGACTACCCCACCTTACATTCGTTTCAATCCAGGATTCTTTTGGTTCAGGAGTCAGTCAGCAAGCAAGCTCAAAGTGCGCCAATGCTTTATTGTCGGACAGGTCACTTATTTAAGTACCACCACATCGACCACTCCGAATAGCTTGTACGAGCAGAGGATTGTAGGCTTCTGCTACATGTTGGAGCTTTGGAGCCGCCATGACCTCGGAACATCGGCGGAAGCAGAGAACAATGTTGAGATTTTGTATGTTAAACGAGATGACGGAGGTCATCAACACGGGGAAAGGGCATTTTGGGAAAAACAGATGATATTTTATTGATCTGGTTTGACTTGGCGTGCTTTCCGCTCAGCAAGACGACGATTTTGCATCGACCTCCTTGTCCTTTCCCTTCGCCGCATAACTCTGTTCTCAATACCTGCCGCCATCCCGAGGAGAGTATTTCTTTTCACCTCTTCACCCTGCACAGGTGGCGAGTTCAGATACTGGCGTGCCTCTCTCCAAAGTATCTTGACCTCTTTCCAAGCTTCCCTCAAGGCTCCCATCGTCTCTGGCTGCACTGCTGCATCTTCTGCGCTCATTCCTCTCAGAAGCATGCGCAAATATGCCTGTTCCGTTCTTGTCGGCAAAAGGGCTGATATGCGACAGCACAAGTCTTTTTGTATAATGTCCGGTGTAGTCCTATCTCCGACGCTCAAATGTTGACCGCCGCGTTGTTTCTTCCACTCATCGTCATCCGTGATCGAGCCACCTTCTTCGTTGATTGAATGACCTTCTTCGTTGAGATCTGGTAAAGCACCCATTTTGCGTCTCCATCGGTTTCGAATTTTGTTCCAATACCTTTTCTCCGTTGTGCCGACTAGATGAGGAGCTTGATACACGCTAAATTTGGCGACAAGCTGGCCCAGCGTATCTCTCTCCTGCACCACTTGTTTCTCGTCCAGGAAATCAATACAGACCTTTGCTTCTGGGTCAAATTTCTGCAGCATCCATTCTTGTTCGCAAATCGACGGGAGACCTCGACTAATTCGTAATGGACCTTCGTTTCTTTCCGCTTTCTTCGCACCGGTAAATTCCTTTCTCTTGACTGACTGACTTTGTTCGTCCTCGCCTGACCAGCTTTTGTCAGAGTCGTCTTCTACATGTTTGAGACCTTTGCCGCATTGCGTTCTCCTTGCTCTCGCAGAGCACCCGGGCTCCTGTTCTGCAGCTTCATTGATTTCGGTTTTTGGCTCGTATTGAGTCGAAAGTTGATTGACAGACCCGAAATTTAACTTTTGGTGAGGACAATCAACGACTTTCGCAGCATAACAAAGCATGTCCAGACTGTCGTGCCAGCTTTCTGGTGGAGCTGACGGGGCTGGTGCTGCAGAGTTTGGGCCTCGCTGCCTTCGCATTGCACATGCGGTGGGTGCAGCAACAATGGCTGCAGTACCACAAAGAAGTGCGCTGTAATTGAGTAGGAGGACGAGACGCATCTTGTAGGTGATGGTGAATGGAGAAGAGAGAGAGCCAATTGTGCAAAATACTGCTTTTGAGCGCCACCACATGCCTGCCAAAGGAAGAGTAGCTGTACCCACTCAAGCCCCGAGACACTGAGGAAGGACTTGAAACAGAGCATATGACCTTCGGCGCACTCTCGGTCCCTCCACGCCGCGGTGTTAGTATGGCATTTGTCAGTCTTATCCAACGTGCCTCCATGCATTAAATCTCCTCCGTGGCAGTGTCAGAGTACGCCTGTTGCCCCCTTGTCAGATGTTTTTTTTTTCCTCTGTAGTGTACAGTACAGTGCATTTAAGCCCCTTGCCCTCGTAGCAAGCTAGCATGCTATCGCGTCTCCTTCTTCTGCTGAGCTCTCCATCCAATGCCACGTCTGTGGTAGGGAACATCAAAGCCATTGTTCTGAAAAGCATGCGTGAGCAGAAGATTGTAGGCTTCTGCTGCACGTTGGACCTTTGGCGACAGCCTTCACCTCGGGACATTGGCCGGAGCAGATAAGACCCTTGAGATGCTGTATGTCAAATAAGACGATGAAGGACATCTATACAGGTGAACAAGGATTTGAGAAGAGCAGATGATATCTTGTTTAGTGATCTGGTTGGACTTGGCGTGCTTTCCGCTTAGAAAGACGACAATTTTGCATCGACCGCCTGTTGCTTTCCCTTCGATTTTTAGTTCTGTTCCCAACAGCTGCCGCCATCTCGAGGAGAGCATTTCTTTTCATCTCTTCACCCTGCACAGGCGGCGAGTTCAGATACTGGTGTGCCTCTCTCCAAAGTATCTTAGCTTCTTTCCAAGCTTCCCTCAACGCTCCAATTGTTTCTGGCTGCACTACTGCATCATCTGCACTTATTCCTTTCAGGAGCACGCGCAAAAGAGCCTGTTCCGTTCTTGTCGGTAAATGGGCGTCAATGCGACGGCGCAGGTCTTTGTGTATAATTTTCCGAGTAGTCCTATCTCCTTCGTTCAACTGTTGACCGCCAAATTGCCCTTCCCACTCATCGTCATCCGTGTTCGAACGATCTTCTTCGTAGAGCTTTGGTAAAGCACCATTTTTGCTTTCCCATCGCTGTCGAAATTTGTCCCAATAATCTATCTCCTTCTGGCTGACCAGATTAGGAGCGTGTTGCACGCTAAATCTGGCGACAAGGTGGCGCAGCTTCTCTCTCTCCCGCAACACTTCATCCCGGTCTAGGTAATCGATACAGACCTTTGCTTCTGGGTCAAACTTCCGCAGCATCCATTCTTGTTCGCAAATTGACGGGAGACCTTTACCGTTTCGAACCGAGAGTTCGTTCATTTTCGCCTTTTTCGCTTTTCCCGCAGCGGATTTTTTTCCTGGTTTCATTCGCCTACTTCGTTCGGGATATTCGTCCTCGCCTGACCAGCTTTCGTTAGAGTCATCTTGTACATAGTTGACACTTTTGCCGCGCTGCGTTCTCCTCGCGCTCGCAGAGCACCCGGGCTCCTCTTCTGCCCCTTCATTGGCTCCAATTGCTGGCTTGTTTCGAGCCGAAAGTTTTTTCATGGATCCATAATGTGGCTCTCGGTGACAAAGAAAAGGTTCAAGACGCTGTGCAAAAGCATTTGCAGGAGGCGTGGGATGAGGAGGTGTAGGACTCTGTGGAGAAGTAGAAGATGTTCCCGTCTCGTCTTCAACGACTTGTGAAGCATGACAAAGCATGTCCAGACTGTCGCGCCAGCTGTCAGGTTGAGGTGAAGGGGCTGGTGCTGCAGAGTTTGGGCCTCGCTGCCTTCTCATTGCACATGCGGTGGGTGCAGCAACAATGACTGCAGTACCACAAAGAAGTGCGCTGTAGGCGAGTAGGAGGACGAGACGCATCTTGCAGGTGATGGTGAATGGAGAAGAGATACACAATTGTGCAGAGTTGTGCTTTTGAGCGCCACCACATACCTGCCAAAGGAAGAGTAGCTGTACCCGCTCAAGCCCCGAGACACAGAGGTAGAACTTGAAACAGAGCATACGACCTTCGGCGCACGCTCGGTCCCTCCACACCGCGGTATTCCTAGGGCATTTGTGATGACTCTTCCATCGCGTCCAACGAGCCCCGACGAGTTCACTCTCCTCTAAGGCAATGTCAGAGCGCGCCTGCAGCCCCTTGCCAAATGTTTTCCTCTGTACATGTAGGCCATTTGCCCTCGTAGCAAGCTAGTATGTCATTGTGTCTCCTTTGTCTGATGAGCATCGCATCGACCGCCACGTCTGTGTACAGGTATGATCTTGCGTGGCAGCGTTGCCTCTTTTGAGGAATGGGCAAAAACGGGGCAGCAACCAAAAAAATAAAACGGCTACGTTAGTCAACACCCATGACGCCGCGAGACGGACGCACGCCACGACGAGTGTACACCGCCAAAGATACCCCGTGCAAGATGACGAGAAGGAACAAGAAACAGGAAGGCAGAATGTAGCCTTGCAATGACGTCGCCAGCAATGTTGTCCGTGCTGGAAAGTCCACAATGTCAAGAAAAGAAATTAAAACTATTAATACTGTATACTGTATGTTCAACGTCGCCTGCTAAATGACTGGAAGGTAGCAGCAACTGAAGTCCAGGATTCCTCACCGGTACGGACGACCATTTAATATAAGAAGAGCAAATTGCGAAGCAGTCTCATCGTTCACCACGATTTCGTCTACCTAGCCCGCCCCTGCAATTGAGGATCTTCAAAAAAATTCGGGTCCAGCAAGTGTGACAGGTTCATCTCGTGCGATTGTTCATTTTCTCAAGCGAGTGAGCCACAGCGATTTTCTATTCCCCCTTTCTGGCTACTGTATGTGGATGCAACAACGATGGGATCATATCTGAGTATGTTCGGTGCAGAGTCGGTCTGGCAAGGGATGTCGTGCAGCAGGAGCGATACTGAAGTGTCTTTTCTCTTCACGTTCGGGCCAGGTAGAGCATTCCATAGAGTGCAAGTGTAGTAGCAAGTGTATGACAAAGCACACGCCCGGTCAGAAGCGTCTCAGCTAAACGTTGTAACGGTAAGTGTACAGACCAGCTGGTGGGAGAGGTTTCTGTGCGGAAGTCAGGGCGGATTTGAGGCCTCCACGAACGAGGCCTGCAATGTTAAGCATCGGAAGGAGCACCACGATGCACCTCACTCCCGGCTGCTCGCTGCCAGCTTCACAATAACAGCCACACATGCATCACTCCTCTTCCCAGTCCTCTCCTCTTCACTTTCCTAGCTACTATCGTCGTGCTTCATGACTTGGTCTCTTTTAATCCCGCCGACACAGGCGTTGCTGCTAGCTCCTTCTTCGTACTTTCCATTCGTACTTTGAGGTTGGTGTGGGGAATACCTTTGCAGACGCGAACATTCGTTGTGTTGGAGCTGGATTGTTGACTGGATCGCACCTCCATAGGTGCGATAAGCGCACGCTGGGTTGCTTCCTGGCAGATAATGCCGGTGGACTTGGAGAAAAGGATCGTTCTAAGAGATGTGACCAATGAGAAGTCGTCACGACCACACCAGATTCTGTTGACGCTCGCCGCATAGAAATCCACGCCAGCTTTCTAGTCATACGGTACAGTACTTTGAAGGCTGTGGTGGGGTCCGAATCTGTGTTTAGGCACCATACTGACTCCCCTAAGCCAACATCACAATCAACACCTATCTTATACTACCATCAAGTCCTCAAAACTGCCCTCGTATTTAGCTAAACAAAGATTATGAGAAAGGTGGTGATTCGCCTACAAATTTCGCCTGTGATAGCCTGCAAAATCGTGTTTACTCCGATCTAGTCTCCATCACATTCCTTGAAATCGAGCGCCCTTCGAGGATGCCAGCGTGAACGAGCACACTACGGAAAGAGAAGTCGAAGCATTTCTGAAAACGCAAGTGTTATTCGACCAATGCCGACGAAAGCATTGATGAGGTAGATCCTGTACTGCGAACGACAAATGCTGTGGACTTCCAGGCTGCAAAGATCCCGTTTCCTCCTTGGCTCTCGAGCGAGCCCGTCACCTCCTTACTTATTTTCAAGCCAGTCCTAGGTTCGTCGCAGCTCGGCCCAAAGCTTGGAGAGTATAGTCGAGAAATTTGTCAGGTTGCTCTTGCTCGTGATATCGTTTCGTGGCTAATTTCAATTCCTCTGTGAAGATTCGTGCCTTTCGATCCGGCAGCGAGAAAATGCAGCCTGTCGGAGTGGCAAAGTAATGAACCCCTTGAAAGACTTCGTGCACCACTTTGTTATCGGTTGCAGCTTTCTTTCTTATCTGCTTCCTCATTTTGTAGCGATTTGTCTCCTTCTCGCTTGCTTCAGAGTATCCACGTTCGCTGGTCTGTTGTCCAGCCAGTCGCTGCTCCTTGACCTCGCGATTTGGGGCTTCCCGAAGTTTGTGTAATTCTCTTAGAAACCATCCCTTACGTTTTCTTTCCGGGACAGTCTCGTACTTCGTTTTTAAACCAACCACTTCACTCCTCTTCTTTTCGGCCACCTCGATCGGTATTGAACCATGTGTCGGGATCGGGGTAAAGAAAAACCGCTCCTCGCCGATGTCCACTGTAAGGATCTTACCCTGTTTCACGGCCTTCTCCCTGAAGTCGTTCACCACGTCAGATATATTTCTGGGCCGTGGGCCATTGGTGACCTGCTGATTCCGATGCCCTTTCCGGGCTAGTTTTACTTTTGCTACAACGGCTGCTATGGAGCTGCGCATCTCCTCATCGAGACTGTCGCTGTGATCAATGAGATACAACTCATCTGGCGTAAGCGAGACGCGCTCTTGATCAGTGAGGTAGATAGGCCTCTGCTTCCGAAACAGCTTGCGCTCGTGATCTGTGAGGAAGATAGCCTTCGGCTTCCGACTCAGCTTACGCCTACTAGAGGGTTGCGAAGCAGCGTCTGAAGTCTCGCGAAGGCCATGTCCGGGCATGTAGGAAGGTATAATCTGCCTGCTTTGCTCCTCATGATGCGGAGAAGCGATTGGCGCGTTGGAAGCATAAGCTGGTTGAGGATGGGACGAAAAGACAGCATCACTGCGAGGTACAGTGCCTTGTACTTCGTCATGATGTTGAGCAGCACCCTGCTGACGTACATCGAAGACTTTGTCTAGTTCAGGGAAAAGGCTGTAAGGCTCAGGCTCGGGAGAGTGGTTCCAGTGTGAGTGTTGCCACTGGTCATTGTGGGGCTCGAATTCGGGCAGGTCGTTCCAGAGTGACATTTGCCACTGGTTATTGAGAGTATCCACCTCGAGAGGGTCGTTCCACTGTAGAAATGAGCCCTGATCTGGGGCGTGCTGAAGTGGGGCCATTGCCTGTCAAAGAAGACCAGAAGTCACAGAACTGTGCAGGAACATTTCAACTCACGTGCTCATCGTGGTACAGAACAAAATGGCTCTCGCCATGTTCACCAGCCGGTGTTGGTCGGGCCTGTGAATGTGTTGCATGGAGGAGCAGTACCAGACTAAATACCAGGATCAATGCAAGCTTTTGAGTCATGAGGGTCACGCGCGTTGAGAGAGTGAAAAAGATGGGGTCCTTCTGAATGCCCTTGGGTATTTAAATCCTTGCACGACCTGATGTTTGACGCGAGATCTTTATGCCCACTCGAGTCTTGCTATCGCACGGTCTGAGGACGACGCTGTGGACCAAATCAGCGCCCCGCTTTACTGTATCACACATCCTGATCTTACGCCCAGTTTTCATCCGTGCGAGAAAACAAAAATAGATCCTTGTGCTGCATTTTTCACCCACAAGATCTGCTTGGTCCTGTGAGCCTGCAACCAACCCCTCCGCAGAGGTGGACGGATGCTGTCAAAAAGATCCTGTGACGGGAAAAGGGGAGAGTGCGGGACAGTGCTTGCAAAGCTCCACAAGGGTCACCTGTTCCACATGTACGACGTCCGGCTGAGGCACTTGCTGAAACAGAGGGGCTAAATCTGAAAGCCGAAGCTGCGCGGTCAGAATAGGGAGATAAAGACGTGCTTCCTGGGGCGTCGTTACTCTGTGCTCCGGGGGCAGGGCAACAAGTCCAAAACGGACGCCCGTGCGCGCCGCCACTCACGCACCGCCGTCCGCCCGATGTCATTGTGAACAGTGAGAAAAGACATCAGGGAGTCGGAAAACATGGCCACTGCGGGGTCACAACGCGTTTACAATCACTTGCCTGCTTGTCACTCCTTCCTTGTTTCCACATGGTGCACGTGGTCCTTGTGTCCTATGAAAACGGCCAGCCAAGATATGTGCAGTATCATCCCCGCTATACGAGTAGAGTACAGTGTAGAGCTACGCCGAAGTAGACCCTTCCAAAAAAAGTCTACGATGAAGGAATGGGAGCCTTATGCTGCATTCCAGGTGGCCGTTGCGTGCTTCTGACCGGCAGCGCAGTAGAGTTCGGACAATAGACGCGTAGTGAGTCGGGAGAGCTGGGGCAAGGGCGGACAAGAGAAGTGGATCGGAACAACAGAAAGAGGATATCTAGGGGCGAATAGAGAGAGTGGAGAGGAGGGTATCAATAGCAGACACGAGCTTTTCACAAGCTCTTACGGATCACCTGCAGGTGTTCATAGACATGATTTAATACGTAGCAACAAAGTGATAGTACGCGAGACAGTAAGACTAGATGAAACACTGGCTTGGGCAGCGCCGTCGAAAGAAGGCCATGAACTTGCAAAGATGAACTCGAGAAGGGATATCAGCGCTCACACAGACTACATACGAACTCCTCACTCCCCGTCGGGCGGTCTCCTCTCCTTTCGTGTCTTAGCTTCTCGCCCCGTCTCCAACTTTTCGAAGGCTGATGCAGCTCGATTGATTCCGTGAATAGCACTTTGGAAGCACTTCTCGGTACCTTCTTTTCCTTCGAATTTTTTGACAGCTTTCCCTATTTCAATCGAGAACCGATTGTACCTCTCAGCGGGCATCTTAAAGCTTTGTCTAGGCGTGGCAATGACGCAAAACTCGTTGACGCATCTGATTACCACTTTGTCAGATGTCCTGGCTTTTTTTTTGATTGCCCTTTTTGATTTCCTAAAGGACGACCCACTCGCACATACTCCAGACGACGATCCAACCTCGCCGGATTGCTGTCCACCCAACCGTTGATGCTTGGCAACGGAATTTGTCACCTTTTTGAGTTCGGCTATTCTGTCCTTAAGCCAATCTGAACCTTTTTCTTCAAGTCGAGAGTCGCACTGCGCAATGATACGTTCTACTTGAGCCTTTTTTTCCTCGGCCATTTCAATAGGCAATGTCGCGACGTCCTGCATCGGTGCAAAAAAGTAACGTTGACCATCGAGATCATTGATGATAATCTTTTTCTCTCTCTGGGCTCGTTGCTTGAGCTCCTTCTGCATTGCCTTCTCTGACCGCAGCCGGATGGATGCCAGGTGAATTCCTGATCTTTTTCGTTCTTCTCTTATCTTCTTTATCAGCTTTGCTCGCCTTGAGAGAAGTTCAGGGTTATGAAGCTCGCTAACTTTCATATCAAGGAGGTCTGAGTCGGCCTTGGAAAGCTGAAGCCACTCGTCATTAGTGAGGAAGTACGGCCTTCTTCTCGATGTTTCCTGCGATTGAAGTTCAGGCGCATCATGAACAGTGCTCTGACTTTCATCTTCGCAATATCCGGGCATGTCAAATGACGAATCTTGTCTGCTATGCTTCTCGGAATGTTGAGCGGCGTGCTGTTGACTAGCATCGAGGACGTGGGCTTGCTGAGGGAAGCTACTGTGAGGCCCGTATCCAGGAGGGTCGTTCCAGTGTGGTAGCAACCATTGGTTCTCGAGGATCTCGGCTTGGGGAGGGTCGTTTGGGTGTGGTAACGACCACTGGTTGTCGTGAGGCTCGGATTCGGGAGGGTCATTCGGGCGCGGTAGCCACCTCTGATTCTCGTTAGGCTCAGCTTCGGAAGGGTCGTTCCAGTGTGGTAACGACCACTGATTTCCGCAAGGCTCAGGTGCGGGAGGGTCATTCCAGTGCGGAAACGAGGCCTGGTTTAAACAGTCCTGCTTTGCGCCACCGCCTCTTAGATCATGCCAAAAGTCCGAGACAGGAACGTCTACAACTTACGTGTTCATCGCCATAGGGAAGAGGGCTCTTTCCGTAATGACGAAGAGGTCCTGGTTGGGCACGGGAATGGGTTGCGTAGAGGAACAGTAACATGTGGAAGATCCGTACTATTTTGTGTTCTTGAATCATGGTGGTCCGCTTGAGGGTTCTGATAAATGACGAGCGGGTCACTCATAGTGCCACAAGACCCTTACGTACTGTCATTCGATTGCCCCACATGCCCCACAAGAAAGGCATCATGTTTCGGACAATTTGACGCCCAATTGGGTTTCAACTTGCACAGGCGGGCCAGGACTCCCATGTATTTGACGCCGCGCTTCAGCGCACAGTATACGTGCTGGCTTTGCGCCACTTTGCTCGTTGGACAATTCAAGAATTAAAATGAGGAACCCTGCTGCGCCCGCTCTTGAAGAGAAAGAGTCACGAAACTGACTTTTCGCCCACACGACGCGCTTGCTTCTGTGGGCCCGCAATGTCCCGCATCGCAGAGGCTATCAGACGCGAACTCTGCTGTCACGACTTTGCTGTCTGCACGTAGGACAGTGTACCCACGACACACAAATGCGACGCTTTGCTTGTACCTGCTTGCCCCTGCGTTTGATCTCCATTAGACATTTATGATAAGACTCGAGCAAAATGGGTCGAAAGAGAAAAAAAAAATAAAAAAATAGAGATACCTTGTGACGAGTCCAATGCATGGAGGCTACGAGATAGACTTGGACGGCGCCATCGAGATTGGCGGAAAAGGAGATGTCTGCTATGGAACATCAAAGTTGACGCTGGGGGTTTTCGCCGCTCACCTTCTCTGTCTGAGCAGGACCCTTTCTGTTCCTACTTCTTTTTCTTTGTCCTTAAATGGCCTGAAGCTGTGGCGATGCTCCAAAGATGGGTCTTGGAATTCTTTTCTTGGCTCTCTCTAGACGAAGTGCAGCTGCAGCGATGCTCTTAAAGCGCTTCTTAAAATGCTTCTCGGGGTCGCTCACCGCATCATATTCTTTCTTAAGCTTTTCCAGTTCCGTGAAATAGTTTTCCCATGTCGGAATGGGCATCGAAAAGGAAGGCCCCGCTGGAGTAAAAAAGTAACAAAAGAGACCGTAGGATTCGTCCACTACTTTGCGGTGCTCAGACGCTTGCATTTTGTGGTTCTTCCTGAATTTCAAGAATGTCGCATCGTCGCTTGCTCCAGACGACGATGCAGTCCTGCGGGAGTGCTGCCCCACAGATTGCTGCTGCTTGACCACGCGATTTGGCACCATTTTAAGATTGTGCAATCTTTTCTTCAGCCAACTCTCACGAATATCTTCGTCTTTCGTTTGGTATTCCGCGAAAATTTTCCGAATTTCTTCCTCCTTTTTGTTGGCCAATTCCACTGGCAATATCTTGTACGCCGGCGTCGGTGTAAAGAAGTAACGATCATCTCCGATGTCCCTTTCGAAAATCTTTTTCTCCCTTTGAGCCTGGATTTTAAGCCTTCTTATCAGGTCACTTTTTTCTTTCTCTGCTGAGCTATGATCTCTCGGTTGAGAGGGACCATCTTGTTCTTTCCGAAGTCTTTTAACTTGTCTAATAGAACGTGCAAGGCGTTTGCTCTTTTCTTTGTCGAGAGGTTCATCATGACTCCTATCAAGGAGCGGTAAAAGATCCTCGGGGATCATACTACGTTCTGTCTCGCTGAGAAGAACAGGCCTCCTCCTCTTGCGGGCTCGCTTCTGACCGTGCCGCTGAGCCTGGTCGGAAACAGTGCTTCGAGCTCCGCCTTCGTCATCTCCAGACTCATTATTATGTCTTCTGTGTTCCTCGTGGCGTTGAACGACACTCTGCTGAGAAGCATCGAAGGCATGCGCTGGATGAGGGAAGTCACTGTGAGGCGAGGCTCTGGTGGGAGAGTCGAACAAGCGTGGGAAGGGCCACGGGTCTTGGTGAGGCTCGGCTCCTGTAGGAGAAACGAGCCAGTCTGAGAATGGTCCTTGGTCATTGTGAGGCTCGGCGACGGGAAGTTCATTCCATTGTGTAAATAGGCCATGGTCTAGAGAGAACTACAATGGGCCACCACCTGTCAGACGAGACCGGGATTCAAAGAGTAGTAGTGAAACCCCTTCAACTCACATGCTCATCGCTAGGAGAATACGAATCTCCTCCGTATTCGCCGACCGGTACTGGTCGAGCGTGGCTTGCGTAAAGGAGCAGCAAAAGGATGAAGACCAGGATTGATGCGACTGTTAGAGACATGAGGGTCAAATCGAGCCGAGCGTTGCGTGATGAAGAGGGGTCACCCAAGTATGCCTTGGGCTATTAAAGCCTTTGCTTTTGACTGCCATGTTAGGGCCTAGGGGCGTCCTGGACGCCGCAACGCCCTGCGCCCGTGTTCATTTTGCTCGCCCTTCTTACTAGGCTCTGCTTCTCGGACCTTATTGGACGTGCTGGATGTCCGAAGCATGCCCTCAAGCGCGAATTTCAGAGATAAGCCAGGCGTCGCAGCACGACGCCTGCCCTCTATATACGAGGCCTTTTTTCCGCATTCTCCCCCTTCGCTTCGTCGCAGAATACAATTAAGTAGCCCCTGTTCGCTCAGGTGTCCAGCTTCCAGCTTCCTCACAGGCATCAAGGCAGGACTCATGTTTGGCACGGAATATCGACACCAATTCGGGCCTTGCCTAGTGCAGACGGGCGACAATTCTCAAGGACATACCCGTTGTCCCGCTTTGTCGTGCTGTACAGCACACATCCTGATTTAACGCCAGCTTACTCCCGTGTAAGTAAACCAAAAATGGAGCCTCCGGCTTCACTCTTTCACCCACACGACGTGCTTGCTCCTGTGGGTCTGCAGCTGTGATCGAGGAAGGAATTTATTGAATTTCAAAAGGGGGCGACGCGTGTATACTTCAAGGACCCCCCACACAGCCACCTGCATCACAGGGGCTACCAGATGCGAACGCTGCTGTCATGGTCTGCTGCGATGCAATTGCGACATTGTGCCTGTATCTATCTGCTGCTCCATACTAGTCTCCGTCAGTCATATCGAACTCTTGCGACTCTGGAAGGCGCCAAAGAACAGATAGGTCGCATCGCACAAGATTCGCGCACAATTGAGACTAGGTAGAAAAGCGTAGAGGTACTTTGTGAAGGTTCTAAGGCATGGCAAGACAAGCTTGCACGGCACCATCAACAGAGGTGAAAGAAGTCAATGTGATTAAGATAAGCAGAAGAAATAAAGGCTATTTCCCCCCTTCCTCCTCGAGCAGAGGCTTTAATTTTGTTCTTCCCTCGTCCTCCGCTCACGCTCTGCAGCTCTTTTGACGTTCCTCATTTCGGCAATGAGCTCAGCTTCAGATATTAATTTCCTGTTATACCGTCTCACGATCCTGTTCACTTCGCCTGAGTAGTCGTCCGCTTGCCATGCGAGCAGCGAAACGTAGTGTCTCTCCCGTGTGAAAAAGTAACGAGAGCCATCATAGTCTTCCTGCACCGCTTTGCCGTGTGTTTGAGCTTCTCGTATATTGCGAGAGGTGAATTTGTCAAGTTCCACATCGTTTTTGTGTGTTTTGGACGATGATCCAGTCTCGTTGCTTTGCTGTACCGCTATCTGCTGCTGCGTGGCCACAAGAATTGAGTTCTTCTTGAGCCTCAAGAATTCGTCCCTTAACCATCGGTCACGGGTTTCGGTGGGTCGATTCCAAAAGGTGCCGAGAATATTTACTATTTCAAGTAGATTCTCGTCGGCCACCTGGAGAGGCAACGTCGTGTATTTTGGGGTTGGTGTAATGAAATAACGCTCATCATCGATGTCTCTTATGAGGATCTTATTTCCTTCGTGAGCCAGCTTCTTGAGCTCAGGTAGGTTTTTCTTTTCCCACCGCGATGAATGGGGGTTTCTCTTTCGAGCGCGGCTTTTTTGCGGCTTTCTCCGGGCTTGCATGATAGCTCCAAGGCTTTCCGCAATGCAAGCGTGCTGATACTTGCTGAGTAGCTCATCAGAATCCATATCAAGGAGCTCCAAGATATTTTTGGGAAGCATAGCACGTTCTTTATCACTAAGAAGTGGCCTCCTCCTCTTCTTATTTGCTTTCTGAACGGGCCCTTGAGCCTGGTCGTGGACAGAGCCTTGAGGTTCGCTTTCACCATGTCTGGGCATGTCAACTGGCAAGCTCTTCTCACTGTGTTCCTCGTGGTGTTGAGGGGTGCCTTGTTGATCTGTGTTGATGACATGGGCCGGAGGGTTATCGCTGTATGGCCAGGTCTGGTAAAGATGGAGACATTCTTGCCACACCGACGAGTCTCCGTGAAGATCGGTTCCGGTAGGTATGAAGCTCTGATCTGTGTTGGGGACATGGACCGGAGGGTTATCGCTGTATGGCCAGGTCTGGTAAAGATGGAGACATTCTTGCCACACCGACGAGTCTCCGTGAAGATCGGTTCCGGTAGGTATGAAGCTCTGATCTGTGTTGGGGACATGGACCGGAGGGTTATCGCTGTATGGCCAGGTCTGGTAAAGATGGAGACATTCTTGCCACACCGACGAGTCTCCGTGAAGATCGGTTCCGGTAGGTATGAAGCTCTGATCTGTGTTGGGGACATGGACCGGAGGGTTATCGCTGTATGGCCAGGTCTGGTAAAGATGGAGACATTCTTGCCACACCGACGAGTCTCCGTGAAGATCGGTTCCAGTAGGGTTGAAGCCGTCGTGTGGAAACGACGCCTGGCTATCGTGAGGCTCGGCAAGGGGAGACTTGTTCCACTGTGAAAACACGTCCAGGTCTGGAGAGAATTGCTGTGGGCCAAAACTGGTCAGACTGAACGAAATGTCACAGAGTCGGTAGGAACGCCTTCAACTCACATGCTCATCGCTGTAGGTAAAAGGACTTGCGCCAAGTTCACCAGCCGGTACCGGTCGAGCCTGGCTCGCGTATAGGAGCAATAGTAGCTTGAAGACCAGGATCGATGCGACTGTTTGAGACATGAGGGTCAGTTGGAGCATTGTGTGATGAAAAAGGGGTCCTCCAGAATGCTTTGGGGTATTTGAGCCTTTGCAGTTGACTGCCATGCCCAGGTTCTCATGAAATTATGGACGCCCCGGCGCCCTGTGTACTGTACAGTACAGTACTTCCTTTGTTTCTCTCGCCCGTCTTTTTTTTCTCGCGCCCATATTTATTTCGCTCGCCCTGTTTACTCGGCCCTGGTTCTCCAGTCTCACTCGCCGTGACGGACGTCTGAAGCACGCCATCGCATGCTGGGCAGCGTAGAAATCCTGGAGCGCCCTCAACCAGACCCTCAGGCACAAATTTCAGAGATAAGCCGGGCGTTGCAGCGCCACGCCTGCCTTTGTATACGAGGCTTTTCCCTGTATTTTCCCTCTTCTCCTCGTCTCCGGATACATTCTGATAGCTTGAGTTCCCCCAAGTATCGCTCACGTCATGGAAAGGAGAAGCAAAATTGCAGAAGGTAAAGCATTGTGACGAGCGCAAGGCATGAAGGCTGCGCGACACGCTCGGACGGCGCCATTGTCTTAGGTGGTAAAACTTATTTCACTATTTATCAAGGCTATAAGCATTATTCTCTCCGAGCAGGGCCTTATATCCCTTCTCTTTCTTGGTCCCCTACTCTATACGCTTTGCATGTTGTCGGATGTTATTCAAATCTTTTAGGAACTCATCATCAGTGATACTTTTCTTATTGTACCATCTCACGACCCTATTTAGTTCGCCTGAAAAATTATTCGCTTGCCAGTCGGGCAGCGAAGCATGACGTCCATTGCGAGTGAAAAGGTAACGGAAGCCCTTATGGACTCCTTGCGCCACTTTTTCGGACGTGCGAGCTTCTTTTTGTTTGAATTTTCTGAATGTCGCCAAGCCCGCATCTTTTTCGCTTGCTCCAGACGACGATCCAGTCTCGCTGTCTTGCTGTGCCACTAGTAGTTGCTGCTGCTTGACCACGCGACTTGGTGTTTCTTTTAACCTGTAGAGCGCGCTCCTCAAGCAATTGTCACGCCTTTTTCCGGCGCGTTTGCTGTAGTATTTATGGAGAAGTTCTTTTATTTTTTCTCGCTTCGCTTCGGCCACTTTGAGAGGCAATGACGAGTATGTCGTCGGTGTAATGATGCAAAGTTCACCGTCGATGACTATTGTGAGAATCTTCTCTCCATCGCGAGCGTCTGCCATGAGCTTCTCTGAGCGTTTGCCCTTTCCCGACTGCGATGGAACACGGCCTTGCTCTTGAGCAACCATTTGTCGTTGCTTTCTCCGGGCATTTATGATACGAGTGAGATAACGCCGTAGGGTGATGAAGTGATCCTTGCTGTCTTGTTCATCGGGAGCTTGATCAAGGAGAGACAAGACCTCTGGGGGAAGTGTAGCGCGTTCTTTATCACTAAGAATAGGCCTCCTCCTTCCGTCAAACTTTTTCTGAACGGGCTGCTGAATCTGGCCGTGGACAGAACCCTGGGTTTCATTTTCGCCGTATTCGGGCATGCCAACTGGTAAGTACTGCCTGCTGTGCTCCTCGTGGTGCTCGTCAGCACTCTGCTGATCTTCGTCGAAGACACTGGCATGATGAAGTAGTTCATTGTAGGACCCGGCTTCAGGAAGGTCGGAACAGTGTTGCGACCACCACACGTCTTTGATAGAATCAGCTCCGGCAGTGTTGAGCCGGCCGTGTGGATACGATGCTTGCCAATTGTAAGGCTCGGCGAGGGGAGGATGGTTCCATTGTGAAACCGAACCGTGCCCTAGAGAGTACTGGGTAGAGAGTATGGGATTGGGCCCTGTCAGACTGGACTACATGTCCTAAAGTCAATAGAGACACCTTCAACTCACGAGCTCATCGTCGTAGGGAAAAGGACGCTTGCCACTAGCACCTGTCGGTACTGGTTGAGCTTGAGACCGGGTTGCGTTAAGGAGCAATAACAGGCTAGAGACCAGGATTGATGCGACTTTTCGAGTCATGAGCGTCGATTTGAGCGTTGAGTGATGAGGATGGGATCACTCAGAATGCCCTGGGGCACTTAAGCCTTTGCATGTGGCTGACAAGTCAGGGTCTCAGGGATCATCGACGCCCCGGCGCCCTGTGTCCCTCCTTTGTTCTGCTCGCCCTTTGTTTTTTTTTTTTCTTGCGCTCGTGCTTATCTCTCGCGCCCGTCTTTATTTCGGTCGCCATGTTCACTCGACCGCGTTTCTCGGGTCTCATTAACCGTGACGGGCGTCCAAAGCACGCCATCGCATGCTGCGCACCGTAGCAATCCTAGAGCGCCCTCAAGCAGGTTCTCGGGCACGACTTAGAGAGAAGCCAGGCGTCGCAGCGCGACATCTGCCTACGTATATGAGGCTTTTCCCTGTTTCAGAACACATTCTGATAGCTCCGGTTCGCTCTGGTGTCGCACAAATCATATTTTCGAGCACAATGGAAAGACAAAGAAAAATGAGGAAGGCCAAGCCTTCAAGGCTTGATGGAAGCCTCAAGAAAGGCTCGGACGGCGCCATTGATCGAGGCGATAAAAGTAGTCGCACCATCAATCAAGAGTGCTTCTCCTCTTCCCCTGCGAGCTCCGTCCCCTCCTCTACCCGCCCTGCAACTCTTTTGGTGTTTTTAACTTCCTGCAGAAAGTCCTTTTTAGAGCTGATCCCGTTATCGTACCATTTCACGATCCTGTCCAATTCTTGTGAAAATCTCCCCGCTTGCCTGTCGGGCAGCGAAACACTACTTCCCGTCGGAGTGAAAAAGTAGCGGAAGCTCCTATGAACTCCTTGCGCCGTTTTACCGTACGTCTTAGCTTTTTTGATATTGTGTGACTTGAAATCATAGATTTTCAATTCTTCTCCGCCTGCTCCAGACGGGGACGCAGTCTCGCTGTTTTGCTGTGCTGCTGCTAGTATATTCTGCTGCTTGGCGACGCGATTTGGATGAGATTTGAGACGATACAGCCTGTCTTTGAACCGTTTGTCCCTTTTCTGGGGGGGGTCTACGTGGAAATAGCCCTTGATAAGTGCGGCAATTTTGTTTTGCTTCTCGTTGGCCAGTTCGACCGGCAATGACATTTGTGCCGGCGTCGGTGTGATGAAGTAACGAAAACCGTTGATGTCCTCTTGAAGAATCTCCTTTCCTCCGCGAGCCCGTGAATTGAGCTCCTTTAGGCGTTCTCCTACTCTTGGCTGCGATGGACCGAGGTCTTGCTTTTGGGCGACCTTTCTTCGTTGGCTTTGCCGGGCGTTCAAGGTTTCATTAATATACTGCTGCATCTCTTCTCGCTCACCCTGCGAAATTTCTTCATTGGGAGGCTTATCAAGGAGCTCCAAGATCCTTTTGGGAAGCCGAGCACGTTCTTTGTCACTGAAAAGAGGCCTCTTCCTTTTGACAGTCTTTGGCTGAGCGGGGCCCTCAGGTTGGCCGTGGACAGAATCCTGAGTCTCACTTTCGCCGTAATTGGGCATGTCACTTCGTAATTTCTGTCTGCTGTGCTCCTCGTGGTTCTGGGCGGCGCTTCGCTGATAAGTATCGAAGACGTGGGCAGGATGAGGTAGTTCATTGTAGGGTCCGGCTCCTCTGGGAAGGTCGAAGCATCGGTGCATCAAGCACAAGTCATCGTATGGATCGGCACCACTAGGGTCGAACCACTTTGAGGACGACGACCGGTCCTCGTGAGACTCAGTGAGGGTAGGTTGGGTCCACTGTGCCACTGAGCCCTGGCCTTGAGAGGACTGGGTAAAGCGTACGGGGTTGGGCCACCACCTGTCAGACTGAATTGAAAGTCAAAAAGTCAATAGAGACGCTTTCAACTCACATGCTCGTTGCTGGGGAGCAAAGGTCTTTTGCCACGTTCATCAACCGGCACTGGTCGCGCTTCGGGGTGGCTGGTGTAAGAGAGCAGCAACAGACTGGAGACCAGGACTGACGCGAACTTTCGAATCATATTTGTCGATTTGAGCGGTGAGTGATGAAGACGGGACCACTCAGAATGCCCTGGGGTATTTAAGGCTTTGCCTTCGACTGCCATCAAGTAGGGCGCAAGTCTGGCACGGAAGACTTGCGCCCATTCGGATCTTGTCTTCCACCAACGGGCGATGACGATACAGGACATACTCGACGCCCCGCTTTGTTGTGCTGTACTGCACACAATACGGCTTTACGCCACTTTGCTCCGTGCATGAAACAGACTCCTCTACTTCAGTTTTTTCATCCTCACGACATGTTTGCTCCTGTGAGCCTGCGACCACTCGGGTCACAGGGGGTGTCAGATAAACAAGCATCTCGCTAAGGTAATGTACAGTGCTTGGGGACTCGCGAAAATGGACGAAGGTGACTGTACGATGTTCGGCTGAGTAGGAAACTGACGCGGAAGGGCTCGGTCAAAGGGTGGGTCTCGGTTCAGTCGTGGCAAAGGGTCTCTTTGCCCTCTGTCACAAGTACGAAACCGACGCCATACCGACGACTCGCCTTCACTCACTCAAAGAGAAAACAATGCTTGTCCTGTGTTTTCGGGCCCTCGCCCTCTTTCGCTTGCCTCTGCCACTCTTCACTGCCTCAGACTGGCCCTTCGCCCTTGCGAGTGTGACGCGAACCCCACTTTTCACCCGCTGTAAATAAGCAGATCAGGGCGGTGCAGTCAACACAATCAGACGGTCAACCCAGAAGGGCAAACGCGCGTCTGCAAATTGGAGGGCCTATGAAGTGGGCGACCCCGCCCATCGAGGGTGCCCCTCATCGGTATGAATTTGAACCTTCGACGCTGGACCAAGTGCGCCAGCGAGGCCACAGTGCGTCGCTTGGAGACGCAAAGAAGGGCATTGCAAATACAATCGTGGTCTGTAGGTCTAGTACAGCAAAGAGAGAGGGAGCACATGTATCAGTGCGAGGAAGGCCCTGCGCGAGAGCAATCACCCGAGCCAGCGCGCACCTCAGTCGGAGAGAGGAAGCAGAGCGAGTGAGAGCAAAAAGCCGGGCGGCGGGCGCTCGCGTCTGTTCAGGCACCGCATAATGACGGCCCGCTCATGAACAGACTGTCCAGGGCACGAGCAGCGTGTGTACATGCCCGCCTTTTGCCCGCTGGTGGCAGGGAATAAAGTCGGGTCCGCCACGAGGTTTGCGCGCCCCGCCGCCCTCCCGTGCGAAGAAAGAGAGACGCCACCTTCTGAGCGTGTGTGTGGCGACTGTCTCGTTCCTCGTCCCTCCGAGTCTATCTCAACGATCTTTCGCTCCTCCTCTTTGACCTTCGATGCCATCCCATCACCACCTTGGCTCTCATCCCGCTGCTGGGCCATCATCTCCTCCGCCGCCTACCGTGCCCGCGACTGTGAGCGCTCAGCACGCCATCTCTCCCTCGCAGTCCGCCAGTCCAAGTGTTTCCCACACGGCTCAGCCCGGCGAGATGTGCGCTTGTCCTAGCTCAGACGCAAACTGCTCTAGGTCCGGCACCAGTGGTCCCTGTGGTGTGTCCGCCGGCGACGGATGTGGCGGCAGCTGCAACGGCAACGCCATTGCTGGGGAGTCGTCGTCTTCGTCATCCTCGTCGTCTTCGTCGTCGGCCTCGCCGTCGTCCTCGCGTCAGTCGGTGTCAGCAGACCCAGATTGTGCTGGAACTGCTCCAAATGGCAATGAAGCCGAGTCTTGCAGCACGGGTGAGTCAATCTTTGGCAGAAGGCGATGCCTCGGCTGATCGGAGCTCTTGAGAAACAGCAGAGGCATCCAACAACGATGATGGCGAGGGCGGCGACAGCGACTTCAACGACAACGTCAACACAGACAGGGGCATTGCTGTTGCCACGAATGACAGTGGAAAGGACATGACCAGCAATGGCAGCAATGTGAACAACAACGGTGCTACTAGCTCTTCTCTGGTGAGCTGCACTAGGAGGCACTAGCGCGAGTCGTGACTGACACCGTTTGCTTGTCTGTAAAGCCGGTCGCCCCTCACAGCGAGGCCGTAGATCCGTTTGAAACAGTCAGTTCCTGCAAGGAAGACCTCCACGGTGCACACATGAGGCTTGCAGACCTCAAGGTGCAGCATGGCTCCATCGAGGTTGAGATCATACGTACCACCGACGAGCGCCGCCTAGCTGACCGTGAGCGTGAGCGCGTCTGGGAGGAGAAGCTTCGCGCGGTGGCAGCGCATGGTCAAGCAGAGAACGAGCAACAGCTTCGGGACGACGAATATCGCCGTGCTCCGAGAGACCGTCTTCGCCTCTGTGCAGAGCGTGCTCGTCAGGCCGCCGAAGAGTGTCTTCGCCACAGCCACTTGTGCATCAGTCTCGACGAAAGGCACCGTAGCTCCGAGGCCGAGTGCAACCGCATCAACAGGGAGATCCAGCGTCTCCATCGGGAGCGTGATCACCTCGCCGGCGCTGTCCAGTCCGCCGAGGCCGGCGTCAGTGCTCTGGCCGCGGCCTATGAGGACGCTCTCGTCGAACTAGACAAGTTCTTCTCTCGCGACTAGTCGCGACGTCGGCTTCGAATGACTTTGGCCGTGCAAGTCGCCAGCATGGCCGAGAAGCAAGTTGAAATAGAATGTAGTTATTGTCGACGAGGGAATGGGAGGGTGAGTCAACTGAATGTACTGGCTTGGTCCAGTCTCACTGATTCTCGAGCAGCACGACAGCGGGGGAATCAGATTTCCTGATGTCATCTTGGTAGCCTGTGCTTTACTTATCTTCTGTCCCTACCGTCTCCCCTTCACACCGATCAAACTGTACTCTTTTCCTGTTCCCCTTCGCTCAGCTGTCTTTTGCGTCTATATTCTCAATCAAAAGTATCATCACTGTTCATAATTGCCCGTTCTTGGTGGCCTATCTATGGCCACAGGAGGGAACGACAGACAATGGTTAAATACAAACCTCAGGGTTGAAACGCATCGACAAGGGGCAGCGATAAAGAATAGGTTGCTGATTTCGTTCGGGGCCTTCTTTGTGGACACTATCCACAAACACTCCCCTAAAGGGGCTCGGGAGGCCGGGTCAAACAGGGGCTCACTACGTTTCACACAATGGAAACTTCTCTCGTGGTCTTCAATCTAGGCAGCGGGAGGAGGAACAGTCCAAACAATGACGTGGCAGCACCTTGCTACACCATGTGAGTCGACATGAGTCGCTTTACGCAAGCCAGCAGCAAAGACTAAGATGGTCTTGCCTTGAGCTGGTTCAATCAGCCAGCCTTCTCTGGTTCCAAGCAACCACGGCCTGTCAATGCCAATTGGACGGTGCTACCTCCCTTCAATTAGTCAGGCACTAGCGTAAACGTCAACACCACACTAGTAGTGCAGATCGAGCTCCTGCCATTTTTTATTCCGGTGAAGGACGCGCATTGCCGTCTAAATGCGCAACGGGTCGGTGGAGATAAACGGGGGAAATTGCTGCGCCGTGGAGAAGCACAACAGATCGGGGGGAGTCTGATTGGGAAAGGCGAGGACTTAAATATTCGCTCTCGAATCGGTGCTGAAGACTCCTCAACCTCCCCTCCCTCCTCAACCATCGTCACCGGCAATGCCTGAGCTTCGGGTCCTCATCGTAGGGGCTTCTATCGCCGGCCCATGCGCAGCCTACTGGCTCGCCCGGTCTGGCTGCAGTGAGGTGACCGTCATCGAGCGCTACCCCTCTTTCCGCAGGGGAGGACAGAACATCGACATCCGCTCGTACGGTGTCGCTGTGATGCGTAAGATGGGCGACATGGAGGAACGGGTACGAAGCAGACTAGCGCCGTTCAAGGGTCTCGAGCTCGTCAACAAGACCGGACGGGTGCTCGCCACTATGCGTGCGTCGGGAGATGCAGATCGGCAGGCGTTGGTGTCCGAGTTTGAGATCTTCCGAGACGACCTAAGCGAGATCATGTACGACCTTTCGCTCGAGGCCGGAAAGGGAAATGCGGGCGAGCCAAACAGGGTCAGGTACGTGTTTGGCGAACAGATCTCTTCCCTCGCCCAGCCTGCTGGAGAGAATGGGCCCATCAAGGTCGAATTTGCAAACGGCGTTCTCCAGCCGTCGGAGTTCGACCTGGTGATAGCCTGTGATGGCGCGACGTCGCGCACTCGAGCGCTGGGCTTTCACTGCAACGTCAGGGATCACATCGAGTCAATCGATGCGTGGGGTGCATACTTTAGCATTCCTAAATCCATTCTGCGAGATGGCCAGTACGGCCAAGGCTACAGTGCAGTGCCTGGACGCTTTATGGGCGTTGGTCCCGATCACGACGGCAAGACAAATCGCGTCGCACTTGTCGGTATCCATCCCCGCACAAGCGAGACCGCCCCACGTATGGAAGAGTTTCGACAGGCCTCACGGATGGGCACCGAGGCTACCAAGACCTTTGTCGCCGACGTCTTCCGCGGCGCAGGATGGCAGACTGAGCAGCTGCTCGAACTTATGGAGAAAGCCGACAACTTTTATGCCTCGGAGATGGTGCAAGTCAAGATGCCGTCTCTGTCCCAAGGCCGCTTTGTCCTCTGCGGCGACGCCGGATACGCCGCTGGTCCGACTGGAACCGGTACGAGCCTGGCGATGCTTGGTGCCTATATCCTAGCAGGCGAGGTAGCCTCCCATAGGAACGATCTTCCGAGTGCCATCAAGGCGTATGAGGAACGTATGCGACCGGTGATCACCGAGTCGCAGAAGATCCCAAGCGGAATGCCAGGCATCATGGCTCCACAGACGACATGGGGCTTGATGCTACGGAACATCATCTTTGTAGTCCTCTGTAACCTTATGGCGCTCGGAAGCTCGTTGCCTCTCTGGCTGGGCGGCCTCTTCTCCATTGCGTTTGGCAACGCACATGGCACTATCATACCCGAGTACGATTGGGGCTCCTAGTGTCCGGCTGCTGTTGCTGCTTTTGCTCCCCCTGCCCCTTTCGCAGGTCCATACCCACATTTCTACCAACTTGATCATACCAAGTAGACCCTGCCGCGTCAAGTTTCTAGTCATCGCGTAAATGTGCGATCTTGCACCTCGATGACTTCTCTGCCCTTTTCCTTCGTCTGAAGAACCCTTTCGACCGTTGTAGCCTCACCAAGGCGCAGGAAAAAGCTGTGTTTGACACCGTTGTAGCTTCACCAAGGCGCAGGAAAAAGCTGTGTTTGACACAATTGTATGTCACGGAGTGGATGCAGTATGTTCAGGAATGCAGGAACAAAGTTTTCTCTCTACTAAGCAGAGATGCAGGCAGGTCCTCGCCTCCTCCACCCCCACGTCGAGCGGCAATCTTCCTGTTTACCGTGCGAGAGCGATCTCAGGAACTTCGACAAGTAAAAACAGCGAGGCAGTCTCTTTTCTTATAAACAAACAGGCAATAGACTGCCAAAATGCAGAGCAAGAAATCTACTCAGAAGAGGCCTGCTGTGAAGGTGCCGATAAGGGTGCCAAAGACCGAGACTGAGGAATGTCGGAATAGTACTCGTATTTTGTCCATCTTCAACCAAAAAGAATCGAAATGGGACAAAGAGAAGAGAGCTGAACAGTGCGAATTCGTACGAACGAAGAGAAAAAAGAGCAGAATAGAGGATCGCGTGCGCATCGCCGCTCAGCACGAAGCAGGCGAAGGGACATTTGCACACTTTGTCGACTTCTTCCCGCCCGAAATGCTGTTGCCGCTCCACTTCCAGCCGGAGCAGCTTCCCTTTCCACAGAGGATGTAGACTTCCGTGGCGCTCGACGAGACTGAGCCCGTCACGCCCGACACTTCGAGATTGGTAATGGGGACGCCGGTCGTCGGTGTGCCCGTTGGCCCGCCGTTTTCGTAGTCCTGTTCAATGACGATGCCATACTTGGAAATGTTGGACAGCTTGACATTGGTGTAGTGCACGTTGTTGACCGAGCCCGTCGCGCCAGAGACAGTCTTGATCCTGACGCCGTTTTCCGAGTTCGACACGCTCGAGCCGCTCACGTAGACACCGTCGACCTTGTTGTCAGAACGCCCGCCAACGGAACCAATCGAGATGCCGTGGCCACCCGAGCAGGTGTTGCCAGTGAAGTGAATGTCAGAGCCCGAGTTGACGGCCAAGCAGTCGTCCTGGTTCTGCACGTTGGAGTTGGAAATGGTGACGGTGGTGCTGGAACCAACGTCAAAGGCGTCGGTGTTGTGCCCACCATTCGAGTCGCCATCTTTGTTGTTGATGGTAATGTGGTCGAGGGTGAGCGACTTTGCGCCATTGATGGAGAAACCTGCCAGGCTCTCGGGGTCAATGTCTGCGAGGGGACTGTGGAGCCTGGAAGAGCAAAAGGGACTCACCCTGAACGGGAGTGTTCTTCACATTGAGGTTGGTGATCTTTGCGTTGGACATGTTGTGGGCGAAGAAAGTCTTGGGTTTCGTCTTGCCACCGTTGCTGCCTGATTGTTCAATTGGGTGAGCGCTTATTCTACAAGCACGAGATAAAGCTGTCAACACATACCCTTGGAGTCCCACCAGCGGGCTCCGTCGCAGTCGATGAGGTGGCCGCTGGCGCCAGTGATGGTGATGGAGCCATCAGCAGAGATGAGGGGTCCTTCCCATTCCTTGTAGCCGAACGTCGTCGTACCGGCAAAGGTGACCGAGGTTCCCGACTTGAGGCCGGTCAGGTCGAGCGTCTGGCCGGCAGGCACAGCAATACCCTGCAAGGTGATCGAAGAGCAGGAACCCTTGCCCGAGGCAAGCGCCGAGGTCGAGGTGAAGGTGCAACTAGCCCGAGGCTCGATCGAGAGACCGTAGCTCGAAGCGGCGAGAGCGATTGCCAGCTGGATGTAAGTGGTGAGCTGCATGGTGCTTGCTGTGGCTGGAGTTGGCCCAAGATCGTCGTCGAGGCATCCTTTTAACCCTTTTCGCCATGGTGTGTGGTTGTCGAGGTGGGGGCATCACTCAGGCCCATTCGAGAAGAACTATGCTCCCCCCCACTCCCATCCATCCACCTCAAGCTCGATGCTGTACTCGAATGCATAGAAAGCACTTAGGCGGACATTTAGCTAGCGTCTCAACGTCAAAAGGAAGCTAATTTTCCCGCTACGTCGCAGTGAGTCCAGGCTATCACGGGTTGTTTCGTTCCTGATTATTCAACTTGTTCTGCGAACCCGGACCCGTGTTCCGCGGGCCCGGCGGTCTCGAGGCTTCGAACCGCTGTCGGTTAGAGTTCCCTAAGGAAGTTTCGCCGAGACGTCGAATCCCCAGGCGTTTGAAAACGAAGCTTTACGCCTTCCTTCGGAAGCGCCATCTATCGACTTCTTCAGCAGCTGCGTCTTTAGGAGTCGCTGCATTGCTCTAGACTCTTCACAGGGGCGCTATCGTCTGGCAAGAAGAAGGGGTCCAAGTGGGACAACATGCTATGGTGCGGTGTTGATCGACGTGGGGGGGATGGAAGCAACGTCTCCCTAGCCTACTTCTGTTTTCCTTGTTTTCCGGCAAGTTTGTTCTGGCCTCGAATGCTCATTGCTTCCATCGTCAAAGTGTCGAAGCCACTCCGGGCTGGGTGCGCTTGGTCTTCAAGGTGGGTGCGCCCCGGCCCCGTCAGCCCTGACATGACAGAATAGGGAAACCAAACCGGTCTGACCAATGAAGCGGAAAAAAGTAGCTCATACGCGCCCTAAATCTAGGCAGCGTGCACGCCTTTTTCCCAAGCTAACTACGCTAACCGTTCGGGGATAGGCGCAGACGTTGCCTGATCTCGAGGCGAACAAGGTCACGTCAAAGTGGGGAAAGTGCAACGAGGCATGGTCGTGTCACATGTGCGCTAAGACTTGCGCGAGCCCCTACTGGCCCCTTATTGGCGTGGGGTGTATACGTCTGGAGGAAGTCGTTGGTCGCAGGTAGAGGCCATTAACACCATACAGGCAATGCATCAAGGTGGGGGACACGAAGAGTCCAACGATGCGAGAGGGAAGAGAGTCAAACGATGCGAGGGGGAATGAGAAGTCTGTTCAAGATACCCAGGAGTGTGTGAAGCACTTAAATACGAGACGCTCGGTCCTTTTTCGAAGAAGACGCTGCAAATAGCTTCCGCTCAGTCCCCCTCCTCCTCAAGCTCCTCGTTAGACTAAGGGGTTCTTTTGTCTTCTCCCTTGTCAGTATGCACTTCCTACAGTCTGCACTTCTCCTCGTCACTGCCTGGGTGTCGCTCGCTCATGCCTTGTCGTCACCGCCATCGGGCGCCCTGGTGGTGAGCAAGTCACCTTCCTCGGGCCAATACAAGTCGGTCCAAGCCGCCGTCAACGCCCTGTCCAAGTCGAGCAGCAGCAAGCAGACGATCTTCATCGAGGCCGGCACGTACTCAGAACAGGTCCTCGTCCCCTCCCTCTCGGGACCACTTGCCATCTATGGATCGACAAGCGACTCGGGCTCGTACAAGTCCAACACGGTCACCATCACCCATGCTGCTGGTCAGTCCGATGGCCTGAACAACGACCAGACGGGCACGCTTCGCGTCATGACTTCGAAGTTCTCCTTGTACAACGTCAATGTGGTCAACTCGAAGGGCCAGGGCACCCAAGCGATTGCACTGAGCGCCCAGGCCGGCCAGCAGGGGTACTACGGCGTCTCACTCAAGGGCTACCAGGACACGCTGCTGGCCCAGACGGGCGCGCAGGTCTATGCCAAGTCCTACATTGAAGGCGCCGTCGATTTCGTCTTTGGCCAGCACGGTCAGGTTTGGATTCATGACTGCGACATCGGCGTCTCGGCCGGCGGCGGATATGTCATCGCGAGTGGACGGAACTCGTCGAGCGAGAACTCGTGGTATGTCATTGACAGCAGCCGCATCCAGGCCGCTTCGGGCAAGTCGGTCAGCAGTGGCAGCACCTACCTTGGCCGGCCATGGGGTCTCTACGCCCGGGCCGTTGTCCAAAAGTCGACGCTCAGCTCCATCATCAATTCGGCCGGCTGGAGTATGTGGAACAAGGGCGACGAGCGCACGGCCAATGCCTACCTGGCCGAATACAGCAACACGGGAGCCGGTGCCTCGGGCCAGAGGGCTTCCTTCTCCAGGAAGCTCAGCTCTGCAGTCGACATCACCACAGTCCTTGGCTCGTCGTACGAGAGCTGGGCAGACAAGTCCTACCTTTGAGCCGATGCAAGCCGCAGTAACCCTCCTCCTCCGTTCTTTCTTAGCCTTCTCTTCCTTCTGAAAGCAGCTTGTCAGACGCAGCGAATGCATCTTGTTTCTTTGCCAAGCATCAACGTACATCCTGCCACCTCGCTTGCGACTGGTGACACGTCTATCTCCAGTCTCGAAAGCATGCCATTTGAGCACCCGTCTTCCGTCGTCCGTATTATCTGCTCTGAATCAGACTAGTGAAGTAAACTACTACTATACAATGAAGATGGGAATTAAGAATGAAGAGGGGCAAAATGACCAATGCAGGCATCTATGAGCGGCTTGGAAGCATCGGACGTTTCGGCCTCGGAATTTCCAAAGGCGCCGTAGTGGGACCCGTCGAGGCACAGAGCCGTGACATTGTCAGAGACGAGCGACATGGCCATGTCGCTTTTGAGTTCCATGTCGAGATCGCGATAGCCGCGCGTGGTGAGGAGGCCGTTTGTCATCGAGATGGACAGAATCGGAATTGACTGGCCAGAAGGAAGCGTGAGCGCGCGTCGTAGCCATTGAGCGAGCACGTCGGCTGAAAACGGAGACCGGTCTGTGATGCCGTGGGAGTAGAGGAGGCGCAGGGCAAATCGCAGCTGCCGATCCATTGCGTGGTAGAAGGACGCCACCCAGGGCACGGCCTCTTCACTGCGGAGCTGAGCGAGCAGCGCAGGCTCAAAGGCCGGCTCGGCGTCTTCCTCGACCTGTCGCAGGACATCGTCGAAGATGTAGTCGAACGGATTGTCGGACCGGAGGAAGCTGCGCTCGAGCGCGCGCGTGAATGGCGGGACAAGGAGCAAGGCGGGGCTGTTGTCGATGATGATGAGCGACTCGACAGTCTGCTCCTGCTCCTTGAGCAGCTCCACGAGCCGTGGCGCCCAGAGCGCGCCCAGGCAAAAGGCAGCTAGGCGATAGGGTCCCTGCGGCTGCACCCTACGGATCTGGTCGGCATAGTATTGGAGAATCTCGTCTGCGCTGCAAAACGTGGCAGAGAGTCGGGTCTCGCGCACGCCAAAGACAGGAAAGGGCAGCCCGAGGGCCCAGTGGCGAAAGTGCCGAATGCCAATGCCGCCGCCGTGGAGGATGAAGAGAGCGTGGCCGTCGGTGACATTGTTGAGGCTGACGACGCACTCGTCGGCATCCAGCTCGCGGCTTTCGCGATTCTGCAACGGAAGGTGATTTCCGGCAGTGGCAGCGAGTGCCTCGAGACGGCCGAGGTTGGCATCGCTGAGGAGCTGGAGCTGGCTCACGTCGACGGCAAAGTGCTTGCGAATGGCGGCCGACAGCCGCGAAGCAGAGAGCGAGTCGAGGCCGTAGACTTTGAGAGCGACGTCGTCGCGCACCTCGCCCGGCTCCATGTCCAGGTGCATGGCGACGAGCGACCGCATCGAGACGCCGTTCTCCTGACGGCCATGCAGGTGCGGGTTGAGGATGCGCTGGTTCATGAGGTGGGTGCAGAGGTGCCGCGTGGCGCCCTTGAAGCGGAGGAGCAGCGAGAGATCGAGCCGCCCGACAAAGAGGGTACTGGGCGCGCCATCCTGGAGCAGCATGAGCGTGTCGGCCATGGCCAGCAGCACCTCGTCCATGGAGCAGGCCGCGTCGACCCAGACCCTCGAGCGCGAAAAGCTCTTTTCCTCGGCCGTGGCGCGCGCAAATGTGCCAGCGTCGGTGATGCTGGGCACGAGCATGGCCACGCTGCGAGGCCGTTTGGCGACCATGTCCTCCATCCACGTGTTGGCCGCGCTGTAGTTTGCAGAGCCCTGGCTGCCGGGCAGCGACGAGAGGCTCGAAGTGGCAATGAGCCAGGCCTCCTTGGCGAGGTGGCGCATGAGGACCTCGAGCCCACGCACCTTGGGCCGGTAGACGTGCTCAAAGTCGGCCGTGGTGAGATCCTTGAGGCGTTTGTCGAGAAGGGCGAGCGGGAGGAAGAAGGCGCCTTGGAAGTCATTGTCGGCGCAGAGCTGACGGGTAGCGGCATCATCGGCTGCATCCATGGCAGATGTCTCGAAGCAAAGATCGCTGCGCTGCTCGAGCCAGCCAAAGTAGAATTTGTCCCTCTTCGACGTGGACGCCCTCTGGAGAAAGGCGTGGCCGCCGCCGCGAGACGTGCAGACGATGTGCCGTGCGCCCCGCGTGTACATGAAGTGGGCCAGGCGGAGGCCCATGCTGCAGCATCCACCCACGATCAGGTAGCTGGCATCGCCATCAAAGAGCGGCGTGCGCTCCTGCCACCCGTGCCGATAGACCTTGTCCGAGGGACTGTCTGGCGCCTGGCTCATCGGAGGCGTGGCCGGACACCTCTGCAGCGAAGACTGCTGCACAGCGTCTCGGAGCGAGATGCTCCGGAACGGGTTCTCTTCTTTGGTGATGAAATCGACGACGCGGCCACAGAGCTGGCGACAATCCTGCAGACCGAGACGCCCCGTGTCCTCGAAGAAGAGCACGAGATCCGGCTCAAAGTCCATGACCTCGCCAAAGGCATCGGCGCTCTTGATGACGCTGAGCACTTGGAGATCCGGATCCGATGGCTGAAAGTCCGACGGCAAGCCTTTCCCGACAGCAGCCACCTTTGCTCGACTGCCTGACCACGCTGCAACGATGCAGCGCAGGGTCGCGGATGCGATGCTGTGCACATCGACACCGAGGGGCACCTCGACAAGCTCCGTTTCGGGCACCGTGATGGCAGACGGGGCACCGTCGGTGCACCAAGCGATGCCAAAGACGTGCTTGCCCCCGTGGTGGCCTGTAGCCAGCGTCCAAGCGCCGAGGCGCACCGATTGCACGACGTGAACCAGGGCGTTGCCCTGGCTGGCTTGGTGGCGAGCGCAGCTGAACGTCGCCTGGTGCTCGCCCTTGTCGCCCACACTGACGACATCGACGGCGGAGCTGCCCAGCAACCAGGGCTGGGGGCCGTCGATGGAGACCAAGCGACGGACTTGGACGCTGCCGCCACTCGCCACGAGCAGCTCTGGCTCGAGGGGAGCGAGACGGAGGGCGTCGTCGATGGCAGATGGCACGTCCTCCACACCTGCCTCGACCATGACGGCGGTGATGTGCAGGTGCGGGTGCTCGACGCGGCCCGAGCGCGTTAGTCCCCACACGGCAGGGCAGTCGTCCGCGGCAGCAACGACGACGAGGTGGGGCTGCTGCTGCTGCTCGTCGTGGTGCTCTGCGATCCACTGCGCCAGCTGCGCCTCGTCGCCCTGCCTGAAGTGGAAGCGCGCCTCGTCGCCCTGCGTGGGCTGCCAAGCCTGTTGGATGGCCGCGGGCTGTACCGGCCCAGCCTGGGCAGTGATGACAATGTGCGACATGTAGCTCGAGCGCGTCTTGGCAAACGAGACATCGTGGAAGTTGCCGCCGGCCTGCAGTCTCGCCCGCCACTCGTGGTCCTGCATGGTGCAGTGGGAGCGGCCGTCGTCGTAGGCGTACCAGTCCTTGAAGACGCCCATGACCGTGTCCATCGTGATTGCGCCTGGGTTCTGCAGCGCCATCTGCTCGTTGTCGAGATCGATGACGATGAGATAGCCGCCGGGGACGAGGAGCGAGCGCACATTCTCAATCGCCCTTGTCAAGTCGGCGACGACGTGGAGCACGCCCCACATGAGGACGACGTCGAAGCTGCCCAGTTCGGCAGGGCAGGGGTTGGACAGGTCCAGCACAGCAGCCTTGGCAGCCAGCGACGCCGGCATCTCGGCCAGCGCCTGCTTCGACAGGGTGGGCGAGATGTCGGTGACGACGAACTCGGCCTCGACGCTTCTTAGCGCGTCTGGCCGCTGCAGCCAGGCCTCGCCGTATACGCGCGAGAACTGGCCAGTGCCGGCACCCGCCTCGACGACGCGGATCGTGCGCTTGCCCGAGGCGAGTGCCGCGCGGGCTGCGCGAAAGAGGGACTGGACGGCGTCGTCAAAGGAGCGGTCCATGCGTCCCAGCAGCTCGTACGCAGGCGTCATGATGTCGTCCTTGAACAGCTCCTGCACGCCCACGAGCTCGTCGACTGCGGCAGCGGCGAGGTGCGGGCCGACGCGCTCCACGACGTCGCCCAGTGCAGCGTGCGAGGCGGGGATGGCGACCTTGTCCACCACCGCCCGTGCGCGCCTGCTCTTGGCCAGCAGGTGCTCCTGGTAGCGCTGACGATGCCGCGGCACGCTCGCATGCCGCTGCTGCAGCTCCTTGGCGGCACGGTCGATGTAGAAGAGGCAGTTGGTGTCCAGTGCACGAAACACGTCTGCGTGTCCAGCAACAGGCTCCAGGATGCGATCTCCCTGCTCCCACAGAGGCCGGTCGGCAGTGAGGCCCACGGGCTGCCAGTGCAAAGCCAGCCTGACGTCCGGCGGACTCGGGTGCGCAAAGCTGTTGCGCTCGTACAGCAGCCGGTCCAGCGCAATGACGACGTGGCCCGACTCGTCGAGGAGCTTGCAGTCGGCCACGACGCTCTCTGGGCTCCAGGAGCGGATGCGAACGTGGGCGTAGGCCGTGTCGCCAGGGGTCAGCCGTGCGCCGACATCGAACCTGGCGCGGACCAAGCGCTTGGGAAGGTAGATCTCGTTGGGAGGTGCCGTCATCGGGTACCAGCACGGCGCAATGGAGAAGTGCAGGATGGCGTCGATGAGCGCCGGGTCGACGAGGTAGCCTCTGCCATGTGCCATCAGCAACCTTGCAAGGGTTGTAATAACGACGAGGAGACCGCTTGCATCGCATCACTCACCGGTCCTCGGGCAGCCGCACCTTGGCAATCGCCTCGTCGTCGCCCACATGCACGCCGTCGATGCGCCTGAAGTTGGAGCCGAGCTGGGGGACGAGGCTGTCGAGAATCTGGAGCCACTCGTGCTCTGGTACTGCCTTTGGGCAGCGACTGTACATGGCCTTGATGTCCTCGGCCTCACCGCGCGACGCGCCTTGCACCGAGTAGCGGCCGTCGACATGGCGCGTCTGTGTGGGGGAGACTGTAAGCGGGGTGCCAGGTAGGAAAAGCAGCAGATGTATGGACACCCACCTCGACAAAGTTGTCCATCCCCGACACGCTCTGTGAGACGAGGGAAAAGTGGCTGTTGCTGCCAGGCGGCCTGTCGAGCGTCAGCCTCGAGGGCGCCTCGCCTGGGGCCGGGATGGGCATTGCTACGTGGATGCGCATGTCGCGCAGCTCGCAGCACCCGGGAATCGTCTCCAGCGCAGCGGCCATGAAGCCAGCCGCAGGCATGCAGGACACGCTGTTGACGGTGTGCTCGGCCAGGTCAGGGAAGAGGTCGGCCGAGACAGCGAGGCCGGGCGAGTCGGCGCAGAGACGCCGTCGTCGTCGTCGCAAATGGGCCAGTGCATCCTTGGAGACCTGCACCGGCAGCTGCGTCTTCTCAAACGTGTGAATCGGCAGGCCGTCCTCCATCGGCAGTTCGTGACCAAAGAGGCTACCCAGGTCGACACGCTGCCCGCGGCAGAGCAGTTCGCCAACCATGGAGAGAAAGGCGACCATGTCGGTCTCGAGGCACGCCTCTTCGTCGTTTGTGCTCTTCGCCCGACGAAGCGCAGGCAGGCAGGCGGACGTGCTTGCCTGCTGCTCCAGCAGTGCGCCCAGAACAGGGTGGGGCGACAGCTCGAGCACGGCGGCGCCAGGCGTGCAGCGGTTGAGCGCGCGACAGCAGTCGTCAAACTGGACCACGTTGCGTGTGTTTCGCCACCAAAAGTCGCAGTCAAAGGGCCCGTGAAAGGCGCCTTCCCCCACGGTGGACGAGAAGACGTCGATGCCGGCTTGCGGCCGGATCTCGTCCTCGTCGAGGCCGTACGCTGTAAAGAGGTCTTTGATCTGCGCGACGAGGCGCACCCGCAGCGGCTCCATGAAGCTGCTGTGGGCCGCCACGTTGGTCCTCAGCATGGTGCACTGCACGTCTTGCGCGACTGCCTGCGCACGGAACGAGTCGAGGGTGTGGCGCTTGCCCGCGAGCGTGACAGCCTCTGGCCCGTTGATGGCGGCAATGTCCAGCGACAGGGACAGCGCATGCATGAGCTTGGAGGCCCGTCGCGGGGAGCAGGCGACGGCCATCATGCCCGCGCCCTCAGCTTCCGTCTGGGCCATGAGGCCGGCACGGATGACGCTGAGCCGGACGGCGACCTCGGCTGCCGTGGCCCAGGCCGCGTCGTCGCCAGCGCCAAAAGCGCCACAGGCGTAGGCCATGGCTGTCTCACCGGCACTGTGCGCCAGCATGGCCTGTGGACGCAGCCCCAGGGAGCGCAGCAGATCGACGAGGCCGACCTGGACGACTGTCAGGGCGGGGAGGATGTGCAGTGTGGACCACCGACTGTCATTCTCCCACAGCGCTCCCCTTTGCGCGCCAAACAGACCGTCGTCCTCGATCAGACTCCTGCCCACGGCGTCCCGATAGACTCTGTCGCTGCGGAGCACCGACTCGCGAAAGGCGCTGAACCGCCTGTACAGCGCTCGGCCCATGTGAAGGTGCTGTGGGCCCTGGCCAGGAAAGAGAAAGGCGAGCGGTGCATCAGCGCGGGGCATCGGTCGCCCGACCCTCTTCGCGGCCCTGGCGATGCTGTGGCCCACTGCGTACGTCGCCCAGGGGTTCTGTCTCGCACGCCTGGCGAGGGTCGACGCCATTGCGCGGAAGCCGTGTCTCGGCTGGAAGGACTCGAGCTGGTGGCAGAGCTGCGAGGTCGCCGCCTCGGTGAGGCTGCTGACGACGAACAGATGCAGCTGCAGCTCTCTGTCGTCTGGGTCTCTTCTCGCTGCCATTTGGCGAGTGCGACCCGCAATGCCATGTGTCCTTCGCTCCATCGCCGCCCCCTCTGGCCCACCCACGACGACATGCGCGTTGGAGCCGCCAAAGCCCGAGGCAGTGATGCCGATCAAGGGAGACGCACCCAGCGGCTCGCCAGACGCAATCTTTGCCTGCACACGGTCCCAGCTGCTCTTTGGATCAGCGACGGCGAAATTCTGAATGGGAATGAGAGATGCTTTACTCACGCTATCGACTTGCTCGGCCTCTGTGCACAGATCTGTGGAAACGTCTTGCCGCGGCGGAGAATGTGAAGCGCCTTGACGAGCGAGACGAGAAAGGCGCAGAACTCGGTGTGGCCCACGTTGGACTTGACGGAGCCCACGACGAGGGGCGTGGCGCGCGACTGCGAGGCGCCGCCAAAGACGTCGAGCGAGGCGCCCTCGATGCGGTCGCCGACTGTGGTGCCCGTGGCATGCATCTCGACGTAGCTGGCCTGGCACGGCTCCAGCCCCGCTGATCGCCACGCCTTGGCCACGCATGCGCGCAGCGAGGCCTCCGAGGGCGAGGTGAGGCCGGCCGCAGTCGCGCCATTGGAGTTGAGTGCGGTGCCCAGGATCGTGCCGTAGATGCGGTCGCCGTCCCTGCGTGCAGCATCAAGCGGCTTGAGCACGATGCTGACGACGGCCTCGCCGCGGACATAGCCGTTTGCGTCTTCGGACAGGGCGCTGCAGCGCCCATCGGGCGAGAGCACGGTGAGCTGGCTGAACCCAATGTGGTCCTCGACCGTGGCCAGGTGGTTGGCAGACGCAACGACGGCCGACTCGCACTCGCCGCGGGCCAGCGCTTCGCAGGCGAGGTGCATGGCCGTCGCACTGGCCGAGCAGGCCGTGTCGGTGTTGAAGCTGGGCCCGCGTGCGTCAAAGACAAAGCTCAGCCGGTTGGCGAGCATGCAGTCGCACTGGCCCGTCTGGTGGTGGGCATCGGCCGAGAACTCGGGCTCGTGGAGCGGCTTCTGGCGCACCTGGGACCCGCCGACAAAGACGCCCATCGTCGTCGTCTCGACGCTGCTGTCCTGGAGTGCGCGGTAGGTGACTTCGATGAGCTTGCGCGTCTGCGGCGTCATGCGCCGCGCCTCGGCCGTCGAGATGCCAAAGGCGCGGTGGTCAAACGTGTCAAAGCCTGCGAGGATCGAGCCGCGGTCCGTCCACGCCTGGCCCGGACCGCGCCCAACCTTGTTCCCGTCGAGCGGGAAGCGCGCATCGGGGATCTTGTCGATGGAGCAGCCGCCGCGCTCCAGGAAGTCTCCAAAGGCACCAAAGTCGAGATTGCCGTCCTGGCTCCCGCTCGGAATCTCGCAGGCCACGCCGACGATTGCGACAGCTTGCGACATGCTTCAGCGGCCAGACTCAGACTCGAGCGAGGTGTTGGCTTCTCTCTCTCTCTCTCTCTCTCTCTTTCTATTTTCTGTGTAGTCGCTGGTGGTAGGTTGTTGCGGAGATCGCACTCAGGGCAGGCGACTATCATCCAGGAACCCGGCCGGGCTCACGTAACATTCATGCGGCGGCAATTAGGTTCGTTCTCCACTCGACAGTCTTCTGACGTCTCGTCGAATCCGGCAAAGAATCATGCCAATGTACTGTATGTATATTATATTGATGAAAACCTTCGCACGTTTTGCACGGTTCGTTGCATCTCCGATAACACTAGCTTCGCGTCATTTGCTGCACCGACCCTGCCTTCATTCACCGCACCTGGCCAGAAGCTTGTGCATGTACTAGTACTGTACTACTACTGTATGCGACGCCCTATTCTCCGACTCCACATCCGCCTGAACCATCGAAGGCGCGCTAAAGAAGAAAATGGGAAAATAAATGGAAGAGGCCAGAGGGTAAAGGTACGCGGCGTCGATGATATCATGCTGAAATCAATTTACTCGTTCACAGGCACCTTTCGAAATTGATTTTAGCTCGGGAGTTGATGAGGGCACGATCGGCAGAGGGATGTGTGCGAGCTGGTCGGCGTTACCCCCCTCGGGTACTCGATAGGAGAGTCTTACCCTTATAGAAGACGACGACGACGACCATCCATCTTGCAACCCACCACCACCACCAACAAGGCCCGACCCTCGCAATGGACCAGCCACTGACGCCGTACCAGGCAGCGCTGGCTGCCGAGCTGCACGACTCGGACATTGTCTTCTACGTCGCCCTCTTCTTCTACGGCATGGCCATGTGGGAGTTTGTCTCTCGAGTGCCCGCCGAGACGGTGCGCATCTACGTGCCCGAGTTTCGCAAGTGGAAGTCGGGCAAGTTCGACCACGCCTCGCTGCCCATCGTCTTTGTCCTCGCCAACCGCATCGCGCTGCCGATCATCGTCTCCTTTTCCATCTCGCAGCTCCGGCAGCCGCCAACGGGCAGCTGCAGCGCATACTACAACGGCTCCCTCACCCTGCTTGCCATCACCACCTTCACCTGCAAGGCCATCGAGGTGGTGAGTCGAGCTGCTCTTTGCCATGAATGAGCTTCAGGCTGACATCCAGTACTCAGCTGCGCGTGAGTGGCATCCGCAAGAGCTCACCCCCGATCAAGGCCCTGCTCTGGACGGCGGCGGTCCTCCTCTTTGCGCTCTGGCTCGTCTACGCCAACACGCAAAAGATCCTCGAGCATCCACCCTTCCCGGCGTTTCCCTACGCGTCGACGTGCGGGCCCGTCGTCAAGAATGGCCGGTGGCACATTGCCGTCTGGGGCAGCGACCTGCTCCTGGAGCTCGTCCTCTTGGTGCTCGTCATCGACCACGCCGTCGGCGGCTTCTTCTCCGAGTCGGGCCCATTTGGTGCTCACTCGCTGAGCATGAAGCAGCGCTTCAGCCTCTTTTCGCGCGTCACGCGGCAGTACTACGTCGGCGCGCTTCTCTGGTTCGTCTTTAGCTTCTCTGTCAACCTGCTCCAGCTCGTCTGGTTTGTCGTCCACGTCATCGACTTTTACGCCGGTCTCATGATCCCCATTCAGATCTGGCTCACGACGACGATGGGGCCTCGGCTCGTCGTCGACATGCGCCTGTCCCAGGGCCACTTTTCTAGCTTCTCCATCTTTGGCGGCAGCAGCAAGTCGTCCTTCAACGGCTCCGAGCGCATCAACCTGCCCGCGACGCCGAGGACGGCGCAGGGCTTCCCGTCGCAGCAGCCTACGCCATCCATCAGCCAGGTCGAGAGCATCGAGATGCTCGACAACAACAAGCTGTCGGGTGTCGGCTCCCGCACTGGCTCCATGGCCTGATGATGCCCTGCACATTCTCTTGCCTACCCCTGGCCCCATTTATTTACCTTTACCTTCAATATCTCGCTTGGCCTCTGGTTTTACAATGGGAATGCTTGCTTCATGAATTTGGCTTGTTGTCGGATCTTCTTCTTTGGGCAATGACCACTAGTACTCGCTTCCACGGAGAAGTCAGGGCCGGGCGGGGCTAGGCGCCTTCCTTCCGTGGAAGCGTGCATGCACGCCCCCTTTCTTCACGTTGCATCTACCCTTTTCCAATTTAGTCACCGCTCCACATGCCCTAATTGGAATCAGGTCTTGACACGGGAGCCCGGCAGGCAAGCAAGCACATGCCATTGTCCTCCTCATCCACCACGACAGACAGCAACAGAGTCAAGAACAGCAGGCGCCATGAGCTACATCAACGGCTACTCGGCCGAGGAGACGGCGAGGCTGGACCACCAGCACGGTGCATACAAGGCCATGCTCCACGGCAAGCTCTTTTCGTCGCGCGTGAGGGACGCAGCGGCGCGCGGCGAGGTGAAGCGCGTGCTCGACGTGGGCACCGGCACGGGCATCTGGTGCTACGACGCCCTGGCGGAGCTCCACGCGCTCAGCGGCAGCCAGGGCCAGGTCATTGTGGGCACCGACGTCGTGGAGAACGAGCAGTGGAAGGCGCACAGCGGGCCGGGCCGCGTCTTTGTGCAGGCCGACCTCAACGACGAGGCGGGCATGCTGAAAATCGCAAAGGAGCACGGGCCATTCGATGTCGTCAGTGCGCGCCTCCTCAGCGTGGCCATCAAGGAGGGCAAGTGGGAGACATTCATGCAGACCCTCTCCAAGCTCCTCCGGCCTGGCGGCTTCGTTCAGCTGCTGGAGATCGATGCCATCAACAGCCACAGCTGCCCCACGCATGCGGGCCAGACGTACCGGGAAGGCGCAGAGGCCCTCATCGTGCCCCACGCGCTGTACCGCGTGTCGGGCTGCGACCCTCAGTGAGCTATCTGTTCTATGCCTTGCCTCCCTTGCCTCTTGAGAAGAGAGAAGCTCATCACGATCTGCCCACAGCTGCTCGCCGCGCCTCGCTGAGCGCCTGAGACGATCTGGCTTCGTCGGCGTCACAAACGAGCTCATCTACGGCGACTCGCACGACGTTAATGCAGACGGGAGTCGAACCCTGAACAAGGCCGTCGACGAGTGGATGCAACGGACAAACGAGCACCTGAAGCCCATCTTTCTCAAGGTCCGGCAGCTGCCACACTACAAGGCGCTCCTCGACCGCCTCCCTCCCTGGATCCTGGAGCTGACCGACGGCAGGCCCGAGGCGCTGCTCAAGGACGAGGCCGAGTACGACGACTTTGCGCGGCGCCACGAGAAGCGGTGGCGCGAGGATCCGGCCTGGCACTGTGCAATCAACGTTGCCGTGGGCCAGAAGGCAGTCATTTGAGGCAGCAGGGACCGCCACATATAGCAATGATCGCTGGACGGGGCACCCTCGTCTCTTTCTTATTGCTGGTCATTGTCAGGGCTGTAGGTTGCTCCAGAATGAAATAGAGGATATCTCTGCGGCCTTTGTAATGCCCCACAAGCAGGCATAAGGAGTGATTTTACAGCACTCATGCAGGTGTGACTACAGCAGCAGTGCACTCGCTGGAATGCTCTGCTGTGTGCAAGCCCATGTGCAACCCTGAATCCAGCATGTTCCCCCATCTGAGAGGCCTCTCGAGGCCAGGGAGTGAACGCAGCCGCCACGTGCGAAAAAGTCGCATAGGTTTGCAGGCATGCGTCCGATAGTTACTTCCGAATTTTTGTTCGAGTCAGCACCTCTATCCCCGAGCGAGCTTCCGCCGGGACACCCACCACCAGGACGCTCATGTCATGAAGCTCGGCAACAGCCTGTACCCGGTCCTCTACGGGCTTGCGACGTTCTCTGCGGGAGACTTGCTGGCCCAAGGACTGGAGCATGCCAGGCGCGACGGCGTCGACGGAGGCCAGCCGTTCCAGCACGATCGCGCTCGCACCGGGCGGGCGCTCGTGATTGGCGGGACGGCTGCGCTCCCGACTCACTACTACTTCTTGTTTCTCTCAACGCTGTGGAAGACGTACCCCAGGGCCCAGAGCATCCTCTACAAGGTCGGACTGAACCTGGTCACGCTTGCGCCAATGCTCAACTCCTACTTCTTCGGCATGCAGTCCCTCCTCGGCGACTACGGCACCGCCAAGCCGTGGTCGCTGCGATGGTCCTCTGCGGCGCAGCGCATCAAGGACAAGGTTCCCAGGGCGTGCGTCGAGGGCATCTTCTTCTGGCCCACCGCCACGGCCATCAACCTGGCCCTGGTCCCGCCACGGTTCCAGTATATCCCGCAGGGCATGGCAGGCATCGTCTGGCAGTCTGTGCTCAGCATGAAGAATTCGACCGCGCGGAAAGGGCCGGCTCAACTCCAGTAGAATTTCTTACTTGCCGCGGGGACTATACAGGCCAAGAGGCTGCCGTGCGGCTGCCGATTGTCGACGGCCAGAGTCGCTGACTTTAGAATCCAAGGCAAAGGTTGCCACGCATGAGTGCGCAGATAGAGCAATGTACTATACAAACCCAGCACTATAGACGATGCTCAACTCAATAGACGATGTTGTTCCTCATGCCGACGAGCGAGCGAGCCTGTGCACGGCCATAGATGATAGAGCATTGGTCGAGTTGTGCATTGTCCGCGTGTGTCCCGGGAGAGGCCCGTGCACCTTTTGGCCTGCACCTCTTGAGAGAGAGGCGATGGGGCAAGGGCTGCTTACGATGGCAAGGGCTGGGCTGCCTGATACGGTGGCGGAGGCACCCGTTGCGCATCTGTGTGGGATGGCGTCGGCTGATACGAGGGCGGCGCGGGAAGATTGCGGAGTTCCTGCTCCCGTCGCGCCACTTCACTGCTGGATGCAAGCTGTGGAGCGCGTCAGCGCTGCTTGGCGCCAGTGGAGATATCGGACAAAAAGAAGCAGCTCACCGATTCGCCCGCGCTGGAGCGGGCAGCCTGCGCGTCGTCGGTGCGCCGGCCGGGCCTGAGCGCCCGACCGAGCCTTGTCAACGTGGGCGTGCTTTCGGCCTGCGTCACCACAGCTTGGGGCGTCGTACTAGCAGCCTGTGGCTCGTGCGTCGCCTGTCTGTGTCTTTGATTGTCGCGTTTTCGGATCTGGCGCTGCTCGTACTTGATCATCACGGCCCCGACTGCCGCTGCTGCAAACATTGTCGCAGTACTGTAGTGTCTAGATTTCACCAGCGACACAGAGGCGAGAGGACGAGATGGTGTTGCGAGACAGGTCACCCGGGCCTCGCCGTTTGCCCGCCACTGTGGGCACACGCCACATGGATTGGGCTGTCCGCACTAGTCTCCGGACTCGCGTCAACAGGCCGCTCAGACTGCATCAAGTAGCTTGGCGTGACTAGCCGCCCTTGCAGGAATCTCTCAGTCGGGCTTGAGGAAGGCGTCTTCACCAGTCATGCAGAGATCAGGACACATAAACTATTGAGAGGGCTCAGGCCTCAAACTACACACAAAAGCAGCAGTCAGGACAAGCCGTCCCAACACGACTTGAACTGGTAGGGTCACTGCTTCATGCCCATGAATGACGTGTCTCTTGCCATGCCGAGCAAGTGCTCGACGTCGACGTTGGCGAGGTGTGCCGTCTTGCTCAGCACCTCAATCTCTGCCAGCTGCACGCCCGTGCTCTCCGCTTCATGCTCGCCACAAATCAGCTGCGCGTAGGCGTTTCGCAACATCTTTACATCGAGTGAGGGGCATTCAGGGCTAAGGCTACATAGGGTGAAGGGTCTATTCGGCTGCCTTCGTCTGTTCGTGCAGCACATCGACGTGATGGAGGAGCTCGGCCACCGATGCTCTCGCCTCTGAGCCGTCATGGGAAGCAATACCGAGCAAAAAGGAGAGAAAGAGCTCTTTGAGAAAAGCGAAGGACCAGCCTTCGGTCTTTTCTACTAGGGCTGCGCTCAAGGTATCAGTGTTGCGGTGCTTCTCATCAAAGATCAGCGTCGAGTGCTTGACTTTTTCCTCTAGCCACTTGTTGATGAAGCGTTTGCGCAACGCGGCATCGGGCAGGTTAAAGGAGTACTTGGTGTCAAACCTGGAGGGACGATGAAGGATGGCCTCGTCGAGCTTGCTTGCATCGTTTGCCGTCGCAATGACGAGGATACCGTCGTTCGGCTCAATCCCATCAAGCTGATTGAGCATAAAGCTTCGCGTGTCACCTTCGACGAGCGTATCGATGTCTTCAAGCACGAGGATACATGGCGCCTCCTTCCGTGCCTTGGCGAAAATCGTTTGCATGCCCCATTCGGCTCCGCGCTGCGTCTTTGCGCTCTGCACATAGAGTGCCGGGAATCTCTCACACATCTTGAGGAGCGCTTTGATGACACCTGTCTTGCCGTTACCGGGAGGTCCAAGGAGGAGGACGCCACGCTTCCAAGTAACGCCGAGCGATTTGTATAGACTTGCGCTCTGAAAGAACTTGTTGGTGTCCCGAACTAAATTCTGCATCGTTGCTTCCGGGAGAACAATGTCATCGGGATTCGCATTCTTGACCGCTTTGTAAAATGACTTGTCCTTTCGCCATCCTCCGCCAGCTCCGTGGTAGACCCACATTTCGTCCTTGAGGGTTCCCTGCCAGGCGTACGCGTCTGCAAGGAGCTTTCGTCCGGCGAGGTCGTCGGCGCCCGCAAACGAGAGAAGCCACATCTGCTTCCACTCCATTCCAGACTGGAACTCGAAGGTGTAGACGAGGAAGCTCTGGCCATCGTACTGGACGGTAAAAGCTCCATTTTGCAGCTCACTCCGGTAGTCCTTGGCGGTCAACTTGGCGGTCTCACCCCGAAGGAGAGCTGTATTCCCACCAAGATAATAGTCGACAATGTTGCCCTGGCCGGTCTGTAAGCTCGATAGCTTCAAGTGTGCGTGCTGGTGTTCCGAGCAATGCGTCATCTTGACATCTTTGGCTTCAAAGAACAGGTCGAGGTCCAAGCAGTCTTGAACGGCCACGAGCTGATTTCGCGGATGTTGCTTTTTGACGGTATTCCACAGATGTAGTGCTCCGTTGCGACCGGGCAGAAAGGCAGAAGTCATGGCGGCATCATCAATGATCTCGACCATTTTGTTGTCTTCGTCGAGGGTTGGATAATTTCCGTCCCTCAGAGGAGAGGCCTTTCTCTTATATAGGGAGGCAGGTCTGGCGCTGAGCGAAGTACGCGCTACTGAGCTCCGCGTTAGCGGCTTCCCTTGGCATAGCAACCTGGCTTTGTTGTGAGAGCTGAGCGAGCATGTGGTCGGTTGGACCCTGCTCAGGTTCGCATGGAGGCACCGCCGAGTCATAGCGAGTCAGTAGTAGGCTTGCTCAGCCTCTGAAAATTTTGTCACATTACATCTTGGCCGTCAAAGACACGCATTCAACGAGCGACAACTAGTCTATGGCCTTGGCTGAGCCCGATTTCGCTGCTCTCTGCCGTCTCCGCCTCCCCGTGGGTGTCAATGAAGTTGTCGGCCACACGAGAAATGGGAGAAAATGTGGCTCGCTCGTTGATAAGAAGGGCCCTTTGAAGCTCAGTCCCTGTGTACCACACTATGCCTCGGGCAAAAAGGTCTGCGTCCGCACTTCGGCGATTCGTCCTTGACCTTCTTGGTTGCAGCCCAGTATCAAGGACGAATTAAACTGAGCATGATTCCATACACAGGGAGAACGGTGTTCTGATGGCCGCAACAGATGCAACGTCAGACGCGCTGAGTGCCGAGAAGGGATACCAATGACATTGCAGTAACGACAGTGCTGCTGCCCCAAAAGAGAAGAAGAGGGGCCCATTACTTGAGCTTGGAAATGGCAAAGTTGGCGCCCAGCGTCTGCGTGGGCGAGTCGTTGGGGTACTGGAGGTGCTGCGAGGTGATGCCAGACCCGTCGGTGGTGTCGCAAACGCCGTCGCCCTGGTTGCAAAGATCCAACACGGTCAGCAGATGCGTCTTCCCACTCCGTGCACGTCCACGTTCAGACACTCACCTTGATGCAGATGTCGAGGGTCTTGCTGACCCAGTTGGAGGGAATGCCGGCGCTGCCAGCGGCTGAGATTCCGTTGACGTTCTTGGTCGTGTCGCCGCCGTTGTTGTCCACGTTGCAAGCCAGCCCGGCCTTGTGCAGAGGGTCGCCGATCAGAATGACACCGCGGACAGCATTGAATGCAGCGCCCGTCAGCTTCGACATGGCGTTGACCGTGGCCGCTGCGCCCTGGCTGTAGCCCTCGAGGATGTAGCAGGTGTTGGTGTTGGCGTTGACGTGGTTGACAATCTAGTTGGGCGACGTTTTGTCAGCAACTAAAGGCACAAACAAGAGAGAGGAGCAGAGCAGGACAGACTCACGTCGGTTGTGGCCTGGGAGCTGTCCTGGTTGTAGCCAGCAGGGTAGACGGTGTCGTAGCGGGAGCCGCCGGTGACCTGCTGCATGATGCGCTGGTTCATCGTCGTGAAGCCGCGAGATTCACCCTGGGCTTCACCCGTCCCGCGGGTGTCGATGATGGTGTAGCTGGTGCAGGCGGCGCCCGTCGACGTCGGTGCGGCCGACGAGGACGTGCTGGTCGTAGTCGGGAAGCCCGGTGGGGTGTAGCCAGGCGGCCTGTAGCCGGGCGGGCTGTAGGTAGGCCGGCTGTAGCTATACTGCGGAGAAGCATTGGCGAGGCCAATGGCTGCGAGGACGAGCAGGGGGGTGAAGGCAAACATGAGGACGTGACGTGCTTAGGAATGGGTTGGGCGAAGCGGGGCGGGTCTACGGAAGCACACCGTCGCCCTTTTTGAGGGCGATTGAAGGCCGTGGCATCTCGGGTTCTGCTTCGGTGCATGGTGGGGTCCAACGTGCAGTACAGTACACAATCAGCGATTCTAGGTCCAACAGGTACAAAATAGAAGCTTGATTTGCAAGTTTCATCTGCAGATTCGCTTTGCCGTCTTCGCCACGTCCTCTGCCAGTCTTCTTTTTGGGACTCGGCGGATTTTTCTGAGACTATCACTGTTAGCGTGCGAATGTCAGCAAATCTGCTTCTGTCTGTCTTCCCGGGTGGGGTTCGTGGACACATTAAGCGGATATTCGATAGTTCGACCTCGCCGTTGGTCCTGATTATCTCGACTGCTTCGTGCTGGTGCTAGAATAGAAATAGTAGTGTTGTCGGCATTGCCGAGTGGTCCAGACCGATGCTAATAGCTCCACGGACGCATGAAAGAGAAGGAGGGAAAATGGTGCCTCTATCTCGGCCGTATGTTCACGCAATCGGCACGGTGGGCGCATTGGGAGAAGAAGGCTACGTCTCTCCAATGGGACGATCTCGCTACGCTCTACATCTAGCTTAGACCCCCGTTATTATCTGACGGACGTGCTGATCAAGCGAACAAAGAAGTTTGACCTGCTTAAAAGCAAGGCGCACCTATTAAATGCGATAGAATTACTGTACCGTACCACCGCTAAGGAGTAAAGTGTCCCCCCGATTGGGGTTCAGCAGGCCCCAGAACCGGAGCAAGGCACGGACACTGTGCGTCTGCATCTAGACGAGCAGCGGCTTCCAGCAGTGCACGGATGTGCAACCGGCGCAGGGACCTCACTTTTTTTTCAATTAAAAGCAGAGCAATATACGGGAATGGATCATCTATGAGCCGTTAGGCATCGACCATTGTCATCGGCGAGCCGGCTGGCGTTTGTGAAGGGCATCTAGCCTCCTGGCGATCCTGCGCAAGGATCTGCTTGGTGGCAAAGGGCGAGCGGTCGCGCAGCGCAGCGCCGTAGCGGACGAGGAGGAAGGGAAACAGGGCCAGAGCGGCGGCGAGGAAGCCCAGGAGCGTGGACGCCCACCTGTACGTCAGCTTCTGGTACACTGTGGGCTTTCCTACATCAGTGAAAGAGTCATTTGAGGGCGAATAGGAGCTGGAAGACTCACTGTCGGTTGCAAACAACGGGAAGGCTGCGAGCGCGAGGAATTCAGAGAGGAAGAATGCGACAAGAGGCAAAGAGGCTCACCAGTGGCAAAGATGTTTCGAAGGAAGCTCTGGGCGGCAAGTGCCGACGACGTGTACAGGCCGTAGCACTCGGACAAGTACATGAAGATGCATGCCTGCGTGGCCGGCCAGTCAGCCGGGTGAGGGACTCAAGCAGAGGAGTGCAACGGCAGCTCACGTAGACCAAGAAGAGCCCAGCCATGATGCAAGCCGTGGCAATCTGGGGCACGATCCACGGAACGTGCGGCAGGCCAGTCCACGCATAGAAGAAGAGGCCTGCTCTCCCCGGGCACAGTCAGCGTTGACATGTGAGACAAAAGAGACAAGAGGGAGGAGGGAACTCACTAGCCGCAAAGGCTACTGCACCCACGCACGCCTCGCCTAGCCTCGTCTCGGGCGTGCTGCCGGCCAGGCGCTTGGAACGGTGGACATAGACGAGGTGAATGGCGAAGCCAATCAGGGCGCCAATGGCCAGGCCCACGAAGCTGGGCCCCTGTGCGATGCCGTACTGCGCAAAGACGAGGGGCACCGACTCGAGAAAGAGATAAAGTGTGCCCCAGGCAAACGAGATCCAGAGCGAGAGGCAGAATACGATGGGCTCCGTTGCCAGGAGCACTGCGTCGCCGTCAGCGACTGATCTCTCGAGAAGAGAGGAAAGTCCATTCTCGCTCACACTCACATAAGGGTCTGACGAGCGACGTCGAGAGCGACGCCTTGACCTTCCTGGCCATGCCAGCCAGCGTGGACCGTTCGCTCGGCTGCCCCTTTCTCTGCCTGGCCGAGAGCAGCGTCTCGCGGTTAAAGGTCAGGAAGACCAGCGCAGCCGAAGGGACCGATGAGATGAGCTGCCGCCAGCATAGACCCCAATCAGCACATTGCAGCGATGCAAAAGAAGTAAGCAAGACTGACCAAAGTCCAGTGGATCCACCGCCAGCTGACGCCGCCGCCGATCCAGCTGAAAAAGATGGGGCCGATGGGCGTGCCAAAGAGGGCAGAGAGGGAAAAGAAGGCCATGGGCACCTCGCGCTGCCCGCGCGTCCAGATGTCCGACAGGGTGCCTCCCACCATCGTGGCACCCACAGAGCCGGCAGCACCACAGAGGAAGCGCGCGACGAGCACCGTCTCGATGTTTCGCGCAAGGGCGACGGGGAGGAAGAAGAGAAAGAAGAAGCCATAGGCGATGATGTAGACGGGCCTGCGACCGACCGACTCCGCGAGGGGCGCCAGAAAGAGGGGAAAGATGGCCACGGCCAGTGTGTAGCTGCTGCACAGTCAGCTGGGCTCTGGCTTGCTCTCATCATACAGTGCACTCACAAGGAAAGACCAGACACGACAAGGAGGCGTGACGTGTGCAGATCGATGACCATGGCGTCGATGCCGAGCGACTAGAGTCGCTTGTCAGTGTCTCTCCCTGGCTCTAAATAGGAATTTTCTATCAACAGCGAACGGTCCTCACATAGGCAGCGACAGCGACGGAGCTGCTCCGCGTCAGCTTCAGGCCCTGGCATTTGACATTGGTATGGTAAGGGCTGGTGACTCACCTCAGACTTGACATGTAGCTCGAAGTGAGGGTGATGGCCCACTTTCTGGCCTGCGACCAGTCCTGCGGATTGTCGCCTTCCATGTTGTTTGACGACAGGTATTCGACATGTCAAGCCACGAAGAAAGGAGGCGGCAGTCGTCGTTTATTATAAGGAAGCGGCTCTCTGCTCGGCCTTCGGACAACTCTCCACCTCTCGCGATCACGGTCGGAACCCCGAGTGGCAAAGGGCGCTAAAATGGAACTCCACTGGACCGATTGCAAATCGGGGTGGTGGATGGCGGTGAGTCACACAATGGTGCTTCCTCTACCCGGAGCGCTGCTGCATCAGGGCAGATACGCGCAGACACACCGCTTGCTTGACACCTGCTGTGACGAGGTGGCGATATGGGAAGAGAGCAGCTCTGCATGGCCCTTGCACACCAGGCTGGCTCGGCTCGGCGTGGCATGGTTGCAGTGCACTTTATGCCTGCAGCCATTGTGCTAGCATCTTGCTCTTTGGGCCATCACACTGCCACGCTATAGCCAAGGACCTTTTGGCAAGCGTAATGATCCCTGACCTGCCTTTCTCTGCGCAGGAGTCACAGTCACTATTCTCGAGACCGATCAACGTGGTTGACCAGTCGCAGACACACGGCTTTATTCGGGCAGGAAAGAGAGCAATAAGAAAACTACGAGCCCAATTCACAGTCAGAGTGGCACCACGCGCAGGGGCAGCTGGAAGCCTGGCTGGCCCTCGACGACGGGCCGCTGGATGGGCGTGTTTCTGGCGCCGATGTCGGCGTCGTCCACAGCTGGCGCGAGGCGAAAGTGCGCGACGACGTGTGCGACGATGGCGCGCAGCTCGATGCAGGCCAGCCTGGCGCCCAGGCAGTTGCGCGGCTGCCGTTGGCCGGGAGTCAGAAACACTGCATAGAGTCTCTATCGAGGAAGGGAAAGAGGAGGCCTGACTCACCCCGGCAGAAAAGGTCAGCGCGGCGGGCGCTTCGGGCCCGCGATCGAGCCAGCGCTCGGGGCGAAACTGGCGCGCATCGGCGCCCCAGACGTGCTCGGCGATGTGGTACTCGTGGATGGGCACGAGGACAATGTCGCCCTGCTGGACGGCGATGCGGTCGAGCCAGGTGCCGTCGCGGGCCTGCACGGGCGACGAGAGGGGCACAACGGTGTCCTCGCGCGCCACACGCTGCATGAGCGCAGCAACGGCATGCATGCGCAGCGCCTCGCTGACGACGGCCTCGAGATAGGGCAGCGCAGCGAGGGCAGCGACGTCGTGCTCCCAGCCGCCAGCCTTCCTGTCGTCGAAGAGCTCGCGCCGCAGCTTGTCCTGGACGCGCGTGTGGCGGGCCAACGAGAGCAGGGCCCAGGCGGCCGACATCGCCACCGTGTCGTGGCCGCCAATGACGAGGGAGGTGACCATGCCGACGACGTCTGTGCCCTGGGGCAAATTTCCGCCAAGGATGAGCGACAGCACGTGGGTGCCGCCCTCGCACTCGCCCTCACCCTCGGAGCGGCCCTTGCAGACGAGCTCGCGGGCCACCTCGGTCACTTCGCAGTACGCAGCGTCAAAGTCGAGCTGCTCCTGCACCCGGAACAGGCGGCCCAGCGCGACGACGAGCCCGCCGAGTGGGGATATGCGCAGCAGCGCATAGGGCGAGCCGCTGAAGAGGAGGCGCCAGCAGCGGCAGAGGGCCGTGCCCAGCTTCGTCGAGCCGCGCTGCAGGCCGTCGAAGCGGTGGGCAAAGGCGACGCGGCCGAGGATGTCGAGCGTCAGCAGCTCGAGCTCCGCCTGCACGTCGATCGTCGTCGCAGTCGTCGAGACTCCGGCAGCCTTGTCCTTCCAGCGCTGCACGAGTACGCCGCAGAGATCCGCGCTTCCGGCCAGTCGGCAGAGGGAATCACGTCAGCGGGACACCGATGCATTGCAGAAAGGAACTGTCTCACATGACGGGGTAGTGGCCCGCCGTCTCGCCCTCGCCGAACGCGGGCCGCAGGACCCGGCGCTGGCGGCGGTGCTCGTCGCCGACGGAGATGGCCAAGCCGCCCCCAAAGGCGAGCCTGCGCAGCCACAGCTCCGATGCCGGCACCTCAAAGGCGGGCGAGGTGAGGACGTGGCGCAGGCCAGCCGTGTCGACGAGGCAGAGGGCCTGCGCAAAGAAGGGCAGCTGTGCCGTCCAGACGCGGCCGTACTCTTGCGCTTCGAGAGAGCAACACGTGCCGTCAGCATCGCACCTTGCGACTGAGAGGAAGGGGACTACCTACTTAAGTCAGAAATGACGTCGGTGTGCTTGTTCTCGGCCATCCGGGCCATGTCGAGGGCACCGTAGAGCCAGTGCCGGCTGGGCGGGCCCGGCAGCCTGCGCAGTGGGCTCGAGCTGGCGCCGACCAGGTGCCAGGCCCAGTGCCGGGGCCAGTGCCATCGCAGAAAGAGGAGGAGTGCGACGACGAGGCCGCCTACTGCGCCGATGAGAAGACTGCTCTGCATGGCCATGGGCACAGCTGTGGTGTGCTGTCAGAGGAGGAGGAGCACGCTTCGATGAGGGCACGCTTCGATGAGGGCACGCTTCGATGAGCAGAGAGGCGGCCGCTCCCCTAAGCCAGCGCGCGGCGGGGGCTCACGCGTTGCCTGCCGGCACGCACCGCCGCTCCATCGCGAGGCGCGGGCCCTGAATCATCTGCGCTTGCGGCATCACCACGGCCGGCATTCTCTCATCAACAAAAGCGCGCGCGAGTGTCCTTACTGGGGGGGGCCTCTTTTTTTGAACGGCAGTAAACTCAGCACTCCACTCGCTGGTGTTGCTTGCAGTGAGCACACTCGTAGCTGTCGGTCGGCTAAACGCACTCGTTGGTGTGTTGCTTGCAGTAGTACTAGTGGCGTCTGCCATTCTGTGAATCTGTCAAATAAGCATGCATACATGCACGCTGGGGTCACCAGACTAGATTCAAGTGCGCGGTTTTGCCGAGGTGCGCAACTAGTAGTAAGATGCAGCAGCATGGTGGGCCCGGACAGCCAGGTTCTGCCGTCTTCGCGTTCCCTTTTGCGGGGAAGGTGCATAGAGCGAGCGTGAGCAATTAAACTCTTGGAGTAAGGATCAGCGCCAGCCTTGCCGTGGGCAAGCCGTAGCGAAGCTGATGTGGGACACGGGTGAGGATTGAGGAGGAGTTGACGAGACTGTATAAAGCAGCCAGGTCATCACTGTGTGCGACGCTCCCACCAAGACCCCATACCACACCGGAAGAAAGAGATCAACCATGGCCGAGACATTCGACTACATCGTCGTGGGAGGCGGCACAGCAGGGCCCGTGGCTGCGCGCCGGCTGGCAGAGTACTTTCCCACGAGCAGCGTCCTCCTCGTCGAGGCCGGCACGTCGTGAGTAGGCTACCAGAAAGGGAGGCAGAGAGGGAGTGCAGACGACTGACATGGCCGCACAGGCACGAGAACGTGCTCCACTCGACAATGGCCATGGGCTGGGAGGGCCTGCACCACAGCGACTGGGACTGGCGCTACACGTCGCAGCCCATGAAGCACGCCAACGAGCGCCAGATCCACCTGCCCCGCGGCAAGATCCTCGGCGGCAGCTCGGCGCTCAACGGCACCCTCATGATCCGCGGTGTCCAGGAGGACTGTGCGTGGCTGGCTGGCTGTCCTGTGTGATGGAGAAGCTTGAGCTGACTTGCAAAAAGACGACCGTTTGGCGCGCATGGGAATCGAGGGGTGGTCGTGGGACGAGGTGCTGCCCTTCTTCAAGCAGGTGGGTGTCGTCCTCAACCCGCAAAGGAAGAGGTGAAGCTAAAGTAATACCACGCAGTCCGAGACCTTCCACCCGTCTGACGGCATGAAGGGCGACCCAGCCGTCCATGGGACGACGGGCGAGCTCCACACGTGAGTGTTCTCTGCTCCCTCCCTTGTTGTGCTCTGCTGACTCACCGCGATCGCGCCCAGCTCGCACCACCCGCTGGCACCCATCAGCGAGCGCGTCGTCGACAGCTTCCTCGGCTCTGGTTTGTCGTGGAAGGAGGACATGTTCTCCCAGGGCGAGAGCGAGGGCGTGGGACACGTGCCCCGCACCGTCCACAACGGCGTCCGCACGTCCGGGTGAGTGTGTGTTGATGTAAGGGCAGTTTCAACAAGTGGGCTAATGGCAATGGCGATGGCGATGGCGATGGCGACGAAAGGGCCGACTTTGTCACGGGCGACGGCGTGCCGCGCAACCTGACAGTCCGACTGGGCCACCAGTGCACGCGCATCGTCTCGCGCGAGGGCGGCAGCGATGGCCTGCGCGTCGCCACGGGCGTCGAGCTGCGCTCCAACACGACGGGCGCGCCCTCGGTCGTGAATGCATCCAAGGAGGTCGTCGTCTCGTGCGGCTCCTACAACTCGCCGCAGCTGCTCATGCTCAGCGGCATCGGCGACCGCGCCCAGCTGGCGCGCTTCAACATCGCCTGCGTGCGCGACCTCGGCGGCGTGGGCCAGCACCTGGGCGACCACATCATCGTCTTCAACTTCTTCCATGTCAACACGCCCCAGCTGACCAACGACCACCTCCTCTACGACGAGGGCGCCTTTGACCGGGCCGTGTCGCAGTACATGGGCGACAGGTCGGGTGTGCTGGGCAGCCTTCCCTTTGGTGCCTTTGTCTTTAAGCGCCTCGACGACGAGCTCAAGGACGACCCCGAGTGGCGCGCGGCCCTGGCGCAGAGCGGAGGCGCGGACCCCATGGGTGCGACCAACGGCACGCCCCATGTCGAGTGGGTCGCTCCCTTCTCTATGCTAGCTTTCCCGACTGCAAAACTAAACACTCTTCTCTCTCTCTCGCAGATACTTTTGGACCGAGTGCTACGGTGGCGGGCCGCAGCACGTGGACCAGCCGGGCCACGGCGAGTCTGCGTTTGCGCTCATCACGCTCCTCTTCAACCCGCGCTCGCGCGGCTCCGTGACGCTGCAGGGCCGCAACCCGCTCTTCCCGCCGCGCATCGACCACAACTACCTGGCCGAGCCGCTGGACGTGGTGATGCTCGCCGAGGCGTGCCGCTTTGGTGCCGACGTCGTCGCAAACGGCCGCGGCACGCGCGACGTCGTGGCAGGGCCCTGGCCCGCCTCGCGCACCTTGCCCACCGACCGCGAGGGCTGGAAGGCGTACGTGCGCGAGCAGGCCGGCACCTGCTACCACCCCGCCGGCACGTGCGCCATGGGCCCCACGCCCGAGCCGAGCGAGACGCTGCCGAAGGGTTCCGTCGACGATGCACGACTCAAGGTGCATGGCTTTGCCAACCTGCGCGTCGCCGACGTCTCGGTGCTCCCCCTCGTCCACAGCGGCCACACGCAGGCGCCAGCCTACATGATTGGCGAAAAGGCAGCCTTTATGATCGCCGAGGACGCCAAGGCCGCTGGGGCCGCAGACCACCCTGCGCACAGCGCGTTTGAGCACCCCGCGCAGCTGTAGCAGGGGCGCTTGCAAAGCAGAGAATGTCCAGACTGATGTAGAAAGAGAATGGCAGCAAATGAGATCCTTGTCCAGGCTGATGTAGAGGGAGAGGCAGCAAATGAATTGAGATTTCATCTCAAGGGTTGTATCCTAAGGAGCAGGGCCAGGAGCGACAAAGTGCTTCTCGAGGCCCTGCCACGCCTTCCAGTAGTCCTGCTGCAGCTTGCCGCTCTCGCTGTGGTAGTCACTTAGTCAGCAGAAGGAAGAGCGATGTAACGGAGACAGCTGGAGGACACCCACCGGATGGCCCACTTGGTCGTCGCAAGCTGGTAGGCCGACTCAAACATGAAGCTCATGCTGCCCTCGCCCACTTTCACCGGCTTGAGTTCTGCCGTGCTCGCCTTTGCAAACGTGTCGGCGTCGGGCCCGTGGGCCGAGTTCATGTTGTGCAGCGAGGCACCCCCAGGCAGGAAGCCAGTCGCCTTGGCGTCGTAGGTGCCCACGATGTTGCCCATGAACTCGGACATGCAGTTGCGGTGGAAGTACGGCGGCCGGAACGTGTCCTCGGCGACGAGCCAGCGCGGCGGGAAGATGACAAAGTCGGCAATCGCCGTCCCCGCCGAGTCCGAGGGGCAGGTCAGCACGGTAAAGATGGACGGGTCCGGGTGGTCAAAGGAGATGGAGCCGATGGTGTTGAACTTGCGCAGGTCGTAGCGGTACGGCACATAGTTGCCCGAGTAGGCAACAACATCGTACGGCGAGTGCGCCTGGCGGTACTGAAATAAACCGCCGAGGAACTTGTTGACGACGAGGTGCTCCTCCTCGACGTCGTCGTCGTACGCCGCCACAGGGCTCTCAAAGTCCTTGGCGTTCGCCAGGCCGTTGGCGCCAATCGGCCCCAGCTCCGGCAGCTCAAAGTGGCCCTTGAACACCTCGCAGACGAAGCCGCGGCAGGCGCTGGCGGCAGCACCGGCAGCACCGGCAGCCGACTGGGCAGCGACGCCGTCGACGCTGAACTTGAGCCCACGCTGGACGACGCAGATGTGGAGCGGCGGCACGTGCAGCCTGCCAAACTCGGTCCTGACGAGCAGCTCGCCCGTGACGGGGACTGCAACAGCAGCGTGAGCCATCCCAGTCTGCACTTGAAGAGAAGAGGAGGAGGAGGGCGCACACACCAATGAGCATGTCGCCGTCGGAGTTGTAGAAGCTCTTGCGGTCCATGTTGCGGGTGAAGCTGTAGAAGTGGATGGCGAGGCCGTCCTTGACCTGGCTGTCGCCTGCGCCGCCGAGGGTCGAGAGGCCGTCGACAAAGTCGTGCTGCGCTTCGTCTGCGACGGCGAGGGGGTCCCAGCGCAGCTGCTGGGGAGTCGCCTCGATGCTTGGTGAGAAGGAGTGGAAGGAGGCGACGAGGCGCGGGTGCGCGTACGGTGCCATGGGCATGTGCTGCACCGAGGGGCGAATGCGGTACAGCCAGCTGCGCTGGTTCTTGTGTCTCGGCGCCGTGAAGGCCGTGCCGCTGACCTGCTCGGCGTAGAGGCCATGGGCAGGCCGCTGGGGAGCGTTGCCGCGCTTCGGAAGGCTTCCGGGCTCGGCCTCGGACTCAAAGTGGTTGCCAAACCCGTCTAGGCCGCGCTGTCAGCTTGCACTTTCTCTCTTTCTCCACTCTACAGCCACAGCAGCAGCAGCAGCAGCAGCAGCAGCAGCACTCACTCTGGTACTTGAGGTCCATCGTCGGTCGTAGCTGCGATGGGTGGCGAGGCGGACGAGTGCCGGGCGAACCTCCTATCGTCCCTTTTATCAAGAAGAGCGTGCGCACCGGACCAGCTGACGGTTTACCCGTCCGTCGTCCCCACTTTTGCCCTGCCCCGCTTTTTCTATTTTCTCGCGTCGGCCTTTTCCAAAGGATGGGTGGTTATAGATAAAGAATGCCCGGGACGGGGGTGAATTAGCCGACCAAGTTACCCCAGGTCCCCCTCGAGATATAAGGCCAGCTCGTCCTGTTTTCCCCCTCTTAGAAGGGTCAGACTCGACGACAAACAAGCCATGACTGCCGACTCCTACATTGCCTCCTTCAGCCCCAGCACGCTCACCGTGGCGCTGAGCGTGGGACTGGTGTGCCTGCTCCACTATGTGCGCTATGCTCGCGGCAAGATCCACCTGCCGGGGCCTGTTCCCCTGCCCATTGTGGGCAACCTGCTGAGTGTGGGCGAGGTGAGCTGTTTCTGCATGCTGCTGCTGTTATTGTGACAAGACTGATGAGAGAGAGACACGCTGCAGGACGCCGCCCAGACATACTACCACTGGTCCAAGACGTACGGACCCGTGTTCAGGGTCCTGCTGGGCGAGCGCGAGGTCGTCGTCGTCAACACGGCCGCCGCCGCCAAGGAGCTGTTCAACGACCAGGGCAGCGTCTACATCTCCCGTCCCCGCTTCCACAACTTCCACAACGTCGTCTCGTCGACGGCCGGCTTCACCATCGGCACGTCGCCGTGGGACGAGTCGTGCAAGCGCAAGCGCAAGGCCGCCGCCACGGCCCTCAACCGGCCTGCCGTGCAGTCGTATGTGCCCATCATGGACCGCGAGACGCTGTCGCTCGTCGACGACATCTACCACGACGGCGCAAAGGGCGACGGCGAGATCAACCCGTACGGCTACCTGCAGCGCTTTGCCCTCAACACATCCCTGGTCGTCAACTACGGCTCCCGGCTTGAAAAGGTCGGGGATGCGCTGCTGCGCGAGATCATCGAGGTCGAGACCGAGGTCGCCAATTTCCGCTCCGTCTCGGGCTCGGCGTCTGACTATGTGCCCCTGCTCCGGCTGCTCCCTTCGTTCCTGGGCGGCAGCAGCAACAGCGGCAAGGCGGCTGAGACGCGCCGGCGCAGAGACCGGTACATGAATGCGCTCCTCGACGACCTCAAGGAGCGCGTGGCAAGGGGCACCGACATTCCCTGCATCACGGGCAACATCATCAAGGACCCCGAGGCCAAGCTGACCGACCTCGAACTGAGCTCCATCTGCCTCTCGATGGTGTCTGCAGGGCTCGACACGCTCGCCAACACGTTCATCTGGAGCGTCGGCTACCTGGCCCAGCACCCCGAGTTCCAGGAGCGGGCGTATGCGGCCATCCGCGACGTCTACCACGGCGACATCCCCGACTCGACGCGCGAAGATGTCGAGTACATCACGGCGCTCCACAAGGAGTGCTCGCGCTTCTTTAGTGTGCTCAAGCTCTCGCTGCCGCGTGCCACGCTGGGCGAGTCCGAGTACCGGGGCGTGCGCATCCCCGACGGCACCACCGTCTTTCTCAATGCGTGGGCGATCCACCACGACGCAGAGCGGTACGGCGACTTTGACGTCTTCCGGCCCGAGCGCTTCCTCGAGGCGTCCGAGGCCAGCCAGCAGGCCCACTACTCGTTTGGCGCAGGCCGGCGCATGTGCGCAGGCGTGCACCTGGCCAACCGGGAGCTGTACGTGGCCTTTTGCAAGCTCATTCACTTTTTCAAGATTGAGCCGGGCACCGAGGCCTACGACATTGACCCGGCGACGGCGTGTGCCAACCCGCGCGGGCTGAGCTCGACGCCAAAGAGCTTCAAGGTCCGCTTCGTGCCCAGAAACAAGGCCACCATCGAGCAGTGGATCGACGAGGAAAAGAACCGGGCCGAGCTCAAGATGGCCGCCAGCATCTCGTCGAAGAAGACGTCCTGATCTGCGCCAGACCAGAGCTGCTGACAGCGGCGAATCCTCCATCTCATGCTTTCTTGTGGATATGTACAGTACATTCAGTAGTACTACAGCTAGGCACAGGAATCAATAATCTCTCTCCATCCCTTGCTTGTAGCAGCACAGCAGCTGTCCTTCATTGTTCTTGGGCCTGGCCAGAATAAATTCCGACGCCGCGGCTAAACCGCTCTCACCCCCTTTGCGCTGCTGCTTCTTCCGTCTTGATCTTGACAACAACAACGACGACGACGACGACGATGCACTGCTCGGTGCCGTACCCGGCCGACCACCCGTTCCCCATCGAGAACCTGCCCTACGGCGTGTTCTCGACGGCGCAGGATCCCGAGCCGAGGCCGGGCGTCGCGATTGGCGACTGCATCCTCGACCTGGCTGCCCTCACACGGACGCCCCTCTTTGCCGAGTCGCCCGTGCCCGCCCCCGTCTTTGCAGAGGTGCGTCGTGCTGGCTCTCGAGAAAGTGTATCGTCTTAGCTGAGAGGAGCGTCGGATAGGCAAGGAATCTGGACGCGTTCGTCGCACTCGAACGCAGCAGCTGGCGCGCCTTTCGCCGCTTCCTCCACGGCATCCTCAGCAGGGAGGAGCCGCTTGGCGATGATGTCCTTGTCCCACGCACCTCGCCGGAGACACAGATGCACATGCCCATCACCATCGGCGACTACACTGACTTTTATGCATCGTACGAGCACGCGTTCAACTGCGGCTCCCTCATCAGGGGCGCCGACAAGGCGATGCAGCCCAATTGGAGGCACCTCCCCGTCGCCTACCATGGCCGGGCGTCGTGAGTGGAGAGCTAAGTCGGCCTTTTGTTCCCTGCTGAGACTGTTCTGCAGATCCGTCGTGGTGAGCGGCACCGACTTCCATCGGCCCAGCGGCCAGATCCTCGCGAGCCCAGGCGACTCGCAGCCCATCTTTTCGCCCTGCAAACGCCTCGACTACGAGCTCGAGATGGGCTTTGTGAGTGGCTGTTTCTGCCTGTCTATTGGAGCGCAGGCACGGCTGACCTGGCACCACATGCAGATCTATGGGGGAAAGGCGACGCAACTGGGGCAGCGGCTCTCACCGCAGCAGGCGCAGGAGCACATCTTTGGCGTCGTGCTGCTGAATGACTGGTCCGCGCGCGACATTCAGACGTGGGAGTACGTCCCGTTGGGTGAGTATCCTCCTCTCTACCTCGTTCTCCCATGCGACTAGCCAGTTGAGTGTTGCGTTCCAGGCCCCTTTCTGAGCAAGAACTTCTGCACCACCATCTCGCCCTGGATCGTCTCGATGGACGCTCTCGAGCCATTCGGTGTCGGGCAGTACGCCCACGAGCCCGCGCTGCTGCCGTACCTCGAGCATGATGGAGGCGTCAACTATGACGTCGACCTCACCGTCGAGATCAAGGGTGCGTGCGCGCATATTGCCAGCACCGTAGCTCCCTTCGCTAACACTCTCTCAAACAACAGCCGACGACGACGAGTACCACGTCGTGTCCAGATCCTCGATGAAGCACATGTACTATACTCTCGGCCAGATGCTCGCGCACCACTCGACAACCGGCTGTTCCATGAGGCCCGGCGACCTGCTGGGCACGGGCACGCTGTCTGCGCCGCGGCCAGATGGCCTGGGAAGCCTGCTGGAGAAGAGCAAGCTGGGGAGGGAGCCGTTCGGCCTGGGCAGCCGCAAGGACATGACATTCCTGAGGGACGGCGACAGCGTGCGCCTGACCGGGTCCGCGCGCGGCAAGGGCTACACAATCGGCTTTGGCCACTGCGAGGGCACCTTGCTGCCTGCACTGCCGCTACTCGACTAGGTGTGCCGTCTAAGACCACGTGGCAGAATGAAATGTCATCTTTATTTTCTTCAGTTTTTTTTTTCTTCTTCTTCGTCGCCGGCCACGGGCCCCGCGCGCTACGTTGATTAAATTGTGGCAGCTGAGTTGACACGTCCTGCCCTCCCCGTTTTACCCTCCCCCTTTGTGTTCTCTCCGATTTAACCGAGCCGGCTGTCCGACATGGAGAGGCCGACGACGGCGACGACGGTGGAGCCTCGGCAGCGGATTCTCAAGGCGTGCGCATCGTGCTCGGCACGCAAGACCAAGTGCGATGGCCGCGAGGGCGGCTGCTCGTCGTGCGCCAAGCTCGGCCTCGAGTGCGTGTACGTGTCGTCGGGCAAGAAGCGGGGCCCGCCAAAGGGCTCGCCCGCGCGGGGAGGTCCGCCGCGCAAGAACAAGGCTCCGACACTGGCCCCGTCGTCGTCTTCGGCCTCGGTCTCGTCGCTGTTTGACCAGCTCGATGCCAAGCCGTGGGCGTCCGTCGGCGGAGGTGCGACCACATCCACGTCGCCGCCGTCGTCCAGCTCGACGTCGTACAGCTTGCAGCAGCAGCAGCAGCAGCAGCAGCAGCAGCCACATCCGCAGTCGCAACCGCATCTACAGTCGCATTCGCAATCGCAGCCGCTTCTTCAGCCACAGCAACAACAACTACAGTCACAGCTGTCTTTACCCGCCGGCGCCATCGAGGCCCTGCTGCTCGTCTATGAGACATTCATCCACCCGCACTGGCCCGTCGTCTACCTGCCTGCGCTCGGCTCGCTGCGGATCCTCGAGCAGCGGAGCCCGCTGCTGTTCGACGCCATCCTCACCATCTCGGCCGCCAACTCGTCGGACCCGAGCATGATGCGGCTCAGCGACGGCATGGTCGAGGCCGTGCGCCGGCGCATCCTCGACTGCCTCACCGACGCCGCCACGCTGAATCGCATCGAGGTGATCCAGTCGATGATCCTCATCTCCCTCGTCGACCTCGGCAGCGGCCGCTCGTCGATGGCCTACCAGTTTGGCGGCATGGCCTGCCGCATGGCCCTGGACATGAACCTGCACGTGCAGACGGCCCCGCCCAAGGACAAGTCCCGGCGCCGGCGTGGCCTCGATGAGCGTAGTGCGCCTGGCCGCGGCAGCAGCAGCAGCAGCAGCAGTCTTCGTGACGGTGGCAGCAGCAGCAGCAGCAGCAATCATCAGACGACGAGCAGCAGCCAGGAGGCGCGGCGGACCATGTGGGCCTGCTACGTCCTCGACAAGGTCCTCGCCGCCGTGCTGCAGCGGCCGCCGGCGATGCGCCAGCAGGACATCGACGTCGACAAGCCGTCGACGATGGAGCGCGACGAGGTGGACCTGCCCTGGCGCGCCGAGGGACTCGCACGGGTCCGCTTCCTGCACCCGCAGGCGTATGGCGCCATGGAGCACCTGCGCTCCCACGCCCTCTCGAGCTTCTCGGCCTGGTGCGACGTCATGGCCATCCTCGAGCGCATCCTCGACGACGTCTACCGGCCCCGCAGCCGGCGGCGTCGCCATGATCATCATCATCATCATCATCATCGTCATCAGCATCAGAGCTTCCATGGTCATGACCAGCACCAGCATCCCCTCGGCCACGACGAGCCGCCGCGCGACGACGAGGCAGCCGTCGCAAGGCTCGACGACGAGCTCCGCCGCTGGCGCCGTGGCCTGCCCGACCACCTGCAGTGGGGCGACGACGGCGCGGCCGAGGAGCACGTCGACGTCGGCCTCCAGGTGCTGACGCTGCGTGGATGGTACTATACATGCGTGCTGCTCCTCCACCGCCCGCGCCTGCCGCTCAGCCTCGACGAGTCCTGCTCCGACCTCGAGGCCATCGATGCGCTCCAGCAGCTCCGCGGCGCCACGCGCAGCAGCGGCAGTAGCGGGGGCAGCAACCACCTTCAGCGAGATCCCGCGTCGTCGCACCGCATGGCGAGCCCCGTCACGGGCGCCACCGAGGCTGCCACGTCCATCTGCGTCATCATGGAGGCCTACGAGGCCACGTTCAAGGTGCTCAAGTTCCCCGCCTCGTGGGTCTATCTCATCTTCCAGGCCGCCACCGTGCACGCGGGCCTGGCTGCTGCGGGCAACGCCGCGTCGCAGGAGGCCCGCCGCCGGCTGCAGCAGTGCATCGCCTGGCTCGAGCAGATCTCCCAGACGTGGCGCAGCGCCAGCCACCACGTCGAGACGCTCAACCGGCTCCTCGCCGTCGGCGCCCGCACGCGCACACGGCCGCCCTCGCCCGACGTCGCTGCGCCCACCTACGTCGGCGTCATTGACCCGCTGTTGGCCACTGCGGCCACCGCCAACGCTGCCAACACCCCCACCCCGCCCACGGGGGCCGCGGGGGCCGCCGGCGCCGCCGACGATGGCGCCGCCTCGTGGAACCTCTTTTGGAGCTCGATGCCGACGACGAGCGAGGATGCCAGTCTCTGGCAGGGCTTTTCCGATCTCTTTCCCCAGCAACAGCAGCAGCCGCAGCAGCAACCGCCGCCGCCGCCTCAACCACAGAGGCAGCAGCCGCCGTTGCAAATTGTATCCTAGTTTCCCTCTATCCATCCAGTCACCCATCTTTGCCATTTAGTGCCATTGAGAGAGTGTCGTGTCCCAGACAGACAGTTGTCGTGACAAAGAGGGAATGACACGCAGCAGCCTTTGTCAGAATGGATGCTTGTTGAGTTCGAATTTGCTGCAGCGAGATGCGCATCTCAGACTCTGCAGTTGCAGTGCCGCCGCCGCCAATGCCGCACACAGCCGCAGGCACGTCCCGCGCGCGCAGATCCACGCACCACCACGCACCCATCTCACGCTTGCGGCAAAAAGATTGCCTGCCAAGGGGGATTAAAGTCGGCTGGCAACCGGTGGCTTGCAGCATGCAGCAGCAGCAGCAGCAGCAGCAGCGACACGGCGATTCGATTCAACTCGGGGATTTTTTTGTTTTCTTATTTTTTGAGCTGTTTCATCTCTCTTTTTTTTTTTATCAGATGGAGGGAAGTAAAGAAAAAAGACCGTGGCTCGCACAATTCGGCGGATGAAGTTTCTTCTCCATGGCGAGCGAGGGGAAGAGCGCCCTTTATAAGGGCATGGCTTCGTCTATGCTTCTCGAGCCATCATCAGGGCAGCATGTCGCAGTCGTCGCACCAGGAGGACAAGTCGATCCAGGAGGAGAAGCTGCCCCAGGAGGGAAAGGCGCACCAGGAGGAGGAGGAGGAGGAAGTGGGGGAGCGTGAGCACCGTCCGATCGGCCACTTCCACTTTCGCTCCGTCGCCTTTCAGATCCTCGTCGTCTCGGCCACGGCCTTTTGCACCATTGGCTCCTTCAATGCGCTCCAGGGCCTAGGTGGTGCGGGCCAGGAGTCGCCGTACGTGGCCAATGCCGCCACGTCGCTCAACTTTGGCCTGCTCGGCGTCGTCTGCCTCTTTGGCGGGCCCATCGTCGCCATCCTCGGCCCACGGTGGTCGCTGGCCATCGGCACCATGGGCGACCCCCTCTTTGGTGCCGCCGTGTACTGCAACACGCGCTACGGCACCCAGTGGTTCCTCGTCTTTGCCGCCGTCCTTCGCGGCATCGCCTCGGGCCACTTTTGGTGCGCAGAGGGATCACTCATCATTGGCTACCCGCGCGCCCAGCACCGCGGCAGGTCCATCACCACCTGGGTCTTTTTCAAGGAGCTCGGCGGCATCGTCTCGTCGTCCATCTACCTGGGTCTGTCGGCCAAGGACAACAAGGCCGGGCACTTTGGCTACAGCGTCTACTACGTCACCATTGCCATCATGTGCGCTGGCCTGCCCATTGCCCTGCTCCTCTCGCCCACCAACAAAGTCCGCCACGCCGACGGCACGCCCCTCGACACGAGCTCGCCCGCCATCAAGCGCGGCACCTGGCGCGAAGAGTACGCGCGCCTGCTCCGGCTCCTCTCGCGGCGCGACGTGGCCCTGATCCTCCCCTTTGCGCTGTACGCCTACTTCTACTACTCGTTTGCCCACACCTACAACACCCGCCACTTTTCCGTCCGCGGCCGCTCGCTCGTCTCGCTCCTGACCGAGATCTCGTCGGTGCTCGGCTCGCTGCTGGTGGCCTGCTTTGTGGACCGCCGCCGCCAGATGCGGGGCATCGGCCTCGTCACGGCCTTTGTCCTCGTCATCTGCGCCGCCTTCTGGGCCTACTTCGCCTGGGCTGCGCTCGCGCCCCCTGCCAAGCGCCTTGACTGGAGCGACCCGGACTTTGCCAGGTACGCCATGTCCATCGTCCTCGTCTTTCTCTCGCAGCAGAGCGCCCAGACGTACCTCTACTGGGTCGCAGCCCACCTCTCGGACTCGCTCGACGACGTCTTCCACCTCGCCGGCGCCGTGCGCGGCATCGAGTCGCTGGGCCAGTGCATCGCCTACGGCATCAACGCCAGCAAGACGTCGCCGATTGTGTCGGTGGCCATGAACCTGGCCCTGTATGCCGTCGGCGCCGTGTGCCTCGTCGTGCTCCTCGTGGACAAGTCGCGGGCAAAACAGGCTGGCGCTTCTTCAGCTGCATCAATGTAATTTCAGTAGAAGCAAAAGACGCAAAAACATGACAGTAGTGCTTTACGGGCTGCCCGAGCTGTAGAAAATAAGGCTAGACGGTGTGATGTGATGGAGTGCATCGTGCTGCACTCGCCAAGCGGTGTTATCTTTTTCCAGAGCCGTGCGTCGAGTGGACATTGACCACCGGCGACTAAATGCGGCTAAAGTGCGCTTTCTCTCAGCTTGCCAAGCGGCTGCTTGGGTTGATCAATCACTTTCCAGCTCTAAAAAGCCTGCACAAGTAATAATGGGTTCTCATCCACGCGTCTTCCGACTTCCAGGTAATAATGATAGGGGCGAACCCACAAGGCTAATTTATCATTTGTTTGTGTTCGGTTCGGCATTTTTCGAAGTCGATGGACTCCCATTTCTGTATGCAAGGTCGGCTTCCTGCGCCAGAGTTTTCTACGAGCTAAAGTGTGTTGCTTTTCATAGAAGCCTGTGCCCATTCGCCCTGGACTTATTTATTTTGATCGACGCGGAAAGAGTGGCTGGCTGGCGGTGGGCCCTTGGCGGAACAGCGCGGCGCCCCCGTCAAGGGCGGTTGTGTGGCATGGCTCAGCCCAGGAGTACTAGTAGTAGTAGTAGTGGAAAGTAAAAAAGTGCCCGAAGCACACCCAGGCTAGGCTAGGGTCCCATATCTCCAGTACGTCCCTCTCCCGCTTCTCGACCTGCTTCCACCTCCTCCCCTCCCCCCTCCTCCACTGAAACGTTGCGTTGCGATGAGGTGCTCGCTCCTCCTCATTGCCGTGGCCCTCTGCCTGCTCGCCTCGCTGGTCCAGGCCGAAGGCTGCTTCTACGAGTGAGTGCACTGCAAGACAGAGAGAGAGAGGGAGAGCAGGAGCAGAGCGCGGCTGATGTGCGCGACCATGTGACACAGCGACCAAGTCTGCTGCAAGTGCGCCCCCAAGAGCGGCAGCACCAAGTCCGTCTACTCGTGCGCCGACAACAGCACCTGCCCGCTTGGCTGCACCGAGGCTGACGACGACAAGTGTCATGGTGAGTAGGGGAATGGCGACCGGACAGCCCCCCTCCGATGACGCGGTTCAAAGCAGCTCGTCGTCGCGACTGATTGCTAACATCGATCAAACCCACAGGCTCGCCGCAGAGCGATTCGCTGAGCCGCAAGACGGACACGACAGCGTCGCACAAGAAGCACACGAAGCACAAGCACGGCGAGGAGAAGCCAGATGCGCACAAGCACAAGGGCCAGTCGCAGCAGAAAAAGCCCGGCCAGGGCGAGCCGCCCGTGACGTCGCACCTCAACGGCGGCAAGGCCAAGAAACCTCTCGACGGCAAGGCCAAGGGACCCCTCGATGGTCTCTTTCCTTGAATTTGACCCATCCTCACGCTTGCGTGCGCAAGAATAGTAGCCATCAGCTCACAATCAAGGACATTCATCCACTTAATACCATGCATTCTCCCTCCTGAACCGCCTCGCGACCCGTCACCCATGACAAAAAATGACAGAAACAGCAAGTCCACTCGGAAAAACAGACCTAGGCTAAGGCTCTCCACGGCCAGGGTCCAATTTCCGACGTCTGCCCTTTTCCGAGAGCATTTTAGTGCGGGGGATCCGACACTGTATAATAGCCCCCGGCTCCCTTGCCTGTTGCCACTACGCAAGCAAGCAAGCAGACAGAATGACTCCCTCTGCCGTGTCCGCTTCGTCGGTGCAGGCCGACCGGCCGCTGACGGCACCGCCAAAGTCGGTGCCCTTGACGGCGCCGCTGTCCAATGCGGCCGAGGTGCTGTCGGCGGTGCGGTGCCTGGCGGCTGACCTGGTGCAGCAGTTCAACGGCGGCCACCCAGGCACGGCCATGGGTGCGGCCGCCATCGGCCTGGCCCTCTGGGGCGGCGAGGGCACGATGCGCTTCGACCCGGCCGATGCTGCCTGGATCGACCGGGACCGCTTTGTCCTGTAAGCCTCTTCTGCTTGCCGCCATTAATCCTCGCTCTTTTGCTTTCTCTTTTTGAGAGCCTGACACGGCGTGCTCTCTCTCGCAACAGATCCGCGGGCCACGCCTGCCTGCTCCAGTACATCTATCTCCACCTGGCCGGCTACAAGAGCTGGACGCTGGACATGCTCAAGCGCTATCACTCGCCCGACTTTGTCCACTCGCAGGCGGCGGGCCATCCCGAGATTGAGTTTGAGGGCGTCGAGGTGACGACGGGCCCGCTCGGCCAGGGCATCGCCAACGCCGTCGGCCTGGCGATGGCGTCGAAGCACTTTGCCGCGCATTTTAACCGGCCGGGCGGCCACGACATTGTCGGCGCCAAGGTGTGGTGCATGACCGGCGACGGCTGCCTGCAGGAGGGCGTGGGCCAGGAGGCCGTCTCGCTGGCGGGCCACCTGCGCCTCGACAATCTGATCCTCATCTACGACGACAATGGCGTCACCGTCGACGGCAACATCGACACGTGCTTCACCGACGACACATCGGCCAAGCTCACCAGCTGCGGCTGGCACGTCATCGACGTCGAGGGCGATGCGACAAACGACGTCGAGGCGATCCTCAAGGCGCTCCAGTCGGCGCGCAACAGCACGGCTGGCAAACCCGTCTTTGTGCACATCCGCACCGTCATTGGCTTTGGCTCGCACAACCAGGGCCTGGCGCCCACGCACGGCGCGGCGCTGGGCGACGTCGATGTCGCTGCCATCAAGCAGCTGCACGGCCAGGACAGCGGCGTGCACTTCCACGTGCCCGGCCGCGTCTACGGCGCCTTTGACGAGATCCGCGCGCGCGGGGCACGGGAGCACCAGCAGTGGCGGTTGCGCTTCGAGGCATACCAGCGCGCGCACCCGGACCTGGCGCGCGAGTTCCAGGCCCGCTTCTCGGGCAGGCTCGACGGCGGTGTGGACACGGCGGCGCTGCTGCCCAGGCGCGAGGCGCTGCCCACGGCAGCCACACCCACCCGCAAGGCATCCGGCCTCGCCGTCGCCGCCCTGGGCCCCGCCGTGCCCCAGCTCATGACCGGCTCGGCGGACCTGATGGAGTCGACGTTTGTCACATGGACCAAGGACCTCTTTTTTGGCTCGCCCGACGCTGGCGAAGAAAAGCAGAGCTTCGCTGGCCGGCAGGTGCGCTACGGGATCCGGGAGCACGCCATGGCGGCCATCGCAAACGGCCTGGCGGCGTACGCGCCCGACGCCATTGTGCCCGTCATTTCGACGTTCTTCATGTTCTTTCTCTATGCGGCACCCGCCGTGCGCATGGCGGCGCTCCAGCGGCTCCGCATCGTCGGCATTGCCACGCACGACAGCATCGGCATCGGCGAGGACGGGCCGACGCACCAGCCGATTGCGCTCGCGAGCCTGTTCCGCGCCATGCCCAACCTCCGCTTCGTGCGGCCGGCCGACGCAGAGGAGGTCATGGGCGCGTGGAAGCTGGCTCTGCAGGACAGCGACGGCGATGGCGGCGGGGGAATGCCCACCATACTGTCGCTGAGCCGGCAGGGTGTGCCGCTGCTCGCCGGGTCCGATCGCGAGGCCGTGGCAAAGGGCGCATACACCGTCGTCGAGAGCGCGTCGTCGTTGTCGTCGTTGTCGCCGTCGTCGTCGCCGTCGTCGCCACCACGCCTCGTCCTCATCGCTACGGGGTCCGAGGTGCAGCTGGCAGTGCGCGTGGCCGAGCGGCTGGGCCAAACGACGCCGACAAGCGTCGTCTCGATGCCGTGCCAGGCCCTCTTTGACGCCCAGCCGGCGTCGTACCGCCGCGCAGTGCTGCCCGCGACCAGCCTCATCGTCGCCATCGAGGCCTGGTCGTCGTACGGCTGGGCCAGGTACGCGCATGCATCGGTGAGCATGCACACGTTTGGCCTCTCAGGGCCCCAGGCGGGCCTCTACGACCACTTTGGCTTCAGCGAGGACAACATCGCGAAGAAAGTCGACGCCTTTGTGAAGAAGCACTCGACGGGACCGGACGGCGCCGTGAGGGTGCCTGCCGTGGGTGACTTTGAGGAGCTGCTGCTCGGCCATGCACCCTGAAATGGTGGTATATAAATGCAATGCGATTCTATGTCTCCTCCTGTCTTGATGAGAAGTGACTGCGCAAACGACACAGCGTGAATGAAATCATGCCGCCGGTGGTGGAAAGAGCTGAGGAAACAGCGACTCGAGCTCTGCCAGCGACTCGACCTCGGAGATGCTGACCTGGGGCGGCAGTGGTGGCGACGAGGAGGAGGGAGCAGGCGGCAGCAGTGGCAGCGCAGTGAGTGGCGACGGCGGCAGTGGCATCTGTGGTGCCGATGCTCGGTGGTGCCGTGGTGTCACGGCCGCCGCCGTCGTCGTCGACGAGGAGGCGTGGAGGCGCTGGAGGAGGCGCATCTCGCGCCGCGTGACGAGTGCATCGGTGCCCACGGCCAGCTCGACGAGGTCGTCGTCGTCGATGCCCATCTGGCGCTGGGTGAGCACGCCGTGGATCCAGCGGATGCCGTCCCAGTAGACGCTCATGCGCTCGAGGGCGGCGGCAAAGGTGCGAAAGCCGCGCAGGGCGGTGCGGGTGAGGTGCTGCTTACCCACCGGCGCCCGCTGCTGCTGCTGCTGGCCGGATGCCCCCGCCCCCGCCGCCGCCGCCGCTGTCGCTGAGGAGGAAGGAGCCTGCTGCCGCTTCAGCTCGTCGAGCTCGGCACAGCCGGCGAGAAAGAGCGTCTGGTTGGCCATGGGTGCGCACGTGAGAAACTGGCCGTCGTGGGCCTCGTCGAGGGCGACAATGTCCTTGCAGCGCTCGACGGCCATGCGCACCATGTCGAACGAGGCGTCGGGGACACCACCAGCAGCACGGCGGTGGCGACGACGGTCGACGATCGGCGGCCGGTTGAGGAGAAAGACGAGGCAGTGGAACCAGAGGTGGAGCTCGAGAAAGACGTGCTTGTCGTCGGCCAGCTTGAAGTTGGTCGGCGTCAGCTCGAGGTGTGCGGGCATCGACTCGTACGACTGGATGAGCTCCTCCTCGAGGCGGTCGAGCAGCAGCGCGCGGTCCTGCTCCAGGACGGCATTCAGCGCCTCGGCGACCTTGCCTCCGATGCGCACATGGACGATGTGGTGGTCGAATGCGCGCGTCGAGCGGGTCCTGTCGGGCAGCGGGCAGGTAATCTCGTCGTCCTTGATGCTCATCGGCCGGCCCGTGCCCATGGCCAGCACGCGGTCCATCTGGTACACGGTCCAGAAGAGGAGTCCGTCGTCGATCATGCCTCTTTCTGCTGCTGCGCCGTCACTGCCGCCGCCGCTGCCGCCGCCGCTGCTGCTGCTAGAGCCAGGCCGGCGGCGGTGCAGGCCGAGGTCGATGGCCATGCGGAGCGACATGCCGGCGTAGTTCCAGAAGGCGCTGTCGAGGTTGCACGAGAACTCGTGCCAGGCCATCATGGCAAACGCCAGGCACGTCGTCCGGCTGGGGACAGAGAGCGACGTGGCGAGAAAGGTCTTTGCCTTGTCGGCAAACACACGCCCGTACGTGTGGGCCGCCCCACCGACGAGCAGGGGGCTGGTCGAGTAGCGCGCGGCGAGGGCGCAGACGACATTCACCAGCATCGCCAGGCCAGCGCCGCCCGCGGCCAGGCAGGCATCGAAGCCGGCGCGGTCGAGGCAGGGATAGTGGTCGCCGAGCCGGTCAAAGAAGATGGGCACGAGCTCGTCGAGGAGTGCCTGGGCGGGCAGGTCGCCGTCAAAGAGGAGGCTTGGATCGCGCCGCTCGCCCTCTTCCTCGCCCGCTTCTTCAGCAGCCGTCTCGCTGGGTTGCGGTGTCGACGACTCGAGCAGGCGCTCCCAGTCGACCCGCCGCTGCGGCTGGCTCGCCCCGTCAAAGAGGACCTTGCGGACCGTCGGCGTCAGGCGCAGCTCCACCGTCACCTTTTTGATGCCCGGCGAGATGCCCGTGGGTCCGAGGAGGCGAAAGTACTGCACCCGCACGACCCGCCGCTCCTTTTCCTGTTCTTGCTCTCGTTGTCGCGAATGCTGCTGCTGTTCATGCTCATGCTGCCGTTGCTGCTCTTGCAGCCTCTGGTGCTGCTCTACTTGTCTAGCATCGGCGTCGGCATCGGCGTCGGCGTCGGCATCGGCGTCGGCGTCGGCACCGGCACTGTCGTGGCTGCCGTCGATCCAGGCCACGCGGCCAGCGAGGGTGTCGAGCATCTCCTGGCTCACCTGGCCCGCCTCGATGCCGTAGGTCGAGAGATCGAGCAGCTGCTCCCACCACATTGTCCTGCGCGGCGACTGCTCCTGGCCCTGTCGCTGGCCTGGCGCCGATGCCGATGCCGACGCTCGCATCGGTACGCTGCTCGGGGCTGCTGTCGCGGGATGCACGTCCTCGCCCACCATGGGCGACGCCGACGCCGACGGCGAGGAGCGCCCGCTGGCTGCTGCATCGGCCAGGACATCGAGCGACGAGGACGCAGGGTCGCTACGAGCTCCTCTCCTTGCCCGCTTCCTCTTCTTCTCGCCCACAGTACCCTCGTCGCCGTGTCCCGCTCGCCGCCGCCGATCGACGTCGTTCCAGACGCAGGCCGACTGCGACTTGCGGCAGCGATCGCACGTCGGCCGCCGGCCGTCGCACCGCAGCTTCGATGCGCGGCAGGCGACGCACGCCGTGCCCACCCGCGAGGCGTGGCGGCCCCGTTTGGCCTCCATCTTTCTATTCCCCCCGCCCTTGTTGCTGCAGTATACTCGCCCTCGTTATCCGAGGTGAGTTTTTGCCTTTTTCCGAATAAAGAATTCTCACCCCAAACTAAACGCGCCGTCTGTGCGATGAAAGAACACGCTTCTATTCCGGGACCCGATGAGACGAGAGAGAGAGAAAAGAACGATAAATACAAGGATGCTCGAGTCGGTATTAGTAAGAACGATGGTTGTGGGGAAATTGCGGGTGAGTCGAGGGAGGGAAGCCACTACCAGGGGATCGCCACCCGCTGGGACCAGTCGACGTTGTCCTCGGTGCACTCCTCGCGGGCAATCTTGGAGCCAAAGAGGGTGTCCCAGACGCGCGTCTGCTTGCCGTAGTTGCCCGACTTCTTCCAGCCGCGGCGGTGGTGCAGGTCGTGGTCCTCGATGCACAGCTCGATGCCTGCCGAGCGGAGGATGCCAAACGAGCCCGGCGGCTGCGCAAAGACGCGCAGGCCCGAGTGGCCGGCCAGCTCGATAAAGGCGACGTACATGCCGCAGAACCACCACTCGTAGAAGCCAAAGTTGCTGCCGCCGAGGACGGGGACGAGGTAGCGGATGGTCCAGTAGGCAAACAGGGGGATGCCTGCGATGTCAAAGATCTCCTGCACCTCGTCGGCAAAGAGGGTGAGGGTGGCGTTGGGGTGACGCGTGAGGTGGTGGGTGCTGTGCAGCTTCCACAGCCACGGCACCTCGTGCATCAGGCGGTGGTACCAGTAGAACCAGAAGTCGAGCACGACGGTGTACAGCGTCAGCTGCGCAGGCACCATCCAGCTGAGTGCCGGCGGCGCATTACGGTCGTACGCCAGCATCACGGCCAGGATGGGCCGGTAGGTCGAGGTGCTGATGAGCGACATGGCCACCTTGCCGACCGAGTCGTCGGGAATGCCGTCGCGCGGCACCTGGCCATCGAGGAAGCCATGCTGGGCGCCCACGCGGCGGAGCATGTGCATCGTGGATACACCAAAGAGCTTGAAAGCGACCGAGTAGAGGAAAAAGGCGGCGACGGGGTGCAGGGTGATGCCGTAGTGGGCGACGAGGACGTGGTGGAGGAGGAGGGGCACGGCGAGGCGCGGCGCGATCCAGCGGTGGAGCGACCACTCGCTCACGTACGGCACCTTGTCCGCCTTGTCTGCCACGGGGAACGACGCCTTGGGCGGCAGCGGGTCGATGTCGAGCAGGTGGAAGAACCAGTGGGCGATGGACCACGAGGACTGCTTGGCCTCGTCGTGCCACGACGAGCGGAAGCGCGCGCTGCCCTTTGCCATGGGCTTTGCGGCGACCTGCGGTACCGCAGGGTTTGTAGCCGTGGTCGTGGTCGTGGTGGCCATTGCGGGGGGTGGAGCACACAGGACGATGGTGGTGGAAGGAAGAAGAGAGGGGAAGAGACGGGCGCACGTTGGATGAGACCATTGATATTCACACCTTTTTCACGATGTCCGTTTTTTAGGCTCATTTGGCCTAATTCCTCTTCTCACTCTTTGTTGTTGCCAATTTCTCTTCTCACCCTTTGTTATTGCTGCTATTGAAAATTCCACTTTCACGCTGCCCAGGATGCGGCGGGCTGAGCGCTCGCTTGTCTCGCGTGGCAATTTGCCACGCCCCCCGCCACGCCGTGCTTTCACGTCTCTCCACATCGCGGTGAGACAGAGGACAGATGCGCCCTATATATGACAAGCGCTCTCTCCGCCTGCAAAGCTGGAGAGCCTTGCCTTTAGATGGGGGGGAAGCCAGAGGTGCTTTCCAGGTTCCACAACCGCCGATTGGCTCGCACTTCTGGACGCGATAATGCACAATTGTGGCAACGGTTAAAAGCGATCTTAGCGGCGAGATGTAATCTAAGTTTTTAATTAGCATCTCGATTCGGAGCCAGCCCAACGCCAATATGTTTCCTCTCTGGGTCGACGTATTGCCGGGATAGACGTAAGGCAAGACTTTCTCCAGAGTGCCAACAAGAGGGGCTCGTGCTGGAGACACTCTACCAGCTGGTGCTGCAGCTGTGGCTCCAGTCTGTGTGCCCTTTGGGAGAGTCCACGCTTCGGGCCTTGAAAGACATCAACGCCTCGCTAGGGGACTCTCTGCGTGCTGAAAGAGGAGCAACTCTCCCGCCATGTGAACCTTCAGACACGCAAGCAAGCGGCCGGAGCATGAGACTGGGTCCAAACAGCGAGAGAGAGAGATAGAAAGAGTCACGAAGAGTCACACGAGAGAGCAGCCATCAACCTTCGATACTATGTGCCATTTCTTTCCCCCGCCAAATACCCAGAGCGACCCACTTGGTTGAGAGAGATAGAACCTGAGCGGGGGCAAAGACCCCCTAAGTAGTGCCAGCGCTGCGTGTGTTGAGCGCTTCCGTCGTTTCTTCGCTGCGACGGCCAATGTCGGCACGAACACGGCTGGTGGCTTCGTGAGATACGCCTCGCTGCTCGAGGTGGACAGCTGCTTCGCTGCGCTTTGAGGCCACGTCTGCTTCGTCGCGCCGACGAGGTAGTGCAGGGCGACGATAGGAGGGGACTGCAGTGCCTTCTTTATGATCGGATTCCCTACAGCCTGGGCTGCTCGGATCGACTTTACAAAGGTTGCGCCTAGGCAGATCGAGTCAGCAGAAGCAAAAGCAGCAGTGCGCGCCCCAGCATGCTCACTCCTGGCGCACATCGAGATGGACACTTGCTCGGCTGCGCTTTGAGGTCACTCCCATCTCATCACGCCGACCAATTACACTACCACTGCCACCGTTAGGGCTTTCGGCAGAACCTGCGGCACCATCTGGCCTCCGACAGCCCGGGAGGTTCGGCTCGACCTTGCAAGGGTCGGGGCTGTCCAAATTTTCGAGTCAGCAGAAGCAAAACCTGCAGAGCATGCAAGCATTTTGCTCACACTTTGCGCACGTCGATCGGGACAGCTGCTTCGCCGCGCTTTGAGATCTTCCCTGCCTCATCGCGCCGACCAGCTTGACCGCCTGCGCCACCGCCACCGCCTTCACCTGGAATATGGTCACCACCTGTACCAACGCCACCACCGGAGGCATTGTTGACAGTGCTATGGGTGGATTCGACTCCTTCACGGTACAGGTCACAGCTGTTGCTGTTCGGGTTGAGCTTGCAGGGATCGTGACTATCCATTTCGTTGAGTGAGAAAAAGGACTTGCGAGGGGTGCGACAGGTTGCTCACTCTGCTCGCAGTTCCAGCGGAACAGCTGCTTCGCCGCGCTTTGAGATCTCCCCTGCCTCATCGCGCCGACGAGTTTGGCCACTTGGACCGCCGAGACTACCGTCACCACCGTCGTAGCTGCGACGACTGCTGTGGGAGTCTGAACGGGACGACGGACAAATGCCGCCGCTCGGGGTGTGCACGCAAATCTCGCCCCTATGCAGTTCATCGTGTCAGCTAAAGCACACCTTGCAGGGCGTGCTGGCAACTTTCTCACTCTGCGCGCGAATCGAGTCGGACAGCTGCTTGGCCGCGCTTTGCATCCATTCCTGCTTCCTTGCGCCGGCCAAATCCACCGCCAGCACCTGCTCCTGCTCCTGATCCCTCATAACCGGGGATTTTCTCCTTCTGAAGCAGCTTACAAGAGTTGCTTTGCGGGGACAACCTGCAGACTTCGGACATACTGTTCAAATTGTCGGGTTAGCAAGTGCGAACCTATCAGGACTTGCAGCCATGTGCTCACTCGGCTCGCAGCTCGAGGTGAGCAGCAGCTTCGCGTTTGATCAAGGCCCCGGCGTTCTCGCGCCGATGATGACCAATTTTAGGATCTCGGCCATCTCCAGGCGTTCCGTTCGCCTTTGAAGAACAGCCTTCGCTGTTAGGATCTAAAGTGCAAGCACTGTGGAAGATGAGTTTGAGTCATCAGAAAAAGCCCGCTCAAAATCTCGTGGTCCTCCTCACCCTTTGCCTTCTTTCGAGTCTCGGGACGCGAGGAGTTCGGGTGTCTCGCGCTTGGCTGGTTCTGTTGCTTGCTCGCGCCGACCAACGTCGCGACCGACGCCCAAGCCACCGCCTAAGGAACGTAGACAACTTTTGTCCTTCGGATTCCGGTCACAGAAGGTTGTGGGCGGGGCAACGCTTCAAAACATGTACGGACCCAGGTCAGTCGGGCGACGCGATGGACACGAGCAAGAAGGGAGCGCTTCTACTGACCTGCTGCGCGGCTCAGGGTGTACGTCAGTGTCCCGACGATGAACGGGTGAACCGCTGTGATTCTGTAAAAAGCACAGCAAAACGATTAGTCAGAGGTCAGGCCCGCTCCTGTAAGAAGGTTTCCTCACGTTGCTGCGATGACCAGGGCAAGCTTTATCGCCTCTGGGACAGGTTCTGCACAAAGGGCGTGGTCAGCCAAAGAACAAAGATCACAACGCTGAAGACGACAGCTTACGGCTCGCGACGGACCATGTCACTGTTGCCGTCGGACACAGTCTCGCGCTCAACGAGTGCTGTCCCCTCGCGCTTCTCCACCGACGGCGTCTCCCTTTCGCCTGGCTCCATGCCGCGGGCGGTGACTTCTTCGGCGGCCCGGCGTCGATTCTGCAAGTGGTGGGAGCAGGAAGCGGAGTAAGCATATGGCAACGTATCTGGAGCTTAGGCACCTACGGCTATGCAGGTAGGATCCTCTCCTGGGCAGGATGGGCTGGTGTTCGAGACTCATGAGCACACGGAAAATCACAAAATGTGACAACTCACTCGTATGAAATAACAGGAGGACGAAGAGGTTCACAGTAGCCCTTGGGATCAAGACAGATGCTGACAACGGCAGGAGAGCCAGTGAGCGTGCGAGTTGGACGGACGACACGGGGAGGGGAAGCACGACTTACAGCTTTTCGCGCTTCTCATGCATCTTGCTCGCGCCATGCTCAAGGATGCCGTGTGCCACCACGTGAGGGCCGTCGGGGCTGCCGTGGACGTCGCGCAAGGCGTTCCCAGGAAGTTCGCTGCCAAATCTGTTATACAAGCTGTCCCTTTCACAGGCCGTGAGCATGCGAAGGGACAGCAGAGCTAACGAGACGTCTCAAGACTAACCCGAAGAATAATGGCGCAGCAGCGGTCAACGAGGCGAGCGTGGCCAGGACCGCGGCCATGACGAGTAGTAGAGTCTGGAATCGCATTGTGGAGTGCTCGACCAGGCCTGTGCCTGTCTTTTCTCCTCTGTATGTGGTTTGAAGAAAGCGATTTGATGAGCTATAGTGCCTTTCGTGCCAAGTTGGCTTTCGACGTGCTTTGGTTGGCGTACAGCGAAGGCAGAGGCGATGGCGATGAGCTGAGACCTCTATGTCCCTTTTAAATCGTCAAGTAGTCCAACGCCGGCCTCGTTCGCCTCTCCTCCCCTTCGCCGCCCCCTTATTTTTACATTCTCATGACTACGCCGCCACCGCGCTCCTGCGACCAACCAGACAGGCACAATGCGCGCTGTAGGACCTCCGCCGTCTGTGAGAAACTGGCATTGAACAGATCGGAGCCACGGTCACAAGGCGGCGCTTCTCTTTCTGATGTGACCCTTCTTTCTAGCCTCTTTGCCGTACAGTCATCTGAAGTTGATCCTGTTTGCTCAGATGATGTAGCCCTCGGAAGCATAGCCGCGACGAACACACAGTGGTCCGACCAGCTAGATGCCCGTGCAACACGTTCACACCGCTGCTGCTCGCCCGCTTGATCCGTCGCCTGACGATTCGGACCCAGACAGGCCCATCGGCTTTTCTTTTCGGGGCCGACACAACACGTCCGCTCTGGCCTCAACGGGGATATCGGCACAGGCGGCGATACAGCCACGCCACGGTCCACCATTGCCTTTGATCGGCCGCTTCATTCACATTCACACACACTCTCGGCCCGACTCTCAACAGACGACGCAGGCAGTAAGGCGGCGCAGGTTGGACTCGGGGCAACTGGCGATGTATCATTGGCTTGGTAGTCGTTGACACACCTCATCGTAGACGCTGACCCAAGTGAAAGAGGACTGACTGACTGGCTACTCTTTGAAAGTAGAAGCGGGGGAAATAATGAGAGGAGGGGGAAAGTGAGATGGGGGACATGGGGAAATCTCGGATGAGTGATGCTTGTTTCTACAATGGTTCGGAAGGATGGTCTCATCAGCTTCCTGGTCATTGTGCCCTGGCGTCCTGTGCTTCTCACCTTGGAGCGCGTTCTTAAGGCAGTGTGCACCAAAACAGCCGACTCTTGGTGATGGGCCTCGACGTTTCCTGTGCCTGTCTGGGCAGCAACGTGCTTCAATTGCGAAAGGCACGACGTCACGTCGCCTTTACTTTCTTAAGGCACCCGCCAGGTTCGAAGCAAGGATTAGCTCTAATCAGGCGAAAGGGGAGAAATCAGCGAGAGGCCAAGCTTTGGATGAAAGAGGACTCGAAGGCTAGTAAACCTACCCAAGCTGGCGCTTAGCCTGCAAAAGGGACGGTGTCAGTTCTTTTCTAGAGGAACGACATCGAAGCTGCTCACTGTATCGGGCTTGGTGGGCTTAGCAGCGTCCGATTGTGAGCGGATGCTTGTTTAATGGGGATAGAAGGGAGGGGCTCAGCAGGATGCTCTAATTTCGCTGAAGAGTACCCTCGACGGCTTTGAAACCTACACAAGCTCTTCGCGCTTCCTCTGTAGGGAGGACTTCATCAGTGTTTTTCCCGCCGGACAACGGCCTCGACAAAAGGACTTACTGGGTTGCAGACTTTGGGGTTTTCTTGGCACCTGTAGTTGACGAAGAGGCCAAACAGGACTCAGCAGGAGACACAGTCCTGGTTTGAAAAACGGCTCGAAGGCTGCCTGACGTACTCTCGGTCTTCGTTAGTGTGGTCCGACTTAGGGGAGACGTTGTCAGCACTTTTACCGAGTACTTTGTCATATTTGCTCACTTCACTGGGCTTGTAAGCCGGCGGTGAGCGTTCGCTTTGGGAGGGTAGCAGAGAAGTCGATGTTAGCTGAAGATGGCGCTGTCGAATGTTTCCGAACCTACACAAGCTCTTCGCGCTTCCGCTGAAGGGAGGACTTCATCAGTGTTTTTCCTGCCAGACTGCGACCTCGACAACAAGACTGACTCGTTGGCAGAATTCAGGGTGTTTTTGACAGCTGGTGTTGAGGGAGTGGCCAGAAAGGACTCAGCAGGAGACACAGCTTTGGTTAGAAAAACGCTCGAAGGCTGGCTAACGTACTCTAAACCTGGTTCTGGGAAATGAGGAAGGTAGGGCTTTGGAAGGTCGGGCTCTATCTTTGGCTTTGCACACAGGGGAGACATTGTCAGCGCTTTCCCCGAGGACTACGTCGAATTACTCACTGTGCTGGGCTTATTGCCCGGCGGGGAGCGTTCGCTTTTGGGGGTGTAGCAGAAAGCTCAAAGTTAGCTCAAGATGGCGTTCGAGTGTTTCCAAACCTACACAAGCTCTTTGCGCGGAGGCTGCGTTACACAGTCAGTGCTCTCTCGCCAGACAAAAACGTCGACAAATTGGCTCACTAGAGGGCACCCAAAAGGGCTTCTATTACATGGATCCTCTCTGCTGACGAGGGCAAGGCAGGACTGAGCAAGAGGCGCCGCTTCGGTTAATACCGCCCGAAGAGGGCCCGACGTACCCTGCTGTGGGACCATCGCGCTTTGCCATTTCGGACTTTGGCTGCAGGGGAGACACAATCAGCGCTTTCTCCTGAAAAGTGACGTCGAAATTGCTCACTGTCACGGAGTTAGCGCTCGGTGGGGAGCGTTTGCTAATGCATGAGCAGGAGAGGACAAGGAAAGGGTTTTGGAAGGACGCTCAGTTCTGGTTGAAGATGGCGCTCGAGGCGTAGCGACTTACAACCATGACTCGAGGCGTTTTAACTGCGAGAGACACGAAATCAGTGGCCATAAGAGAAGTGATTTCGACTAGTCTGCTCACTGGAGAGCAATTTCCGAGGTCCCTAAGACAAGATTTCACTGGGGAAGGGTGGCTATTTGAAGAGGTGGAGGGCAAGGAGTCAGCAGAGTCACCACCTCGACAGATTGTGCTCGAAGGCTGCTGACTTACGACAGCATGAGGCGCTTTCCGAGGCCCTTGAGCTGCGGGAGACGATATTAGCGAGTATTCAGGGCGTGGACACCGAGAAAGGCGCTCACTCTACCGCAAGAGAGGGTGGATTCGCAAAACTTTCTGACAAGTGCGTTGAAAGAAAAATGATTCAGTGGGAGGCCAAGTGCACTCGATAGCTGCTAGGCGACCTACTCAATGCCATCCTTGCTCCACGGCGACCTCTTCACGAGATCGTAATCGTTGTTAGACCGCTTCTTGCCAGCCTGGACGGGTGATGAGACGAGGTGAGCGAAACCAAGACCTTTCGGAGGTTGGAAAGACTCACGAGCTCAGCGGCAGCGCTGCCATCGGCAAGGAGGCTGCTGGGTCTGTGAAACGAACGGAGTGAGTAAATAGTCCAGTGCCATTGATGAGAGGAGGGGATACTCACAGAGTATGGATCAGAGGGTTTGTTGCGGTCACATCAAGATTCACAGCGGCGTGAATAAAGAAAAGAGCGACACCATCGACTCACTCGGGGCTGCGACGGTGCACGTCTCTGTTTGATCCCGCGCGGAATTCGCTGTGAGAATTGGTAATGGGATAGAAGGGTGGGCCAGACTGGCTCGGGGTCTGAAGGAGATAGTGGTCAGGGTTCGATCCATGCTTTGGGGAAGAGAAAGGAAGGGACGACGCACAGCGGGAGTCGTGTCTCTGGTACTGTTGCAAATTGGGACAGCGTTACTGAAAGATCCGTCAGGAAGAGCGAGCATGGCCACCGACTCACTCGAGACCACGACGCCGATGCACTTTTGAGGATCCGGCTGCAACCGGGCTCTTGGTCTTGATGACGGGGTTGGAGGGGTCTGTGGATATGGAGATCTGAAGAAGGAGAGAGGACATTCTTGAGAACAACGAAAGAGTTGTAGGGACAATGAGCCGAGGACTAACGGGGGTGCCCGTATTGCTGTTGACGGCAAGGCGCTTGCTGCAAGCGAACGGAGGAAGCTTCGTCAGGCGGCACTGATTACTGAGAGAAGCAGATCTGGCGGGGACCGCTCACCGGTGCTGGGTCTCAGGAACAGGCAAGGCAGAGGCCGAGAGGAAGAGGACGCTGGAAAGAGTCACCAGTAAAAGAAAGAGAATGAGCAGGTGGGATGAGCAGTGGCTGCGCATCTTGGGCAGCAGGTCGAGAGCGAGCTGGTGTTGGTGTTGGGTTTGGCTGTTCTGGTCTCTATTCTTGGGTCGTGGTCGAAGGCAAGAGACTCGTTCTGATGACAAGCGCTGGTGCAAGGAAGAAAGGCAAGAGGGCTGATTCAATCAGGTTTTATCGCTGGCACCGTCCTTTTTCTGAGGCCGCGACGATGCCAAGGAGATGCGCCGACGGTACCTGGCGCCCATTGAAACCTGAGACCACCTATGACCTCCGCTGAAGGCTCTTTCTCCTCATGATGCTATTCCGAAGCAATCCAATTGTCGCACTTTCGGCGCAACTATTCGCACTCCGTCCAAAAAAAGACCTAAAGGGGGAAAAGGCCTCAAAAAGGGACGGGCAGAGCAGGCCCTGGCCGCGCAAGACGGAGAGAGAGAGAGAGAGGACTGCAACGTGAAATATAACATTGTATTTGGCGATTGAGTGTAACGGACGACATGGGCTTAGAAGCCCTTGCCCGTGGCACCGCGCCCTTCATCTCTGCTCGCATAGAATTTGTCCAGGAATGTCTCTGGGCGTGCTGTGTGCAGAGAGAGGAGTGCGCGTCGGAGTCAGCAAGACGGCCGGCCGCACTGGCCAGGATCCGGAGAAACTCACGCGGTGACTGCATGGCGTACGCAGAGGAGCAAGGAAGAAAAGGTAAGGCAGGGATGGAAGACGAGTCAGCGAAGGGGCTAAGAGTCAGCGAAGAAAGCTCAATGGCGATGGCGAAGGGAGGCGAAAGCAGACACGCACCTCCTCCTCTGCGAACCACTTCATGATGTGGGGAATCTGCTTCCACGCGTTCATCGTCTCCTGGTACTCGACCCTGCCCTTGTGGAGCATGACATCGATGACGGCGAGGTCCTCGATGCCCCGTGCAGCCTCAAACTTTTCCCGGAACTTGGCCCGCAGCGTCGACGGGGGCACATCGAGGGCATACAGGGCGCAGATCTCGGGCGCCGAGCGGTAGAAGTCGCGGTAGAGGGCCAGGGACCGGCTGCGGGCGTCTTGCCGTGACGACGAGACGCGCGCGGCCTGTGCGAGACGGGCCGGGATGGTGACGAGGCGCTGTGGTGTGGGCCTCATCTTTGTCTTTGCAGCGACGACGGTGCGAGCGAGCGAGCCCAGAAGATGGAGATGGATCCCGAGCCAATGGCGGGCGCTCTATTCTATTCCTCTCGCGCTCACGTGGATAATATTGACGTCAGACACGTGTCTGCGCCTGGCCCTTTCCTCCCCTCCATTCCGGAAAGACGAGGAAGAAACGGGTCGCTCGCCGCACGCACACAGCTACGCCAACTCGACCACACACACACGCACTCTCTTCCTCCTCTTCTTCTTCTTCTTCTCTTTCTGTGAATCAGGAACTATGGCCTCTCGATTCGCCGCACTTGGCCGCACCGCCGCCCGCGCCACGGCGCCCCGACCACCGCGCATGGCGGCGCCGCGGCTGGCGCTGGGCCCTGTTTCAGCGCGCGGCTATGCCTCGGCGACAGAGGCGGCCACGCAGCAGGCCAAGAGCGATGCGCCCTGGGCCATCACCTCGCTCCTCGTCTTTGGCGGCATGTTCATCTACCTCACTGCGCCCCCCAAGGGCGGCAAGAAGCACGGCCACGGCCACGACAGCCACGACAGCCACGGCAAGGCTGGCGAGGACGCAGAGGAAGGCGAGGGCGGCGACGGCGATGAGGAGGAGGGCAAGTCGGGCGCCATGAGCGACGAGGACTACGAGCTCGTCGACAAGGTCGAGGGCAAGCCCGCCGACGATGCGCCGGCAGGCAACCAGGTGAGAGAAGGAGCACTCCCTGGCCGACTGACTTGCAAGGACTGACAGGCTAACATTCATTCTCCTTCCCAGCACCTCGCGTCGCAGAGCATGAGCGCCGAGGAGGGCGCGCACCTGCAGAAAAAGACAAAGGACGCGCCGTCGGGCTCGCGCGACAACATCACCTTCCAGAAGGGCGTCGCCAGCGCCAAGTCGGGCCACCAGGCGGGCGGGACCGACGAGGAGAAGCGCGAGCGGATGCAGAGCAACCCCAAGAAGGTTGTCGCCGAGGCCCACACGGAGCGCGAGAACCAGCGCGCAGGCAAGGAGGAGGCTGCTGCCGACGACGAGTGAGGCAGACAAACAGTGCCGCGATAGAAGTCAAATCAAATCAGTCAATCAACAATTCAATCAATCAATGCAGTCATACGAGCGCATGGAAAAAGACTCCTGTCAATGAGGTGATGCTACTAGTACACTTGTGTTTGTGCTTGAATCTGGCTTGGTGTGCTTGATGTATTAGTCATCGGTCGCTGTTCATGTCGCGCGCTTTAGGTGGTCTCAGGCCGGGGCCGCTTGCTCGCGCGCGACTGCTCGGGCCCGCCAAAGCCCATCTGATCGAGGGTGCGCACCTGGAGCTTGCCCGCGTAGCTGCCGCCCGTGTAGGTGCGCACCGCATACTCAAGCTCGTGTGCGAGGCGTAGGATGGCGTCTTTGGCCCTGGCGCGGACGAGAAAGGCGCCGCGGCCGTCGTGGATGCGTGCCTGGAGCTGGCGCAGCGCCTCGGCCACGTCGCGCACGGCTGTCACCTTGGCCGCGACGCGCCGGAGTGTGTGTGTGCTGCTGCTGCTGCTGCTGCTGCTCGACGACGGTGACGGTGACAGTGACGATGACAACTCCATCTCGGCGATGATCTGGCCACCGTGCCTGCCTGTCCAGAAGCGCTCGACGGCGGCGCGGTAGGCAGCACCGCCCTGCTCTTCATGCAGGTCCCCGCGGGCGACGACGCGGCTGATCTGCAGGGCAACGTCGCCGAGCGCGATGCCGAGCAGCTCGACGCTGGCGGCCACGCCCTCGTAGTCGGCGTCTGCATTGGCATCGGACCCAGCGCCGTTTTGCCGAGGCCCTGCAACGGAGAGGGCATTGATGGCACGGTCGCGCGTGCCGAGGATGCGCACGAGCAGGTGCAGGTGCGCGAGCGAGAGGACAGGGCCATAGCCGTCCGTCGACGTGGGCTCGCCGGCATTGTCGGTGAGGATGCGCCAGGCCACCCAGCGGCGCACCGTGGCCGCACGCAGCGACGCGGCGCGGGGCAGGAGCCGGGCGAGCAGGACGGCCTGGCAGGGCGCGGGCGCGTCCGTCAGCAGCGTCCGCACCCGGTCGGCCAGCAGCTCGTCGGCATCGGATGACGCGCGGGCATCGAGCGCGGCAGGCCAGAGGGTTTCGAGGAGCGCCTCGACGCGCGGCCACAGCGGCTCGTGGCCCGGGTGCGCGCCCGCAAAGGCGACGGCGAGGCCAAGGTCGATGGCAAGCGCCTGCGCCTGCGCGTGGGCCATGTGGTGTGCGACGAGGTGGCCACCGACGGTCTCGGCGATGGCGACGAGCCTCTCTGCGATGCGCAGCCGCTCACCCGAGCGCATGTATGCGCCCTTGTTGTTGTTATCATCTTCGCTGTTGTTGTTGCTTTCCTTGCCAGTGCTGCCTTTGCTATTACTTGTCTTCCTGCTGCTGCCCCTCGTGACGTACCCCTTGTCCTGCCGGTCGTGCTGCACGTCTCGAGTGGCAGCGGGGGGGAGCAGCAGCGACGAGTCGGCGTCGAGGCTGAAGCAGTCTGCGACGACGTCTGGCCGGGCGCCGAGCCGCGTCAGGGCGGCAGGCAGCGCCTCGCCGACGAGGGCCGCGCTTACGGCGAGGTGGTCCACGGCGCAGGGCGCAGCGAGGAGATGTGCGAGGCCGCGGAGGGCAACGGTGGCCGTGGTGCCCGTGGGCGTAAAGAGGGCCGTTTGCATGAGCCACCTGCCCAGCGTCTCGGCCGAGCGTGGGCCCAGTGCGCTCGTCGTCGTCGCAAGCACGCGCGAGTCGACAAGGGCCCTGAACCGGCGCTCGTCGTTGCTCGCCGCGCACAGCTTCAACAGCAGGCGCCCCGTGCTGCTTCTGCTGCTGCTGCTGCTGCTGCTGCTCTCGTCCACGTCCACGTCGGGCCACGCAATGCTGCCCGTCCAGAAGCGCCGCCACCGGTCGTGGCCCGCGTGTGCGGACCCATCCTGCGACACCTGGCGGTCGCGCCGCACGATGGCCAAGGCCTTGTGAGCTGCTTCTGCGTCGCCGTCGTCTTCCATGCCGCCGCCGCTGGCGTCGTCATGGCCTCGGCTCTTGCTTCGTCGGCCGCCGCTGTCATCGCTCGGCGAGGCGGCGACGGCGAGGGCGCGCTCGAGCACCTGCTCCTCGCTCGACCGTGCGCGTGTCCGTGGCTGCGGCGTGTCCCCCTCGTCATCGCTGTCTCGCGCACTATCGCACGAGGCTGCCTCACTTGCGTCCGATGTATAGTCTGTGTCTTCTTCACCGTGGTCACCGTCGCCATCGCCATCATTGGAGCCGGCGTCGGAGCCCTGCGCCTTGGTGCCGCTGTCTGCGAGAAAGTTTGCCTCCCAGATCGCCTTGCTCCTGCGCATCATGTCCAGCAGGTCGCTCATGCCGTCGACATCGGCGCCCTCCTTTCTGCGCCGCTGCTCCTCGGCCACAATCGACCGGATGCTCTGTATGCCCTCGTCGTTGTACTTGTTCCTCCTCCTGCTCTGGCTCGTCTGGGCCGCCGTCGTGGCCAGGCCCGACTGCACCGCCGCCGACAGCTTCGCCTCGGCCAGCAGCCGCTTGCCGTTCGACGGTCTCTCCAGCGAGGGGCGGAAACGGTAGGCCTCGGTGCGCTGCGCGGCTGCTCTCTTTGTGCGGGCCCGTGCAGCGACGGCGGCCGGCTGCGCAATTGTCTCGATCTGCTCCTCTTCGTCCTCGTCCTCGTCCTCGTCCTCTTCTTCCTCTTCCTTCTCTGCAGACACGGACTTTCTCGCGCCTCGCTTTCGCTTCGCCGTCTGAGCGAGCGATGCGAAGTCGACGTCGCTCAAGTCGTTCTCATCGTCGTCGTCGTCGTCGTCGTCGCCGACGCCGTCGCCATCGTCCAGGGCGAGCGACTGCGATCGCCGGCTCTGCCTCTGCCGCTCCTCCTCGGCTGCCTTCTCCCTGGCCCGCGCAATGATGGCCTCGATGCGCGACGGTGCACCATCCTTGGTGCGGGCGCCACTCCCCTCGCCAAGCGATGCATCCGTCATGGGGCCAAACCGCTACACGCTCTATTTCCAAGCCTGTGCGCAAGGACGGACGTGCAACGCAACGCGTGCGACACGAACTTTTGAAATTGCAACGAAAGAACAACACGGAGATTGAAAGGGCTCACGTGGCAGCTGACCTTCCCCCGTCCACCACTTAGTGACAGGCTCTCGATGGCCGCACTGCCACGGCCGGGGGGAAGCCGACATCTAGCTCGATCTGAAAGCCCTACGGACACGTCAATCACGTAAGGACGGACAGGCCAGAGACGGGAGCGTCTATCTAGGCAGATAAAGGACGAGGCAAGGCTAGGGGGGGTTGGATCCGCCGGCAAGTCGACTGAGGCTTTCTAGCACAAATTCCAAGCTTGGGGGTCTTTGAAGTCTGTCTGTCTTTGAATTATTTTCTTTATTTTCCTTCCAATGGGAACTTTCGCTGCGCTAGGATCGAGGAAACGGCAGCTGTGTTTGACATTGCTCGGCATCCTAGTGTAAAAACAGCAGCAGCGATAGCAAATCTGTCCTTCAACTCACGCTCACGCTTCACTCACGTCACTCTCCCCCCTTCAACTCCTCCCCACTCCCCTCCCCCCTTCCCCCTCCCCGTCCCTTTCTCACCACTGACTCGTCTCGTCTCGTCTCATCTCATCTCCCATCTCGTCCCGTCTCTCCACGCTCGTTTCACTCTCACACTCGTTTTCACAAACACGCTCCTTTGCAACTGCGTCTCCATTCTCGCACGACTTGCCTTGTTTTGACGTTCGCACAGTAAAAGCCTCGACAGAAGCCAAACCCAGACACCATGCAAGTTTTGCGTCTCTCCCTCCTCCTCGTCGCCGCCGCCGCGCTGAGCTGCAGCTATGCCCTGTCCGAGGGCCAGAGCGAGCCGCTGCTCCGGCGGCTCAAGGTGCTCCACCACCGCGAGGCGCTTGTGTCGCGCGGCAAGAACGGCTGGAGCTCGGTGCAGTACCCCAAGGGCGCCGTCGAGGCCGACATTCCCGTGCGCGGCGGCAGCCTGCGCCTGTTTGCCATGAGCAAAAAGGGCCTCGACCACAGCAAAATCAAGCGCGCCGTCTTTGTCATCCACGGCCAGGGCCGCGACCCGTGGAACTACTACAGCCACATGACGGCTGCCCTCAACGACGCCGTGGCCGACGGTCTCGTCAAGAAGGAAGAGGTTGGCATCTGGGCCCCCAGCTTCTGGGACACGGCCGACACGGGTGCCTTCCCGTACGACGAGAACACCAAGACGGCCACGTCCAACATCATGGCTTGGCACGGCAGCGACTGGGTCGACGGTGCGGCCAACAAGATTCCCAAGACGGACCAGGGCGTGTCCTCGTTTGAGGTCCTCGACGATGTCGTCTCCTACTTTAGCAACAAGGCCCTCTTTCCCAAGGTGGAGACCGTCGTCCTCGCCGCCCACTCGGCTGGCTCCCAGATGCTGCACCGCTACGCACAGCTGGGCAAGGTCCCCATCGCGTCGGGCGGCACCGAGGTGCACTTCTACATTGCCAACCCGGCCTCGTGGCTTTACCTCGACGAGCGCCGGCCCGAGAAGGGCATCGGCGGCGCCACGTCGCGCAGCAAGTGCCCCACGTACAACGAATACAAGTACGGTCTCAACGACATTAACGAGAACCTGCCCTACGGCCCCGTCTCCGACGCTGCGTCCATCTACAAGCGCTACAAGTCGCGCTACGTCCACTACCAGCTCGGCACCGGCGACCACGCCCAGGGCAGCGCCGCCTGCGAGGCTGGCGTCCAGGGCGAGAGCCACCTGACGCGCGGCGAGATCTACCAGGCCTACCTCCAGCTCCTCGGCTCCTACCCGAAACGCCACACCATCGACTACGTTCCGGGCATCGGCCACGACGACAAGGCCATGTTCTCTGTGAGTTTCTGTCTTCTTTTCCTCCCCAGCTGTGGTGCCGTGGCCGTCGTTGTCGTCGTAAGCTGTTGCTGATCTGATTGTCTTGCCCGTCGACAGTCCACCGAAGGCAAGTACCGGCTGTTTGTGCAGAACCAGTCGCAGGGCAAGACGCGCGCCTCGACGATCCCCAAGGGCTACTCCAACGGCCGCACCGTCACCTTCACCGGCTTCTCCAAGAAGGCCGCCGACAACATGCCCTGAGCTGCACCCATCGCCGCCGCCTTGCATTGACCGACCCCTTTTCTCATCTCACTCTTTTTTGTTCCTTTCTTTCTCTCACCTCTTGTGTGTGTCTGTATAGATTTCTCTATCTCGAAATGGGATTCTCTCTCTTGGCATTGTCCATCTTCTTCTACGATACGTGTGGCCATGACGCAGAATGCATCCAACCATTTCCTCGGAGATGGGTTCGAGCCAGCGACCAGGTGACTCGGACGGTGGACGGTGACTTTTTTTGGACGCGTCATGCAGGCACCAAGTCCGCGGGGAACCAGATATTGCCTACAACTAGTAGTCCATATATGCACCGAGGCAGCGCCGATCTCGCTTTGACCCTCTCTGGCTTTGGCTTCGATGCTGCATTCGTCCCTTTCTCTGGTTCTTGTCTTGACGCTTTGCTCCGGCCTTGTCGTGACTTGTGCTCTGACTCTGAGTTGACTCCTGCCCGTGGAATGAATGCATGAACAATGGGCATGATTGAGGAGCACATGGTTTGCGAGAAGGTAGAGGAGGAGGGTGGTGGCATATAAAGGCCTGAAGCTGGTTCGGTGGTGGTGCCTCTCATCAGCGAGCTGCAAGGCCTTGATGAGGTAAGTGCGAGATCTGGAGAGAGTCCAAGGGAGGAGCCATGATGCCACTTTATGATAGGAACATGCCGACATCGTCAGACCATACCATGATCTCAGACACATTCCAAAGAAACTTCCTGAAGCTCCCCTTCTAGACTCTTGCGTTGACACTATTCTGGAAAAGAGGTGCTAACAGCTATGATCTTCCAAGCAAATCGGAGAAAATTCTGCACAGAAAGCACGACGCAGGGCACATCTCATAGCAGATGGGGTCGCAATCACAAGAACACGCTTCTAGATCTACTGCTTGTCTGACGCGGCGCGGCGGTCGGCCAGGATGGTGTCGACGATGCTTTCCTTTGGCTCAAAGTGGACGAGCGCATTGTCGTTGTTCTCGCCGCCACCATTGCCAGTCTCGGCGACGAGCTTCAGCCACGGTAGCATGCTCTCAAACATGTTGCTGAAATCGACATTGCTGGCCTTCTCCTTTGCCTCCTCGATGGACATGTTGTCTTGCTTGAACTCGCCGCTGCCGAGCTTACCTGCCAACTCCTTGAGGATCTCGTTGGGGCTCTTGAGCTGGCTCACGACGCGCAACGTGCGGTTCTCGAGCTGCGACGGCGCGAGATTGGTAAAGGCGGCCGCGACGAAGCGGCCAATGTCGCCATAGCCCGTCGAGATGAAGGGCGTGTCGCCCTTTCCGACAAAGCTCGCCGTGTGCGTGTCAAAGTCAATGCTAAGCAGCATGGGCACATAGGCGGTAAAGATGCCCGTCCAGATGCCGAGGAAGGGCAACTTGAGCTATCATGAAAATAAAGGGTGAGAGGAGGACCAAGGAAGATGGTGTTTTACGTCAGCGCAACTGCGTGGAGAGGAGCGGAGAAGCCATTCGTCAGTACGAACCTCGTTCTGCAGGTACTTGTGGTAGTCGAGCTCGGCATTTGCGATCGGGTGTACGGCGATGTCGTTTCGCTCTGCAACGCGCTCCATGTCAAATGACCAGTCGTTGGGCACGAACAACTTCACGCCGGCCTTCTTAGTCGCTCGTGCCAGACGCTTCGGCAGGTCCTGGTCTGCGAGGATGGCAGTGAAGGCCAGGGCATCAATGACGACATCATGGCCCTTGAGCACCTCGACGAGCGCCGATTCGTCCGAGTAGTCGGCCGCCGTGTAGACGATGTTCTTGTCCGACGACGGCTTTGCAGTGCGCGAGAGAACGGTGACTTGGAAACCTGCGGCGGCGAGGGACTGGGAGATGGGCAGGCCGATCTGGCCGGTACCACCTGCGACCGCGAAGCGCTGGTGCCTTTGGGCGTTGGTCATCGTTCACTAGGAGGCTAAGAGGTTGGGGATTGTTGTTGTCTTTGCAAAAGCTGTTGGCCTTAGAAAGCCCTCTTTATATACCTTCTCGTCACCGTACCATTCGTGCTCGTTGCGATCAAGAGTTACGGCCGCAAGACAGAAGTACCCTTCCTGGGCCACATTCTGCCTATGGCCGACACGACGAGAAGCGCCAAGATGAGAAGTTCCAAGGAATCATGGTTTCTAGACATGTAAGCTGACTGCTGACACTTTAATTTTTCTGCAGATGCAGGCAAGTTGCCCGGGAAAACCCTAGAGTATAAATAAAGTGTTGGATTCTTCGTATGCATGTCAGCAGGGTTTCCCGCGATGCAATGTCTACCCAATCTCGGAACCCCGTCAGCAAGGAAAAGGCAGGGAGTCCGCACGATGTCAGAAACCGAAATAAAGTATTGAATGATGACCAGCGGAAAATGATGGAGGATGGATACAAGGGGAAATGGACTACCGTGCCCGCCTGCTCAGGACCATCCTGATCGGCGCGGTCCTCGTCATGGTGAATGTGTCCTTGATGCACTCTCGCACGTATTTTTCAGGGTCGAAGCCCGGGGCGAAGTTTGCATCGAAGCGGCCAATGAAGTTGGCGAGCATCAGCCGCATCTCCATCCAGGCCAGCTTCTTGCCCACGCAGCCCGTCGGTCCGTAGCCAAAGGGCATGAAGGCTGCCGCCTCGAAGCGCTCCTCCTTGGACGGGTCCACGAAGCGCTCGGGCCGGAAGGCGTCGGGGCTCGGGGAAAAGTTGCGCGGGTCGTGGTGCAGCGCCGTCGTGGGCACCGACAAGATCGTCGCGGGTGGGACGACGACCGTCGAGGCCGAGTGCTTGAGGTTGAGAACCAGGCTTGAGGAGGCGCCCGAGGGTGACTCGCGCTGCAAGCCCGACGCCACGGGCGGGTAGAGGCGCATCGTCTCGTTGAGAACGGCATTGAGCCAGACGCATTCCTTGGCCAGCTTGTCAAAATCCAGATCGTGTTCTTCCTCTTCATAGTCGTGTCCAAAGACGTCGTGAAGCTCCTTGCGAACCCTTTCCAGGACGTCGGGGTGCTTGACTAGGTGGAAGATGACCATGGCCAGAACCGACGACGTGGTGTCGCTGCCGGCGACGACGACGAGGCCGGCGTCGGCATTGAGCTCATTCCAAGTGTGCTTCCATCCCGTCGCCTTGTCCTCGCCCAGCAGGTGCGTAAAGATGTCGGCACGGTCGTCGTCGCCGCGCTTCTTCTCGGCAGAGCGGCCGACACGCTCGCGCAGAGCTTCCTCGGTGAAGTCCTCAAAGTCCTTGATCGGATTGGGCGCCACGCGGGCCACGGCCGAGAGATAGGGCACGGCGCCGAGGACCATGATGGCCTGCATGGCGCCCTCGAGGAGCTCAATGGGCTTGCTGAACGACCCCTTTCCTATGAGATCAAACGAGCGACTGAAGCCGAGCTCGGACATGACATCAAAGGCGTAGAATTGGCACCACTGGTCCATCGCCACCTCGCCCCCCGTCCGGGCGTCGAGCTGGGTGAGGAGCTTGCGCGTCGTCTGTCGCAGCTGTGCCTCGTACGAGCGCAGTGCCGCAACGCTGAAGCCGGCGTCCCAGATGCGCCGCCTGCTCCGGTGGTCGCCGGTGTCGATGGTGACGTGGAGACTGAGGCTGCGGGGGCCCTTGCCGCCGTGGGCAGCCGTGTACCAGGGGCCCTTGCGGCAGGCGCTCTGCCCACCGAGGATCTGGTTGATGGCGCCTACATCGTTGATTGACAGCTCGCGGGGTCCGACGCGCACAACGTCGCCGTAGGTCGCATGGAGCGAAGTAACCTTGGCCGGTCGCTGGCCCGCCAAGTCGGTGGGCACCCAGGCCCACTTGGACAGCGCCAGCGACGAAGGGCCCTTGAAGGAGCGCAAGCGGTGGAAGAAGAGGCGATAGGCGGCAATGCTTGACAGCAGCGACGCTGTGTAGGCCGTCTGGAGCACGGCAAGTGAGACGATCCAGTCGAAGGGCGAAGAGGATGGATGGGAGGTCGCTGCGAGGAAGAGATAGGAGAGAGAGCCGACAAGGTAGACGGCGAGGACTGTGGGCGCGCTCGGCTCGTAGTTTGCGTAGAAGAGATGCGAAACGAGGGCCAAGCCTACGCTGGCCTGCACATCGAGCAGCGTTGGAAGCATCGTTGTCACCAACCTTCCTGGCAGAAGAAGATAGAGGTTGCGACGGACAAGCTATAAATGTTGGCCTTTGCGGGGTAACTGCAGACGAGCCGGTTAGCTAGCCGGTCGGGCCCATCGGGGTGGCTGCAATTACTAACAAATGGTCGAGCTAGCGTTTAGTGTGGGCCCAGAGCTTGGCGCGGGGACGGATGTGCGCTAGCTTGCCGTGTCAAAATTAGAGCTCGTTGACGGCTCGGCTTGCTTAACCGGCTCGTTCGTGTCTGGCATGGCTTGCGGTGCATCGACCGGCTCGTTGCAGTGAGGGCCGCTGCTGCGAGGGACGTCACAGCAGACTTTTTCCTGCCCGTTCCGGAGCTCAGCAAAGAGAAGTGACAAATGGACAGGGGCCAAAGCAACAGCCGCAGAGCCCCACATCCGTGATGGGGTCCTGCGCTGGGCACAGACGGGACGCAAAGAATGCGGGGATGCCACCAAGCAGCAGCTGTTTGAATTGCAAGACCAAATTTCGCAATAGTAGACAATGTCTGGACTCGACAACAAGGTGTGAAGCGATCTTAGTCCTTGACGGAGAGATCGCCGACGGGGAGCGTGAAGTAGCTGGTGATTGTAACTGTGTGTCAGAAAGGCAGTCTGTGACAAGAGGGCAACAACAAGAGAGACCCACCTGGTGTTCTTTGTGAGGAATGAGGCGGTACCGACATAGTAGGCGACAAAGGCCGTCGCGACGCCCAGTCCTCCTCCTGCCTTTTCGAACGAGGCATTGCCCGTGTATGCGTGCGCGGCCAGCATGGCAAAGGTGCTGCAGAAGAATTCGTCAGCGGTCAGAAGAGAGAATGGTGAGGAAAGATGAGGGGATCAAACGTACAGGTCGAGGAGTACAAGTAGGAGAATGATTGCAATGCTGCTCCTGAGCGCCGAGAAAAGGACTGAACGGGGAGCGATGGCAAGTCAGGCACAAAGTAGAAAGGAAAGCTCCCCAAAATTGACAATAACTCACACACAGTCGTGATGCCGAACCAAATCCAGAGGAAGAGGCCAACGGCGTTGTCAAGCTCAGCTGCAGCTAGTCCCTGCGCCGAATAGATGTTGGGCTGGCCATCGTACGTGCCCGTGAGGCCAAAGAAGGGGATCTGGATGATGCTGTAACCCCACCAGAAGCAGCCGTAGGAAACAAAGAGCGTCGCTCCAAACGTGTTTCCGCTGGCAAACTCCCACAGGCCGGCCAGGAGCTGGGCGAGGCCACCAAACATGATCGAGATGGTGAGGACGCCATTGGGCGTCTCGATGCCCGCGACATGCAGGTTGTAGAAGGAGAGGAGCAGCGTCGTCGTCGCGAAGCCGTAGGCGCCCGACGGCAGCGGGTTGGCAATCTTGCGGTGCGACGATGCCACAGCAATAAGGTCGTCGTTGATGGGATGGCCACCGGGCGTCAGGCCTGTTGTCATGCACTTCAACATCAGCCTCAAAGCAACTTTAGTCTCGCACACACATCAATGCAGATCCCACTCACTCTTGCTCATGGGCGCGCCCTGGTAGTCTGGCGCGACGTGCGGCTCGCCCGTGGGCGAGTACTCGGCCTTGTTGTGCTCAGCTGCAACAGACATCGCAAACGCTTACTCTGGTCTGGGGGAGGATGAAGTGTTGGAAAGAGGGGACGAATTCACTCGAGCAAGATTTGCGGGGAAGGGGGGAAAGATCTCTTCTCAGAAGGGTGGCCTGCTTATGATGCGCTTTGAGCCTTCGATACTGGACCCTCGCCCCCTGTGGCTCTCTCTCTCTCTCTCTCTCTCTCTCGCTGGGAGACTGTTGTGCTCCAGGCCAACTCCACATCCAGAGGAAGCCATGAACAAATTCAAATCCCGCTCGTGTAGCCGGGTGTAAAGCGGGGTAGCATGCACCTTGGCCGGCCACCGCGCGACGCGTATTTGCAATGCATTCATTCATTCCAACACGGAAGACACCCGGGATTTTAGATCTGTGGCTAGGAACCGGCAAGCATCACGGCCGGTCCTCTCACTTTTCCAGTCCTCCTTCCCCAGATCGGTGGGAACCGCCACAAAGCGCTGCTGTTCTCGACCCACATTGGCCCCCTTCCACTTTACATTCCAAACACCGACGGCCACAGAGGGACACCCCTGGTGTGAAGATGAACGGATATCGCGCGCAGATGTGGGGGCCATCCTCCCTGCTCCCAAGGCCAAGGCCTGCTCTGAACGACCGGTTGGTATGGAATAAAGCAACCACCTCTTCTTCTCCCCCGCAACCCTCTTTTCTTGTCTTTTCCCAGCCATCTGGATATCCCTGCGCAATTGGCATCTCCCCCTCACACCTCCTCCTCCGCCAGCACCGTAAAGTAAGATCATGTCCAAGCCATACGCCAAGCCGAGCCTGCTGGAGCAGTTTGGCCTCAAGCCGGACCCAAACAAGCTCGAGCACTCACAGTCGGGGGGCAATCGCCTGACCAAGGTCTACACGACCGGCGGCCACCCGATGGACTCGTCACAAAAGGGCTTTCCCGTCTACCACCGCAGGATTGGCAATCCATTCCCGCTCGTCGCGCTGGCGATTGGAACGTCGCTCATGATCATCGCGCCGATCCTCCTTGGGGTGCGAGGCCTCACGCAGCTCAACATCTTCATGGCCATTGGTTTGCCCCTCGGATGCGTGGGTAACTTCATCGCCTCGATGTTTGCCTATGCCGAGGGCAACACCTTTACCGCCACGCTAGGCTCTGTCTTTGGCGGGCTCCTCGGTGGCCTCTCAATCGCCTTTCTCCCGTGGACGGGCATCCAGGCAGCATACATCGGCAAGGCCGCTTCGCTCGAGGAAGGCATTTTGGACCTCTACAAGGCTCTCTCGCTCCTCTTCTTCTGCGCCATGATTCCCGTCTTTCTCGTCTTCCTTGCCTCGTTCAAGACGGCCATGCCCATTGCCGGCGGTGCACTCATGATCGTCATTGCCGTCATCCTTCAAGGAACCAACTACCTGCATTACCCCATGTTGGAGCTGCAAAAGGGCTGCGGCGCCCTCTTCTTCATTGTCGGCATCGTCCTCTGGTACCTTGCCGTGGCAATCATGAACCAGGAGGAGGGCGTTCCGGTTGTGAGTCTGAACAGCTGCTCTCTCTCGATGTTCCTCCTTCCCAAGCTAATGTCTTCACCAGCCCGTCTTTGCGCTGCCTCGGCACGACGACTGATTGCGCTCAACGTACCCCACCTTGCTTTCTTCATCATATCCTCTCCTCTCTCTTTTCTTTTTCCTCTCCCTCCTCTTCTCTCCTCCTTGTGCGCAATATAAAGTCAGAATGTGCCTCACCCGTCCTCCCTTTTCTAATGCGCGTGCTGCAGAGAAGTGTAACAATCAGGTGGCTTTCCGATTTATTTGCCTATCGGTCGCTCAAAGTAAGCTAATGTGGCGGAAAACGAGGTGTGACCATCCTCTATTCTTCGTCTCGTTAGTTTCTGCCTGAGTTTAGCGGTAGATGACTTCATTTACCCCGCTTACATCTTGCACCCAAAAAAAATCAAGAAGATAAAATAGAGGAGGAAAAGAGTGAGAAAAAAGCGAAGAAAAGAGCGAAGAAAAAGCAAAGGCGATTTAAGATGAAACAAATCGGGGAACTCGACCCGACGTCCATCTCAACTCGCATGTCGGAAGCAGGGCGCTAAGAACGACATGGGGACGCAAAAGGGAAAGAAGAGGGAACAGGACGATGCGCGGGGCTCGTCGCTTTCCAATGACTCAAGCCGGTCAGCCGACGAGGCTGATGGGCCGCCGGCAGCGGCCGGTGGGCCAAACGACGAGCGGAGGCATGACGACAAGAAGCATAAGCAGAAGAAGAGAAGGGGTGCAAACGCCTGCGTGATTTGCCGTCGGCTCAAGATGCGCTGCGTGCCGCTCGAGCCCGAGCTCGCTGATCGCGATAACCCCGGTCCTCCATGCCAGCGCTGCGCCCGGCTGGGCCACGAGTGCCGCTTCGACTCGCTGCCGCGCGGCATGAGGGCCCAGCAGGCGAGGCTGCTGCTGCTCCAGCAGCACCTCCAGCGCGAGGCTTCTGCGCCCCCGCCGGGTTCGTCCGTAAATGTGGCAGAAGGCAAAGACAAGGAAGGAATGATGCTCTTGGCGAAGCTCGAGGAGGCACGGAGGCAGCTCGAGGCCCACAATGCACGGCAGCAGGCGTCCCGCGCTCCTGCAGGGTCAGAGGCGGAGGTAGCCTTGCAACAGCAGCAGCAGCAGCAGCAGCAACAACAACAACAACAGCAAAAGCCGTGGCTGGCGACGACAGGAGCGACACAGGGCAATCAGACATCGCCGGTCAGTTCCAACTCCGGCGGCTCAGCCTGGACGGCAACGGACACGCCCTGGATTGAGCATGACGGCGTTCACTGGCCTTTCGCCTCCTCTTCCTTGACGACATCGGTGACGGGCGCATCCCAAGAGCTTCCCTTCCAGACTGTTATTCCCGGTGCAGGCGCAGGCTCAGGCTCGAGCACCAGCTCGGGTCCCCAGTCCCGACGCGAGAGCCGGCAGAGAGAGAAAAAGAGGCGCAAGCTAGGCCCGCTGCTGCCGTCTGACAGCCTCATGGACCCTCTCGGCATGCTGGCCGAGGCTTCGCTGGGCAACGATGGCGACGAAGCCAAGATTGGTGGCGACGAAGACGAGGAGAAGGGCGGAAAGGGATTGGTGAATGCGACGACGCCTGTCGCTGCCGCTGCGGCGGCGGCCAATGCGGGGCAAGAGGTGACGAGCGAGCGATACTTTCGACGGAAGAATAAGGCAGCTCCATTTGTGAGTGGCCAAGAGGCAGAGGAAGAGAGAGAGAGACAGAGAGTGAGACTGAAAGATGGACCCACAGCGGCGGGGCAACGAAGAGTGTCACGGTCACCGCCTGCTCGAGTCGGGCCTGCTGTTGTGGGCAGACGTGTGCACCTTCTTTGACGTCTTTTTCGACCGCTGTGCCCAGCACTTTCTCCTCCTCGACGCCAATTTCCACACGCCGGACCTCGTCGCCAGTCGGTCGGCCTTTCTCCTCGCCGCCATCTGCACAGTGGCGAGCCGGTACGTGGGCGACGAGAGGCGCGCGGGGCTGAATGGCGAGTGCTTCGACGAGGCCACGCGCCTAGCTGCCCAGTGCCTAACCAAAGGCACGAAGAGCGTCGAAATTGTGCAGGGCCTGCTGCTCCTATCGATGTGGATGCCTGCCTCCAAGCACTGGGAGGACGATCGCGCATGGGTATACAGCGGCCTGGCGATGCGCATCGCCACCGACCTCGGCCTGTCGTACCACCAGGGCGCCTTTGACGACATGCCCTACGACGTGCGGCTCGAGGTGGTGAATCGGCAGCGGACGTGGCTGTGCTGCTACGCCGTCGACAAGAGCTTCTCGGCCCTGATGGGCAAGCCAGACATGCTCCACGACGACGACCTGATCGTGCACTGCCGCTGGTGGTGCCTCAGCGCTAGCGATGGGCGCGAAGACGAACGGCTTGCTCGGCCATGGCACGCCGCCATCGCAGCCTTTGTCGACCTGCTCCGCACGCTGTGCAGGCAGCTCAAGCACCTCCGCTCATGGAACCTTTCCCGGCCGACGACGACGACGACGATGACGATGATGGCCAAGACGACCACCACCACCAAAGCGGGGTCCACTCACGAGGACGATGGACACGATGCCAAAATGGTCTCCATCAACATCTTCAACGAGGAGCTCGACGAGTGGAACAGCTTCTGGAATTCGCGCAAGCTCTTTACGCTGCCTGAACGATGCAAGACTGCCGAGCTGGACCGCGATTCGAAGCTGCTCCTCTCGCTGCACCAGCAGTGGCCTCTCCGGCTGAGCTATGCAAGGCTCATTGTCAACTCCTTTGGCCTGCAGCATTGCCTCAATCGCCAAAAGAGGCGAGGCAAGGAGGGTGTCGATGTAGGGCTTTTCTTTGCCGTCTGCTGGCGATCGGCACGCGGTGTCATTCTCGCCGCCAAGGACGGCATGCGTGGCTCGCTGCGCTGGGGCGCAGACACGCAGCTCGTCATGGTTACATACGCCAGCGTCTTTCTCCTCAAGCTCGTGCGCAGCCAGGCCAAGCTGGCAGAGTATCACAACAAGGCCGAGGCTATCGCCCTCGTCCGCGATGCCGCCGACCTGTTGGGCAGCCTTGCAGCGGGCAAGACGCACACGGCTACACTCTATGCCAGTTTTCTGCGCTCGCTTCTCGACGCACAGCCCCAGGCAGACACTGACGCCACGCAAGAGCAGCAGCAGCAGCAGCAGCAGCAGCCCACGCCGACGCAGCCACATACTGCACCGACCATCCCCACCACCGCGGATAGCTTCGACATGCCGTTGAACGGGCCCGACACGTTCAATTTCCTTGCGGCGCAGTCCCAAGACGACCCGGCAATCTCGGCAGAGTGGATCTCTAGTCTCGAAGACCTGCCCGCGTTCCACAATACGCTAATGAACCTGCCAGAGGACGGCATCCTCAACGACAGCTTCTGGTCCGAGCTGCTGCCCTCCTACGGCTATAGCCAGCCGCATCCCTACGACGCTGCCCCTTCTGCATTGCAGCCCGTGAATCTGCCTTTTCAGCATTCCAGTACTTAAGCGCAGACGTCCTTCATAGCCAGCCCACTTCGGAGCCAGCCCCCTTCATAGCCAGCCCCATTCGTAGCCAGCCCCCTTCATAGCCAGGCCCTACTGTATCATAGCATAAGCCTCATCGCACCGCAACATTCATGTCGTGACCTGAGCCAAGTGCAGAGACGCGCTTACATAAGCCACGCGAATTAGACTCGATCCAACGCAGCGCGCTCTCACTCTCTCTCTTGGAACTAGGACCTTCTCTCCTTCCTTTTTCTTCCTCCCAAACGACGTGCGCCCCTCAAAGAGCAACGCGGCCATGTCGAGCAGCCCACCACCTTCTGCCCTCGCGCGGCTCGTGCTCGGCCTCGGCGCCCTCGTGTTCCTGCATGGCGCCTACTCGACGTACGAGCATCTTGCGCTGCGCAAGTCGCTCGGCCTCGCTGCCGACACCTCCGAGGCTGTCCCCTTTGACGTGCGTGACTTGTGTCACTTGCTTGTCAGAGAAGCTAGGCCGCTGACAGTGTCTTTCCCCGTGTGCGAGCAGATCAAGGCCGAGACGCTCGTGGGCCTGCTCGTCGTGCTGCTGGGCACCTGCCTGACAGCGAGCCCGCTCAAGGAAGTGACATGGGCGAGCGAGTGGAGCAAGCGGTGCGTCTCGCTCTTTCTCCTCCTCTTTCTAAATCAGAAGCTGACTGAGCTCATCAACCAGGACCATCGACGAGGTCGACGCACGGCCGAGCTTCATCACGTTCCAGCACCGTGGCCCGCTCCTCTTCGCAGCCTCGTCGGCCGAGGCAGCAAAGTAGACGACTCTCTCCTCCTGTACTTTTACTACAACTACATCATCACAATGGTCATGCACCATCTCAGAGCAGGGGGTGTGTGACGGCATCTCATTGCATCCGGTAGATCCGCCGCAGCTCCTCGCCCAGCTCGAAGCGGCGCCTGCCCTCGATCCAGGCCATGCTGTCGCTGTACGACTGGGGCACCACGCGCTTGTGCGCGGGGCCAATGTCGAAGCTGAAGTGGAACTGGTGTATGGATGTGCTTTTGGTTCAGCGAGAGAGAGGAGAGAAAGGCCAAAGAAGAGAAGGTAGACCCACGGTGTTGCTCTTGTTTCGCTCGCCCGTCTCCACGTCGACGACCTCGGCAAGGACGACGACGCTTGCGATGCTGCTCCCCTCTTCTCCTTTGCCTTTCCCTGCGCTCTGCTGGCCATCCGCTGCTGCTTCTGCCGCCGCCGTGCTGGTGTAGGTCACGTGCGAGGTGAGGCTCAGGACGGCGCCGATGGGCACGGGCAGGTGGAAGGAGAGGGCGTCGAGGGAGAGAAAGCCGACGGGCCGCTGGGCGAACATGGCTGCGCCCATCCACGCCGTCTCGTAGGCGGCGCGCATGAGGAAGCCGCCAAAGACTCTGAAGTAAGCAGCTGTCAGCTCGCCCGCTTCCATCTTGATAGTGTCACTGCAACCCACTTCATGTGCACGTTGCGCTGCTGCGGGTGCATGTGCATGACCGTGTCGAGCATCGTGTCCTGCATCTCGACCGTCTGCATCTGCTGTTCCTGGCGGCCGGGGAGCCAGATGTCGTGGAGGAGGGCGGCCTCGTCGGACGTGGGCGGGACGCGGTCGAGCGAGGCCTTTGCCTCGAGCTTCTTGCGCGACTTGTGCGCAGCGCCCATCTCAAACAGCCGCGCCTCGGCCTCGCCCCGCACGTCGAGGGGCGCAATCGGCTGCGATTTACCCGTAGCAGCGTTGCGCGTCGCCATGGTGAAGCGGCCCGTGAGGCAGGTCCGGCCCGAGTCCTGCTCCTGGACGGTCACGAGGACCTCCATGCTGGAGGAGCCGACGTAGATGACCATGCCGCTCAGCCGGTAGTCGCACTCGGTCTGCAGCCGCTCGAGCAGGTCGAGCCGGTCGACGGAGGCCGTGACGATGAATATCGGGTTCGCGTGGTGGTCTGCGGCCGTCGGCCTGCCGCCCAGGACGTGGGTGTAGCTGTTGTGTATGTCTCTATCAGCGTCCACGGCAAGCAAGCAAAGATGAGCAAGCCAAGCCAGCTTATATGCACCTGATGTCGCCCGCAAGGTTGTCCAGGTCTTCGAAAAGCTTGCCCAGCCGGATCGAGCCAGACGTGGCAATGTACTTTTCCAGCACCTCGGGCCGCGACCGGAAGGGCAGCGAGAGCTCGACGAAGCTGTCATACATGCGCTTGGGCTGCACGAGGCGCCGGTGCGCCTCCTCATCGAGATCATGCGCGCCCTGTGCACCGGCACGCTTGTCTGCCGCTGCTGCTGCGCGTGCCTTGGCCTCGTCGGCCCAGGAGCGTGTGTTGAGCCGCGTGGGTAGCCGTGCAGGACGAGGGGAAGATGCGGCCTGGTCGAGGTGCTCCTGCCGGACGACGTCGGCGAGGTTGATCAGCGTCCGCACGTTTTCTGTCTCCTGCAGCGGCGTCGACGGCGGCCGCGCGGCTGCAGTCGAGTAACGGTAGGCCAGCCACCCTCGTGAGAGGCGAGGCAGGGCCCGCCGCGCGACTGTCTGCATCGTCGCTGTTGTTGTCGTTCTCGTCGCCTGGTCGTTATTCTCGGTGCCTGGATCCTCCTAGTCATCGCACGGACATTTCCGCCAATTTCCTCCACGCGACCTGTCTGCCTGCCCATTTTGACTTTTTCGTGTGTTTTTTCGTCGCCAAATCTCTAATCTTCTCGTTGATTGCTGCAAGAAAGAGGCGCGCATAAACCCCTCCCACCCGATCGTCGCTGTTGCTGCCCATGACAAACGGCCTGGTGGCGCCCTCGGCGCACCTGCACGAGGCCCTCGCCTCGCTGCACCGCGCCTCGGCGCAGTTTGCCAGCGCCGACCCGGGCGCGCGGGCCGAGGGCGAGGCCATCTTTCTCTCGCTGCGCCAGAGCCGGGCTGCCGTCGAGTACGCCTGCTTTGCGCTCGAGCACTCGACCGACGCCTACGTCCTCTTCCAGGCACTCACGTCCATCGTCGCTGCGCTGCCTAACCTGGAACTCGTGCGGCCATCGCCGAGCCTGCCGGACCTGGCCACGCTCTTTGACTTTCTCGCCGCCTTCCACCTCGCCCCGCGCAATCTCCCGTCGTCGTCTTCCTCGTCTTCCTCTTCTTCGCAGGGCCTGCCACGGTATGTGGGCGCACGGTGCTGCCAGGCGCTGGCTGCCGTCGAGCGGCGCACCCTCCAGCTCGAGCTCGAGGCTGCGGTCAGGAAAGCAAGAGGAAGAAGAGACGGCAGCACGAGTAGCAGCAGCAACGGCGACGCTGACGCCGTCGAGGCCGTCCTCGCACGGCACCGGGCCAAGCTCGCATCGCTTCTTACCTTTGATCAGGGGCACGGGCACGAGCAGGGACATGGGCAAGAGCAGCGAGCAGCAACGACGGCGCGGATCGGCATCGCAAAGGCGCTCGTCGACGAGCTGCGGCAGGGCCAGGCGAGGCCGACGATGGAGGCGCGCTGGGTGCGTGCCTTTTGGCAGCTCGAGGTGCAGCCCGGCCTCCTGCAGCAGGTCCTCGCCTCGCTCGTCGCGGCGCTGCACCACGCACCCGCCCTCGACTGGCTCCTCGTCGAGCTGGCCCCGCTGCTGGAGCGCCTGCTCGCGTGGCCTTTCATTGTCGAGGCACCCTACGCGGGCCTGCAGCCCGGCGACGACCTCTCGCTCGACGATGTCCGCCGGCTCCTCGCGGCAGAAGAGGACACTGGCGAGGGCGAGGGCGAGCATGAAAATGAAGACGAGGGGCACGGCTCGTCGGGCGCACTCTCGGCCGCTGCGCTGACGGCAGCCCCGCGGCAGGTCGACGATGCGACGCTGCTCTCGACGGACCTCGTCTCGCTCCTGGGCGCCGTCTATGCGCATGCGCGGGCGATGCATGCGCCTGCGACGCTGCATCAGCTCCGTGCCTGCCTCGTCCAGGCCGCGCGCTTCCGGTCATGCACCCATGCAGCAGGGCACCACGACGAGCAGGTGGCTGCCAGGATGGCCGCCCTCGTCGACGTCTTTGACGGCCTCGTCGCTGCGGCGCTTCCGGCCATCGACGGGCGACGGGGCCTGCGCAGCGACCGGCTTGTCGACGCCTCCTTCTGCGCCCAGTTTGTCGCCGCGCTCGCGCCCCAGCTCGACGCCGTGCCCCTCGGCCGCCTCGAGGCGATGCTGTCGACGCTTGCCCGCGTCACGGCCGCCGCATACAGACTCGTCTTTGGCCTCGCAGATGGCAGTGGCGCCAATGATGCAGACGACGACGACGACGACGAGAGGCAGGCCAGCGACACCCTCGAGGCCGTCCTGGCCGCGTGGTTTGCCATCGTCGACGTCCTCTCCCACGGCGGCACCGCCGACCTGCCCCCGGCGATTCGCTCGGCGCTGTGGACCGGCGTCGTGCAGCCGTACATCGACGGACGCCTGGCCCAGCAGGAGCCCGATACGACAACGGGAGGGCCAGATGGCGACGACGACGAGGAGCAGGGCGAGGAGCAGCAGCCCGACTGGCTCCTCCACGGCCAGGAGCTGCTGCTTGTGGCCAGCCTCGCGCGCCTGGGCGACATCGACGCCTGCCTCGCCCACCTCGCCGCGCTCCTCGACGGCGTCCGCCACCCGCTCGAGCACTTTTATCAGCAACAACAGCAGCAGCAGCAGCAGCACGCCGTCGCCAGCCGCGAACAGCTCGAGGCCGCGTGGGACAAGCTCCACTGGCTCGCCCTCATCGCCGGCCACGTCGTCGCCGACGAGAGCCGCGGCGAGGTGGCGTCGACGCCGCGTGCGATCGCATCGCTTGCAGCCACGCACAGCCTGTGGCACATCGTCGACACGCTCGGCCTCGCGCTCCTCGATGTCGTCTTGCCGCCGCCGCACCAGCAGCAGGCCGACGCATACAGCCCGCAGGTGGCCGCAACGCTCCTCTGGTTCGGCGCCCGCATCGTGCCATCGTACCTACTCGTCTCGCACACGCCCCTCGATGCGCACCTCGATGGTCCCGGGGGTGTGGCTGCGCTCTCGCGCCTCGTCGGTCGCGTCGAGGCCAGCCTCGTGGCCTGGCGTGCCGACGCCGACGTGCTGAGCCAAGCAGCCGCCGTGCTGGCCAGCCTGACGCGCTCGACGGGCGCCATGCAGAACCTCCTCTCGCGGCCCGAGTTTGACCGCCTCGTCGCCACCGTCGTCGCCGGCCTGTCGACGGCCTCCTTTGTCGCCGCCAGCAACGGCGCGCTGCTCGCCGCCGTCGTCGGCTGCATCTATGCTGCGCGCGACTCCAACGTCTCCCACCCGCCCCAGGCCGCCTTTGACCGCATCGCCGCCGCCGTCGATGCCCGTCTGAGTGCCGTCATGCACGACCCGGCATTCACCAGCCATGCGCAGCGGCCCGACGTCGTTGCTGCCCTCGTCGACGGCCTCGACATGCTCGAGGGCCTAGCCATGAGTGCCGCCCACCCGCGCTCGGCCCGCGTCGTCTTTGACTTTGTCGCCCGCTTCCTCGGCTCCTTTGCTGGCCTCGCGCGCCTCTACCGGCGCCGCACCGACGTCGTCGCGCCCCTGCTCCGTGTCACGGCCACCCTGGCCACCCACGTCATCGACCAGCTGGGCGACGACGACGAGGCCGCCGTCGGCGCACGCTTCCACACCACCCTCCTCGGCATCCTCGACGCCATCGACGCCGAGACGCTGGGCCTGGCGCACGCCAAGAAGAGCATTGAGCGCGGCGAGGACGACGCCGCAGAGCCCTACGAGGTCCTCTGCCTCATCCTCGACGTCGTCCAGGCCCTCCTCGTGCCCCCGCTGCAGCCTATCCCCTCGTTTGTCGACAGCGACACGGACCCGGCGCCGGCCGATGCGGTGCAGCGTGCGCCCGACGCTGCCCTGGCCACGCTCGCCGTCCTTGTGCCCCTCGTCGAGCCGGGGTTCAACAAGTCGTCGTCGTCGTCGTCGTCGTCGACACCAACTCCATCACCATCGCCATTCTCGGCCGAGACTGCCGACGCCCTGGCGGTGCCCCGCGTCGTCAACGGCTTCGTCGCCTGCCTCGTCGGCCTGGCCACGCACTTTTCGCCCCGCATCGTCGAGCTGGCCTCGTCGTCGTCGGCAGACGCGACGTCGCACGCCTATGTTGACGCCTGGCTCCGTGGGCTTGCCCTCGTCGTCGCCAACACGCACGACACGCCGCGGCTGACGGACCTCGTCGGCGCCATCGCCGCCCTTGCTGCGCACATTGCCGCCGTACAAGAGCGCATGCAGCAGCCCCACCGCCTCGTCCTCCACCACGGCATCCGCCAGACGTTCCGCGGCAAGGGCCAGCTCGCCGACGTCGTCGAGGCGCTCCTCGCCGTCGTGCTCCGCCTCGCCTTTGTTGAGCCGGCACTCGCGCCCAGCCTCGTGGAGCCGCTCCTCGACGGCCTCGCCCACCTCGCGCGCGCCGTGAGCATGCTCGCACAGGGCCATGCGGGCCAGCGCAGCGCCCGCCTCGAGGGTGCGTGCGCGCGTGCTTTGGCGCAGCAGTCTCCACCTCGTCCACCAAGCCTCGTTGAAGCCGGAGGACAAGGAGACGGGGAGGACCGCGCCGCGAGGGCAAAGCTCGTCGCCACTGTTGGGCCCGTCCTCGACGTCCTCGTCCAGGGCGCAGAGGGCGATGCCCAGGCCCGCATCAGCGTGGCCAAGGCCCTCGTCTGGGACGCACGCGCCCAGCTGCCGTTTGCGCCTTGAATGGCCCATGTACCACCACCGTCACCGTCACCATCTTCATCTCATATTGACTTCTCTCAACTTCAATATTTCACGCTAGCTACTCATGTCCATTATCCATCATCATCATCATCCATCAGCGCGCAGAAATGCCAGACAGCATCACTGCCCAATCCAATTCATCACTGCTGCATCTCATTGCTCCTTTTTCGTCTCTGCTGCTGCTGCTGCTTTTGTCTCGAGCCTTCTTGGCTGGCCTCCTGCTGCCGCCGACGCTGTAGCTGCAGCAGGCGCGTCGCCCTGGTCCTCGAGAAAGGCGGCGACGATGTAGGCGACGAGAACGACGTTTGCGACGAGGGCTGCGAGGCCGCCGGCGTATGTCACGTTTCCTGTGGGGGAGAGACGTCTCAGCGTGGGATCGAGGAGTGGGAAGGAGAGAGAGGGGAAGAAAGGGATGGAAAGGGAGCAAGGTATTGAAGAGAGAGACGCACCTTCGAAGAGGCGCTCGCGCGAGAGGTAAAAGGCCGAGAGGGGCGCTGCGAAGAGGGCGACGCTGAAGAAGGCCAGCTTGTAGTAGACGCCGCTGGGGTGTCAAAGGGGGGGGGCGATTTGGTCAGTATGGAGATGGAGACGGGGCAGGTGAGGAGACGCACACGGCAGGGTCCGGCCCGCGGGGGGCTGCCTTGGACGGCGTGAGCTGGTCCGACGCCATGCCCTTTTGTGTCGCTGGGCTGGCTGCTTCTCTGACGCCGGGCAAGAAGACGTCGGCGGGAAAAACAAAAGAAAGTGGCAGGTGGAGAAGGGCGCGCGCGAACAACAGCCACGTGTGTCCTGCCACTTTTTAGCGACGAAATATTGCGTGGATGGCTGGATTGTGGATGGAGGAGAGGATCTGCGGGATCCGGTCGGGTGAGAAGAAAGATCGATCCATCCATCCGTCAATACAAGGACGAGACAAGATGGCACCGCCAAAGTCGCGCTTTGCGTCCAAGGGCGCCTTCGATGTGCTCGCCACCGAGGGCGACGACGAGGATGCGCGCGAGCAGGAGCACGACGGCGCCGAGGAGGACCGCGTCGCTGCCATCGAGGCCGAGGCACAGCGCCTGGCCAAGGCCGAGCCCGACAGCACGCCGAGCAAGATGACCCGGGGCGCCCGCAGGAGGGCGAGGGAGTCGGCCTCGCAGACGCCCGGTCCCACGTCGCCGACGCCGACGCCCGCACCCGCGCCCGTCTCCACCCCGGCTCCGGCTACCACATCTGCACCAGCAGCAGCACCCGCTTCTGCACCTGCTCCTGCACCTGCTCCCGCTGCCGCCCCGACTTCAGCGCCTGTGCCTGCCATCCAAGGAGCGACTGCGACAAGAAAAGCCGCAAAGAGCGAGCGGGAGTCCAAGAGCGACGCCAAGGTCGCCAACGGGAGCCAGGCACCGGCAAAGACAAAGGCCAGCGACGACAAGGAGGCCAGCAAGGAGGCCAGCAAGGCATACTGGAAAAAGGTGTATGAGCGCACGCTCTTTACCTTCCTCATGATTGGCGGCTTCATCGGCCTGCTGCTCCTCGGCCACCCATACATGATCATCCTCGTCCTCGTCATCCAGGTCCTCGTCTACCGCGAGGTCACCGCCCTCTTCAACATCCCCGGCCGGCCCAGCGTGACGGGAGGGAGCAGCAGCAGCCGGCGTGGCGGCGGCGGCTTTGCGTCGAGCGCCCTCAGCACGGCCAACAGCAGCCGCGCGGGTAGCGCAGCGCAGAGCGAGGATGAGGACGACGAGATGGGCGGCCGCGAGGGCCGGCGCCAGGAGGAGCTGTGGAGCAAGACGCTCAGCTGGTACTTCTTCGCCGTCAGCAACTACTTTCTCTATGGCGAGTCGCTCATCTACTACTTCAAGCACATCGTCTTTGTCGACGCCTACTTCATCCCCTTTGCGCGCCACCACCGCTTCCTGTCCTTCATGCTCTACATCTTTGGCTTCATGGCCTTTGTCTCGGGCCTCAAGCGCACCAATCTCAAGCACCAGTTCGGCCTCTTCTGCTGGGTCCACATGTCGCTCCTCCTCACCGTCTACTCGTCGCACTTCATCGTCAACAACATCCTCGAGGGCCTCATCTGGTTCTGGGTCCCCGCCAGCCTCGTCATCTGCAACGACGTCTTTGCCTACGTCTGCGGCATGCTCTTTGGCCGCACGCCCCTCATCAGCCTCAGCCCCAAAAAGACCGTCGAGGGCTTCGTGGGTGCCCTCATCATTACAGAGATCTTTGCCTATGGCTGGGCCACGCTCTTCCAGCGGTACAACTACATGGTGCGTTCCCTCTCTCTCTTTCTGCCTGCCATCCTCCATACTGACGATGACGATGCCCGCACAGATCTGCCCCGCCGTGTCGCTGGGCATGAATGCATTCAGCAGGGTCCAGTGCGACCCCAACCCCGTCTTTCTCTGGCACTACTTCGCCCTGCCCGCATACATCTCCGCGCCGCTCTCGAAGCTGCTCGAGCCCGTCGCTGCCGCCGTCTTCGGCCGAGAGCACTTCTTCCTTGATGCCATCCCCTACACGCCCTTCCAGTTCCACGCCCTCGTCATGGCCGCCTTTGCCTCGCTTGTCGCGCCCTTTGGCGGCTTCTTTGCCTCGGGTTTCAAGCGTGCCTTTAACATCAAGGACTTTGGCGACTCGATCCCCGGCCACGGCGGGCTCACCGACCGTTTCGACTGTCAGTTTCTCATGGGCCTCTTCTCCTACGTCTACTACAGCTCCCTCATCCGCGAGCACCACGTGTCTGTCGGCAGCGTCCTCCAGACCGTCGTCACCCACCTCACCGTCGAGGAACAGGTGGAGCTGTACCGCGAGCTCACGCGCTTCCTCGACGGCCAGGGCATCAAGGTCTGATCTCTCCATTCTCGCTGCTTCTTCTCTTTCCTCTGTCTTTCTCTTTCACTCTTCCTTCTTTCCCTCTCTCTGTTGATAACTTGTTTCTGTGTCTGGGGCTATCGCTTGGACTGGAATGACTAAGAAATACAAAAGTGCTAGTGATAGTGGTTGGTGGTGGTGGGAGAGAGACGAGACGACGACGGCCGTCAGGAAGCCTAGTGCTTCTTCTCCTTTGGCCAGTTGATCTTTTCATGTCCGTCGTCATCAAGCGAGGGATACTTGATGTGGGGGCATTCGAGCACCTCGTCTTTCGTCAGCGCCTTTGCTTCTAGGTAGTTGTTCGTGGCACCATATACGGCAGTGACATCGCCCTTTTTGGCCACCTTGTTGGGCTTGGGAGGCGAGGGGCAGGCCTGGCAGGGGCATCCGCATTGCAGCTGGGAGCGGTCAAATTCGTAGGTGCCACAGTGAGAGTCCAGCAGGCAGACTATGCGACAGACGGGCGGAGGAATGGCGATCCTCTTTTCCTGCTTAGTCTCGTCCGTCGTCGAATAGGCCGAGGGCGGCGACGAGGGCGGCGACGAGGGTTGCAGCGGCGTCGAATATTTGGAGGGGCATTCGATTGGTTTGGCCTTGCGGTGGTCGATGACATTGGGACCGTAGCATACCCCGCTGCAGTTCTGTGACGTCGTGTTGGGAAAAGAGATCAGTGAGGAGCGGAGCTTTGATCTGTAAGTGATGCGACTCACCTGGGCGATGAGACTGCACTCATCAGGAGACATGACTGCTGTGCAGTCACGGTCGGGCGGCGAAATGACGGTGAGGCAGTGGACGTATGAATGCTGTGGCAGGGCCAGGCTGGTGCCAAACAGGCACAGGACGACGACGGAGAGCTTCTTCAGCATGATCGACTTCATCCTGAGGGGGAAAGCGGTGATTGTTGAGCTGTGTGAAGGGCGGGGGTCCGGTCCAAAACAAAGCTCAACCTTAAATAAGGAACCGTGGCTCTGTCCCTTCTGGGTTTCGCGCACAGCTCCGCCATCGGAAAACACGCCGGGGGCGCGGGCCGTCATCCGTCACCCTGCCCCATTTGGCACCGTGGAGAGAAAGAAGCCCAGCTGCAATTGCGCACGCGATTACCGGTCCCTGGTAGACTCGGCCTATCTGGTTCGAGGGGCAACCTCAAGAGAGCGGGGCTAGGTGCACGGAAGGTCAGAGCCCCGCGGAGGAGCTGGGTAGCATTAGTGTGGGTTCCAGAGTGGTTCGATGGTTCCTGCGAGTCGCAGCGACGGAAAAGGATCAATCTGTGTTGGTTCTGAGGAATGTGAGTGACAGCACTTCTGTCATGACTCGTGACGGATTTACTCCCCCTAGTGACAGGATTGGATTAATTATTTTTCGGGTCATTGATCGCTCGGTCCTTTTCTCGGGAGTGAAGAAGAATTCGGGAGAAGGCGGCGTGGGAGCACCCGGACAGATCGAGAGAAGTAAAAGGACAGGAGAACAATTCGGAACCGAGTCGAGCTACTGCTACCCACAGTCTCGATTTGGCATAGACAACGTGCAATATATGTACTGTACCTGGCAAGGACTGTCAGCTTGCTGCTTCCCACCTCCCGAGTCTGCGCATCCTTGCGTCTGCAGCGCTCCCGTCTAATGCCCCGCTGAAGACCTGTCAGCTCGCGGTCAGCAGTAGTATATGAGCGTCGGCCCAGAGCGTGTCGCAGCTGCACCTACATCTGCACCTCCCCGCTTGTCTCCTGGGAGGATGGAAGGAGCTGGGAGTCAAAAATCGTTCCACCCACTGCTTGATGCGGAAAGCCCGAAAGACGTACAGACAGGCCTCGACTGCGAAGAGGCAAGTACTGCACATTAATTGAGCGATCCCAAATACATCTTGGGTAGGCTTAGTAGTAGTAAGTTTACTTGTAGGTGTCGTGACAGTGCTATTTGTAGCTAGTAATGGGCAGGGGGTAGTTAGTAGTAAGGTAAAGATCGGAGGAAAAGCCACTGGAAGAGAAAGCCAAGGACCGACCTGCATGACGTGAGGCCCAGCCGCCTGCACGAAGTTTCAGCGAAGGCTGAGCAGTCAAAATGGTAGAATATGTCACAATTATTAGACCGATTAATGATATATCCGCCTGGTTTCCATGTAATTTCCTCCCGAGACGTGCAGATCCGATTTACCAACAAGACGCCCTGCAGCTTAGAGGTTCAGAGAATTGTAAAATGTAGAGCCTGGGCCGGGTTCCACCCTGCATGCATTTGCATCGGTGCTCGACGGTGCCATCCACCTGCGACAGTCGCTGAAGCTGACAGGATGCAACAACGACCTCTGACTTGCGTGAGAAGTGGCTTGACTATTCATCGCCCGCTTTCGTCTTCTATGCCCAGGCGTGTTCTCCTGTCGGGTGGTCGCTGTGTGGGACATGTTGAGGCATATAAAGAGGCCCATGAAAAGGGGGACTCCTCTGATCAGCATCATCGTTCCAGCTCCCTGACCTTCCTCCGACAACAATGTTCTCCCACACAGCCTCGCTCCTCGTCCTCGCCCTCTCCGCCATCGCGCGTGGACAGCTGACGATCACGCAGGCTACGGCCGAGGATGCCGCCAACAGCCTCTTTGGCGAAAGCTACGATCTGGGCACCATCACCTCGGCCGGCAACGCCGCCCAGATCGGTACCTTCAGCGGTGGTAATGCAGCCGGCTTCGGCATCGACTCGGGCATCATTCTCTCGAGCGGCAGTCTGACGGGCGTCAGCGACGACTACGGCGGTGCCGGTGACTCGTCGATTGCATACTCGGTCGACGCCGCCTCGATCGTGACGACGATCCAGGCAAAGGCAACGTCGAACCGTGACTTGGCGACCTTCGGCTCCGTCTTCTGTACGTGCGAGAATGCTGCCGGTACTGATTCGTTCAACGAGCGTGCCCAAGTGCTGCTCAACAACGAGATCGTCTACGACCGCCAGCGCGGCGTCGAGGACACGCGCCCGACGGGTCCCTTTGGCTTTGCCGCTGGAGACGACGTCGCCTACCAGGGTGGACCGTGCAAGTGCTCGCCCGTCGCCAACTTCAATCTGCCCCGACCCTCGACACCCACCGACCTCAAGGTCGTCATTGCCGACACTGGTGATGGAAGCTTTAACTCGTGGATCTTCCTTGGCTTCGTCGGCTTCCAGGACCTGGACGTCGTCTCGACGACGCTCACCACCACGGCCGCTACGCAGACGGCGACGACGACCGAGACAACAACGGCCACTGAGTCTACCACCACGGCCACGACGACGACGCTCACGGCCCTGACGACGCTGCCTGCTGTCACAAACACCGTCACTGCGGCCACGTCGACGGTGACGGCCGTGAACGCCGCCTGCACAAACTACGTCCTCCAGTGTGAGTTTTTCTTTTTTTTTTTTTCTCTCCCCAGAATCTTGTCCAAGATCTCGAGCTCATCTCTCTTTCCCTATCCACAGTCGAGGCCAACTGCTGCCCGCGGTCGCTGTGCAAGAAGAAATCGACGCTGCCGCACCGACGCCAGGTCGACCTCGCCTCGACGATCACATCCACAACGACGTTTACCGAGACGGACACGCTGACGACGACAGAGACGAGCGTGGTGCCCACGACGCTGACAATCACCGACACGCTGACCAACACCGAGTCAACGACGGCGACAGTGACACCCACGCCGTCGACGTCAACCTTTGTGCCCGTGGCCACAACGACGGTGTGCAAGACGGTCAAGATTCCCAAGTTCATCTGCCCGCGCTCCCTCAAGGCCGCGTCGCTGCTCTCGGCCGCCGAAAAGGCCTTCCTGGACTTCTACGCAAAGAGCCGGCCAAAGAACGCGCCCCAGCTCGAGGTCCACTGCGACAACGACAAGCAGGTCTACCTGTACCCGTGATCCCTCGCTCTTCTCTGGCCCCACCTTCTCTGCCCTCCCTCCCTGTGCTTGTATTGGCCCCCGTCTGCCTCTCCATCTTTGGCTCGCATCTGTTTGTAGCCTCGTTGATACCAATCTGCATTTCACATTTTCGCGCACACACACACATAGTCTGCATGCTTGAGACGGACAATCAATGACCAATGACGTGAGAGAGTGTGTAATTGTTAGTTAGTGAAAGAGAATATGTGCTGAATGAGTGAACGAATGAGCGTATGTGCACCCCCGGGGATATGCTATGTACAACCAGTGGAGGATTGAGTATGGAGGATGGAGGATGGAGGATGGACAAGGGAAAGAGAGTGTGATGATGAATCACGGCTCGAGGCGGTGCGAGATGCGCGTCATCTGCTCGCCCTGGAGGCAGCGGATCTTGAGAGCCTTTACGAATACGCCGGCGTCGGCCTCGAAGCGGAAGCCGGCGGCCTTTTCCTGGAAGGCAAGCACCGTCTTGACGGTGACGGCCTTGCTCCGGTACTTGTACAGGTTCACAAGTGGGCGCAGCGGCCGCGCGCTCGGCGGGAGCGGGGCGAGGTCGTCAAAGGCGTCGGGCAGCGCCAGCTGGGCCAGCGGCTCGTTTGCCGACGCGGGCGGCGACGTGGGCGCCGGGGGCGCGACCGACGACGGGTCGAGGAGCGTGGGCAGCGCATCAGCCGCCTGGAGATCCGAGATGAAAAGACCGAAAAAGGGCACACAGGCGCCCTCGTGGATGCGCGGCTTGCCTCTCTTCCCATCGCCGCTGCCGGCGTCGTCCGTCGCCACTCCCGCAGAGCTTGATGAGGAGGCTGCTGCTGCTGCTGCTACTGCGCTTGACCCTGGCTGCGAATGGGAGCGCGCGTGGGAATGCTGCAGAGGCGAGGGAGACGAGGCCGAGACCGTCGCCGTCGGCGCAGCGCCCCGCATGCGCGGTGGCCCCGCCGAGGTGACGAGGTCCTCCATCTTGCCGTCAATGACCATGGCACGCATGGCCTGGCGCAGGTGGCGGAAGTTGCGGGCAGGGTTGATAAATGCCTTGAGGTCGCGGAGCATGCGCATGTCCTGCATCCCCACGCGGCTCCACGACTTGCGCAGCCGCTCGACCCACGGCGACTGGAGGCCGACGATGATCTGGGTGAGTGTGGCAAAGTTGCAGTGCTGGTAGCACTTCCACGCGATCCGGATCAGCTTCGACAGCACCGCCGCGCGCTCGCCCACGCCCTGGGTGAGGACGACCTCGCTGGCGACCCAGTTGCACGTGAGGTTGAAGCGCGCCGTGATGGCCTCGACGGCCGACTGCTCTGCTGCCTGGTTGCTGTTGTTGTTCAGAACCTTGGCACGGACGCGCGACTGGTGGAAGGCCTCCCAGTCGAGGACCTCCTGGTGGTAGGTCTTGCTGCGCCACATGTCCGACGCGAGCTCCTGCCACGTGACGTTGCGGAACAGCTCGGCCTCGATGATGGTAAACTGCTGGGCAATGACCTCGGAGCGGTGGCCGAGCAGGAAGGAGCGGTGGACGGGCGCGCCGAGCTGAGCAAAGGGGCCCTGCTGCAGAAGCGCCTTCTGCTGCTGCTGGTCCATCGCTCCGTCGCGGCGCTGTCCCCAGGGCGTGGGTGGGCCATCGAGGACGTTGCCCTGGCTGGCTGGCCGCTTTGTCCGGATCGGCCTCTTCTTCGACTTTGTTGTTGCTGCTGCCGCCGCTGCTGGTCTGAGCAGCTTCTCGCGAGGCAGCTCCTGCTGCTGCTTGACCGTCTCGGCCACGTGCTCCTCCTCCTTGGGGCGCTCCTTGGCCTCCTCCTCCTGCGCCTGCTCGTGGATCACACTGGCGCGCGACACGGACGGCAGCTGCCCCTCCTCGGCCATGGGCTCCATGGACCCACGCGTCGTCGTCGAGGGCGCGAGCGTGTGCCGCTGGAGCTGGTGGCGCGGCAACTGCTGCTCGCGCTCGCGCTGCCGCTGGCGCTCCTGCGACTGCTGCCAGATGCGCTCGACGCGGCGCTGGCGCTCCAGCTGCTTGTCCTTGTCGATGAAGCCCTCGAGCCGGCGCAGGGCCGCCTCGACGTCGCCCGGCTCGTCGTCGTCGCTGTCCGGCAGGGCATCGAGACGGAAGCCCTTGACGAGCTCGTAGTGCTGCAGGTGCTCGTCGGGGTCCAGCATCTCCGTCTCGACGAAGCCAATCTTGGGCGGCTGCTGCTGGGCCTCCTGCTGCTGGGCCTGCAAGAGCTGCAGGTACGACTGGCCATCGTGCTGCTCGGAAAACGTCGACGCATACGAGGCTCGCTGCTGCAGCTGTGGATGCTGGTGGTGGTGGTGGACGACGCTGCCAAAGTTGGACACGCTGCTGCCGCCGTCGAGGCTCGGCTGGCGCTGGCCGAGGTCGTGGACGTGGTTGGCCATGCGGAGGTCGCGTGCACCCGGCAACCTGCGCAGTGCACGCCGCACCATGCCGTCGTCCTCGTCGCTCGACAGGTCCACGTCGTCGATCTGGACAATGTTGGGGCCCATGCCGCTGCTCCCGCTCCGTCTTCGCAGGCTTGCCCTGTATGCGGCGACGCCACCCTGCCTCGGCTGGCCGCTTCTGCTGCTGCTGCTGCTGCTGCTGCTGCTGCCGAAACCACCACCGCCGCCGCCGCCGTTGGCAGTGGAGACGGAGCGGAGCGTCTGGTCCGACGTCGTGTGGTGCAGGCCCTCGTGGCTGTCGAGCTGCGGCTGGTAGTGAGCCTTGCCGGCAATGAGGCTCGGCAGCTCCTCGGGCGCTTCGAAAGTCGACGAAAACGCGCGTGGCTGACCACTGTGTCTGTGAAAGAATTCATCGTCGTCGTCAAGGTCGCCTCGTGCAGCGGGCTCGTTTTCGCCGCCACCCAGGAGCGACTTGCGCAGCTCCTGGCTCGCCTCGGGGCCCAGGTCGAGCGAGCTGGCAGGGGTGCTGCCCGACTGCTTGTCGCTCGTCGCACTCAGGCTCGGCGTCGTCTCGCCCTGGTCGGCAATCGACGGGCTGCCCCCCTCGTCGGCCTCGTCCATCTGCTCGCCTGCGCCTGCAGTCTGCATCGGCTTGCTTGTTGTCGCAGCCGCAGCAGCAGCAGCACTCGGCGAGAGACCGAGGTCAAAGTGGCTGATAAAGTGCTCGAGGCCGCCGCGAATAAAGAGGAGGTCGCCGCTGTCGGTGGCTTCAAACTCGAGGCCATCGAAGCCGCTGTTGTTGTTGCTGCTGCTGCTGCCGTTGCTGCCGCCTGCGCCACCACCTGCACCCGAGCCATCGTAGCCACCGCCGCCGCCTCCGCCTGGGCGCATGGTGACCCCCGGCGTGCCCAGGGAGCGCTTGAAGCGCGACAGGCGGCCGACGGTGTTGACAAAGACGCGCGAGAGGGCGCTGTGCGACGACGGCAGCGGCGGCGGCACGTGGAGCTGGTGCTGCGCTGCGCCGGACCGGTGGGGCCTCGAGGAGGCGCGCTCGTTGACAATAATGTCGTCGAGCGACGAGGCATCGCTGCCGCTCCTGCGCTGCTGCTGCTGCTGCTGCCCATCTCTTGCCGCTGGCGCGCTGTGCTCGTTGTTGCCACCGCCATCGCCGAGCAGCTCGAGATCAACGCTCTGGCCGGCTAACCTGACGGGGCCGCTGCCATCATCGAAAAAGGCGCCTTCCTTGGCCGAGCTGACGATGGGCGACTGGTCCGGAAAGCCGGAGAGGCCGGAGAGGCCGGAGAGGCCAGACAGGCCAAGGAGCGTGTCGGTCGACGACTGCTGGTAGTGGGCCTTGAGGCCGCGGACGACCTTCTTGAGGCTGCGCACCGTGTCGATGTGGACGCGGCCGGCCTGCGATGCATCGCGGCTCTGGCGCTCGAGGCCGTTGAGCCAGTCGACGAGCTGGCGGCGCAGGGCGCGGTCGGGGACAAAGTCGACGTAGAAAAAGTGGTTGAGCCACCACTTGAGGACGGCATAGGTGCGCACACGCACGACCTGGCGCCGCGTCGCATCGACGGCCGTGCGTGCGGGCGCCATCGCCCACTGCAGCCGGGCACCCAGGAGGGCGAGGACGTGGCTGGGGGACGTGTATGCGCGGTAGGTGTAGAAGAAGTCGGTCTCGAAGCGGTGGTCGATGCGCGAGGTGAGCTCGGCAATGATGTAGGCCGTCGAGGCTGCGACGAGAAAGGGCCCGTCGTTGGGAAAGAGAAGCATTGAATGCGCCAGCTCAGCCTCGCTCGCCGCCTTCTTCGACTGGCCTCGCTCGGCAGCAGCGGCAGAGGACGATGACGACGAGGATGATGACGCTGCAGGCGAGCTGCGGTTGTCGTCGCTGCCGAGGGAGCCGCGCACGCTCCAGCGCTTCCCTCCTCCTCCCTCGCGCGGGCTCTGGCTCGCTGCTGATGAGGGCGTTGTTGGCGTCTGCGTCTGCGTCTGCGTCTGCTGCTGCGCCTGCTGCTGCTGCGCCTGCTGCTGAGACAGCGCGCGGGCCTCAAAGCCGCTGCGAGCACTGAAGGCGAGCGCCTCGTCATCGTGCGGGCTGCGCATCGCCCAGAGCGAGAAACGCGGGTCGTCGCCGGGGAGGGTGAGCCGCGACGTGTCCTTGAGCTCGCCGTCGGCGTCGTCGTCGTCCTGCTCCGAGTCGCGCCGCTGGGCAGGCCGGCTGGCGTGGGACCAGTAGTGCTGGACAACATCAAAGATGACCGTCTCTCCTTCCTCTCCCTCCTCCTCTTCCTCTTCCTCTTCTTTCTCCGCTGCCTCTTCTGCCTCTTCTCCTTCCTCGCCCTCGCCATCAGCGTCCGACGAGGGTGCGCCGTACCTCGCGCGCGCCGTCGCAGCCGAGTCGGCCGACTCAAACGACTGCACCTGTCGAAGATGGTGGACGCCGCCATCGTCGGCCTTGGTCTTGGTGGAAGCAGCAGCACCAGCACCAGTACCAGCACCAGCGTCGACGTCGACGTCAAAGATGCTCATGTCGGCAAACAGCGGCTGGCCAACGCCGGACATGCGCGGGATCGGCGACGTCTTCCACGGCTCCGGTGCCTTTGCGCCCACCACGGGCTGGCCAAACGGCGAGACGGAGCGGCCACTCGTGTGCTGGTGCTGCTGCTGCTGCTGGTGCAATGGCTGTGGATGCAGCAACTGCTGCTGCTGCTGCTGCTGCTGGCGCTGGCCTGGCGCTGCTGCCGATGACGAAGCCTCCGACGACGACGACGACGACTGCGAGGCCGAGGCAGTGATGCCCTGGCGGATGCCCAGGATGGCGCCGAGCACGTCGCCGCTCTCGAGGTTGGCACTGCCGCTGCTGGTGCCCGTGCGCTTCTGCTCGGGCGAGCTGCCAGACCGTGCCATCGACGGCGATGTGACGGGGCCCAGCAGGCGCGACGCCGCGCTGTCTGGCTGCTCCTTCTGACTGGCCTGGCTGGGCGACTGGTGCTGCGACGGCGACTGCTGCTGCTGCTGCGGGCCACCCACGGACCGGAGGAGGGCTGGGATGGAGCGTGACCCCTTGAGTGTCTTGAATGCCGTCGCGCCCTGCTTGCGATTGGGTCCACGAGACGGTGACGCTGCTGCTCCATCGTCGGTCTCCTGATGCTGCCGCTGCTGCTGCTGCTGCTCTTGCGTCTCGCCGCGCCACTTGAACCGGTAGCTGACTCGGCCACCCGGCATGCGTCTGGCCGTGATCTCAAATGGCGTGCCCACGCCCAGGTCCTGCTCCTCGTCGCTGCCCAGGCCGATGCCAAGACCGAGACCAAGGCCTGCTCCTGCTCCTGCTCCTGCGCCTGCGCTTGCGCCTCCTTCTCCCGCGCGAGAAGTGCTGCTCGCCTCGGTCTCATCGAGGCTCCGCAGCTGGATGCCGTAGCTGGCCGCAAGCGACGAAATCGCCCTCCAGTTCGTCGTCTCGACGTCGGGCATCCGCGACTGGTCCATTTTCGATTTCTTTTGTCTTCTTTTATCTCTTTCTCTCTCTCTTTTCTTCCAGTGCCACGATCAGTGGTGGTATCGTCGTGCCTCGTCGCAGCCGCACAATGCCGGCATCGTTGCTCGTCTCGCGGGCGTTCCTTGGTTGCTCTGCTCTGCTCTGCTCTGCTCTCGCTACTCGTCGCTCCTTCCTTTGCCGATTTGCCCCTTTGCCGTTTCCCCGTGTGTGGTGTTGTGCAGAGATGTGGATGGATGGATGCCGGCCGTCGCTGCTGCTCAAGAAGCCCCTTTGCCCGGTGGAGACAGACAGACAGACAGACAGACAGACAGACAGACAGAGGGAAGATCCACGGCAAAGCGCGTGTGCGTTTGTGTGCGGCGAGCGGGCGGCCTGCCGTGCGGGCGTTCTCGACTCTGGGCCAGAAAAAGAGAGAAAGGGAAAGTGAGCCCAATTTGCAACACGTGGGTTTGCGACGGGGGGCGGACGCGACCGCGCGGGACGCAGCTTTCATTCATCCTTTCGTCCGCTCTCTCGCACGGCTGGCTGTGTGTGTGTCTCACTCAGTCTCTGCGCTGTTTGTGTCTCGCGATGTGGCGTGATGTCGAGCTTGTCCGAGTGCCACTCTTCATCTCTCGACTGCTTCAACTCTCTCTTCTCAGAATTGTATAAGGATCACAGCGTAGTGCACGCTGTCCTCAATGGGATGCCCACGGTGGCTGAAAAGGACCCCGAATGAATCACGTGAAATGGCGCGCCTTTTTTTCTTTCGCGCGCGCGCTCGCCCGCTCGCACAGCCAAGACCTGACTGACATGCACGGACAGGGGCTAGTTCAAAGACGCGGTTAATTATTAAGGATGGCGTCGCTCCGTGGCCGGAGCAAAGAGGGCGCCACATGGCGGGCGGAAGGGACAAGAGATAGCGAGCCACGATGGTCGGGGACACCCCTGTGTGCGCAGCGCAGCGCAGCACAGCACAGCCAAGCCAAGGCCAGGGTTCCGGTCAGTCGTCTTCGATATAGCCTCCTCGCACCGCATGAACCATATCATCGGGCCATAATGTTTCTTTGCAAATTCGATGAGACTGTAGACTAATGCCAATGGGTCTAGGACTACTATTTATTCTATTTTATCTATTTATTTTATTTCGTTTCCCTTCTGCTCAGGGGTCCGCCGACGTCAAACAACGCAAGCACTAGCCCGACGTCGCGGTCCGGTTTGCCCTTTATTGATTTCGCAGCTTCGACCCTCATTTCCGACCGACAGAAGCAGGGTCAGGACAGGAGACGGAAAGAGAGAGAGAGAGAGGGGTCCAGCGGGCGACAACGACTACGACGACGGCTCCGACAACCAATACCCTTCTGTCTTCTTGGCCGTGACTCCTTTCAACCTCAGCTCCCAGTCTCGATCTCGAGGGACCATTGGCGGACGGAATTAGGCCGCTCATCCATCCATTTGCTGCGACTGGCTTGCTCATCGGGGCGCGCTGAGATGCGAGCGTGAGGCCCACGATCCAGACCTGATCGATGGAGGAATCATCCAAGGTGACCACGACGACAACCACAGCAGCAGCAGCGATGGACGCCTCTGCCTCGTCGTCGGGCTCGTCGGGTCCCCCGTCGACGGCGCCCTCGTCCTCGGCAGGAGCGAGGAGCACCTGGGCCCGGAGCAACAGCAGCAACAGCAACAGCAACAGCAACACCACCAACACTACCACCAGCAGCCGGCCCTCGTCGGTCGCGTCGAGCTCCTCGTCGTCGTCGATGGGCGGCGGCGGTGCGCACCTGGCCGCGTCGCCTGGCCTGCTCTCGCCCTCGCTCGCCTCGGCCCTGGGCATCGGGCCCAGCTCGCGCCGCCGCGGCTGCTCGCCCCACGGCCGCTCCTCGCTCCAGCCGCGCGCCCACGCCCTCGCCCAGGGCCGGACGCGCGGCGAGCAGCGCATGGATGCCGAGTCATCGTCCTCATCGTCCTCGTCCTCGTCGTCGCGCCGGCCGAGCCTGCCTACGATGCCGTCGATGGTCAACCGGGTGAGCATGATGAGCGTCGCCTCGTTCGAGTCGCTGCCCGAGGGCGAGAGCGTGCCGAGCTTCGCGACGCCTGCCTCGCCGTCTTCGTCGTCGTCGTCGTTTGCCTCGTCAGCAGCAGCAGCAGCGGGGCCCGACGACCCGCTCGCCCACCGGCGGGGCGCCAAGCTCAAGCGCTCCTCGACGGAGCCCACGCCCGTCGTCGCCCGCTCGGCCGAGGAGCGCGCAGCCAAGCTCGAGAAGCGCCGGCGCGTCGCCATCGAGCTCCTCGACACGGAGCGCGTCTTTGTGCAGAGCCTCCGGCTCATCAATGAGGTGTGTTTCTTTTCCGTCCTTGCATCTTGTTTTCGCCTGGCTGATCTTCTGTCTTCCTCAGAACTACTACCAGCCGCTGCTCGCGCGGAGCAGGGCAAGCGCGACGGCAAAGGCCTCGACGCCGCTGCTCTCGCGAAAGGCCCTCGGCGAGATCTTTGCCAACTTTGCCGACATCCTCCATCTCTCCCAGGAGCTCCTTGCCCGCCTCGAGGAGCGCATGGGCCGCGGTTGTCGCAGTGACGAGGAGGAAAGGGAGATTGACAATGCCGCCGAGACCGACAAGGACGACGAACCGAGCCAAGGGAAGAGCGCGAGAACACGACCACCACCACCGTGGGACCCCGAGCGCGACCGGCTCGGCGACGTCCTCGTGCCCGTCGTGCCGTTCCTCAAGATGTACTCGCTGTACGTCAAGAACTTCAGCAGCGCGCTCCAGCGCATCGAGGCCGAGCGCCGCACCAACGACGCGTTTGCGCGCTGGCTCAGAGACACGGAGCGCGCCGCCTGGGCGAGCCGGGACGCGTTTGGGTTCGGCCTCGGATTCCAGGCCCACCTGCTCACCGTCGTCCAGCGTATTCCGCGCTACCGCATGCTCGTCAGCGACCTCGTCAAGGCCACCCCCGCCGACCACGCAGACCGGGCCGACCTGGCCAAGGCCCTCGATGTCGTCGAGCACGTGGCCGCATACATCGACGACAACATTCGCCAGCATGAGGTTGTCGTCGCCATGCTCGGCATCCAGCGCTCCCTCGCTGGACTGCCCGAGCCCCTCGTCGTGCCTGGCCGCTCGCTGCTGCGCCGTGCGACGCTGCTCAAGGCCTGCCGCAAGAATGTCCAGCCGCGCGAGTTCTTTCTCTTCAGCGACTGCCTCGTCTACGCCTCGCCAGCCGGCCAGGGCAGCATCGACGCTGCGTGGCACGTGCTCCTCTCCCCGACGCAGCCGCTGCCACCGACGCAGTCGTCGCAGTCAAAGGCTACTGCTGCTGCTATTCAACCACCGTCGCCCTCCACGAACCACCTCGAGCGCATGGCCAGGCCACGCACCACGTCGTCGCCAAGCCCCTTCACCGAGGCCCGGCGCCTCTCGGCCGTGCCCTTTGACGGCCAGCAGTGGAACTTTCGCGGCAAGTTTGCCCTCCAGGACCTCACTGTCGTCGGCGTCGACGACTCGGCGAGCCCTGATGCATGGCTGCGCCACTCGCTCGAGATGCGCACGCCCAACAAGAGCTTTGCCGTCTATGCCGAGTCGCGCGAGGAAAAGGAGCAGTGGCTCGATGCCATCCGCGACGCTCGCGACGAGTGGCTCGCCCGCCGCCGCACGCTCCAGGCCGACGAGGACTCCATCGAGGCCAAGCGCGAGCGCCGGCGCAGCCTGTACAATGCCCGCCACCAGCAGCAGCAGCAACAGCAGCATCTTCATGCCGTCGTTGCGTCGCCCTCGGCGTATGCGGCCATCCCCGAGGCATCGGTGGCAGAGTGGACCAGGCCGGCCTCGCTGCCGCCCCAGTCGCCCTCGATGGACTTCCAGGAGCAGCAGCAGCAGCAGGCCCTCCTCAGGGCCTCGTCGCCACCGCCGCAGTCGCCGTTGCATGCGCCCCTCCTCTTCTTTGGCGGTGGTGGTGGCGGCGGTAGCAGCAGCGGCAGCGGCAGCGGTGGTGGCAGCGGTGTCGGCGTCGGTGACGGTGTTGGCCGTGACGGTTCCGGTTCCGGTTCTCGCAGCGTCGTCGGCCGAGGACCAGGCAACCTGCGCATCCTCGAGGACTACCAGGCGCCCGTCTGGGTGCCCGACAGCCGCGCCGACCGGTGCATGAACTGCAGCGAGGCGTTTGGCCTCTGGCGCAGAAAGCACCATTGCCGCCTCTGTGGCCACGTCGTCTGCTATGCATGCAGCGCCCACACCTTCCTCATTGCCAGCTACGAGGAGGGCCAGGAGGACCGGCCGGCGCGGGCGTGCGACAGCTGCTACCACTCTGTCTTTCCCGATGCCGCCAACGACGACGAGGGGCAGCCTGCGCTGGCTGCTGAAGGAGAGGAGGAGGACGAAGAAGAAGAAGAAGGAGAAGAAGAAGAAGAACACGAGGACGAGGGCGTGCTCAGCAGCAGCAGCAATATTCACAAGGTCGACTCCGACGCCAGCTTCTCGTCGCCCGCCACGCCCATCGAGGCCTCGCCCCTCCTGGGCCAGCCGGACCACGACGCCGAGCTGCCGCCGTCGGACTCGGAGTCGTCGGCGATGCTCAAGCTCTCGGCCGAGACCCTGCGCCCGGTCGCGCCCACTGCCAATGCTGCCAACGCTGCCAACAACACCACCACCACCGCCGACGGTGCTGCGGTCACTGGGTCGCCAAAGCGGCGCAGCATCGCCAGCAGCCGCCCACCGCCGGCACAGCTGCCACGGCCAAAGACGGCGGCCGCCAAGGCCCAGCTGTTTGCCCCCGAGTACTACCACGCCTTTCCTGGCGCACGCTCCAGTACCACCACTGCTGAAGGAGGCGCACTCCACCGCGGCCTGCTGAGCCCGCAGGTGCAGGCGGCCACCAGCGGCAGCGGCACCTTCCGCCTCGTCACGCCGCGCCTCACCACGCCCACCGACGAGGCCAGTCCCCGCGGCACCGCTGCCTCCGGCCCGCAGCCGGGCAAGGATGGCTCCTACTTTGCAGGCGTCGAGCCAGGCTCGGACCAGGTCGTTTCGTCGCATCAGCAGCTGCCCCTGCATCGCTCCAGCGCGGACAACACCAGCGGCAGCCCGAATGCGGCGGGTGCCGCCCAGGCGCACCTGCGCAAAAAGAGGCCTCTCCTCTCGGCAAAGGCCCGTCTCTCGACGGTGTACAACCTCAGCTCGCCCAACCTCGCTGCGCTGGGTGGAGCTACCCCCTCTTCAAGGACGCCCGGCTCGTCTACGCCAATGTAATCATCCTCCTCCTCGATACCCCTGTCTCCCTCTCTCTCTCTCTCTTTCCTCCCATTTACTGCAGTACATAACTCTCTATTAATCCTCTGTCTCGTCCTTTTTTCCTTTTTCTTCCTGTGCATGTTGCCAACACCACCACCACCATCTTTTTCCTGTCCATCTTCTCGGCCACACATCAGCAATCCAAAACACGCACATGCCGCTTGCAAATCACGCTTGAAAGTGGGACAATTTGAGTCAGACGAAGCTTTTGATTGGAGTGTGACACTTGATGGAGAGATAGTGAATGACATGAGAGACAGATGGGGAGAGGAACGGGGCGAGGGGGAGAGAGAGAGGAGGGGGAGGAATTAGAGCGCCGTCTCCATGCCCGTCTCGGCGGGGTTGCCCTTGGGCAGACCCTCGGGCTTGCCTTCGGGCTTGGTCGTGGGCTTGGTCACGGGCTTGGCCTCGGCTTCAACCTTGGGCTTGCGCTTTGGCTTACGCTTGGGATTGGGCTTGGTCGTCTCGGTCTTGAAGCCACCCTTCTTCGTCATCGACATCGTCGCCAGGTTGCTGCCGCCCGCCTGCTTCTCAGCACCCAGCTTCTTCGCCTTGAATCTACTCGCCTAGCTTGTCTGCATCCTCGTTGGAGACCGTTTCTGCAATGGCAGCTCGCCCTGCAGCCCGCGCTTGTGGACCATTGGCATTGCGTTGACTTCAAATTGGCTGCGCTGGCGACGGGAACAACCAAGGCCACACTTGCCCGAGGAAAAAGGAGGAGTACCTGCCACCATTCGCTTCTGCAGCCGAGCACCGCCAAGGGGGCGCTTAGTGACGAGATAGTCGGGAGCAGCCATCGCACGCTTCTCCATCTGGATGCCAGAAGCTTCCGCAGCCTCGCGCTTGCCGTTCGTCTGGCTGGCACCGTCACTGGCGAAGCAGCGTCCACCTCCCTGGGCATTGCACGTCACCGAGCGCTTCTCGACCCGTTCGCCTTCCTCCTCTTCCTCTTCTCCTTCTGGCTTGGTGGCCGCTTCTTCGTTGGGAGCATGGTGCGCTTTGCTCTTTCCGCGTCCGGGGTAGACCTCCGGCTCGACGTTGCGACGCTTGAGGGGTCCGTCGAGATTGTCAGGGTCCGACTCGTCGCGCCGACTGTAGTAGTCGGATTCGGCCTTCTTGTGGCAATTGCGATCGTGCGTCGAGCAGCCGTCGCTGTGTCTGCTGCCGAACCGCCACCTCTTTTCGAGCTGCTGTGCAGGCTCGGACTCGGACTCGGCGGTGCGACGGAGCAGATCGAGATTGGCCTCGGTCAGCGGCGCCACGCCGGCGACGTCGCGAAGCTGCATCTCGCGCACGCTATTCATGTCGGTGATGCGGTCCATGTTGCGACGTTTGCCCATGTCCAATCCCACCGAGCGCTTCTCTACGGGCATAGGGCCGGGACCGCCCCATTCTGCGGGACCGTACTCACCCACGGCCCTTGGCTCGATGCTCCGCTTTCCGTGGTGGCGCGGGCGGCCCCATCTACGGCCCGCTTCGCTCCCGGACTTGTGGCTGCGTCTCTCCAGCTCGTCTTCTCCCTCGTCTTCGGCAAAGGCGTCGTGCTCGCGGGGCTCATGAGGGTCAAGTCCGCGCTTATACATGCCACGACTGCGGCCCATCCCGCCGTGGCTGTCGATGGAGTTGGGGCTGTAACTGCCGCTATTGTGGTAGTGTGGACCGTGGGAATGGTAGTCTCGCTTGGCAGGTGGGGCCTGCACCTCGTCCGTCAGGCCGCGCCTGCCGAGGAAGGGCCGGACGTGCGTCTCAAAGAGATCCCGTGCCTGCTGATGATGATGATGATGCTGACGAGGCTGGCGGTGCTGGTGCTGGTGCTGGTGGTGCACCTCCGTGGGCACGTCAAAGATGACACCGTGCGCCGTCAGCGGGCTGCGGATGCTCACGGCGTCGTCGTCGAAGTCGTCTTCATCGAAAAAGGCATCTTCATAGTCATAGTCGTCGTTGTCGTTGTCGTGATCCTTGCCTACGGCGACAAAGTCATAACGGCGCGGCGACTCCTGACCAAGAGAGAGGCGGTAGAGGCTGCGGCGGGCGACGGCGAGGTCCTCGTCTGCCTTGTCGGCCACCAGACTGCGACGGGCGAGACTGGCGGCAGCAGCAGCGACGGGACTGGCAGGGGCCGATGCGCGGCGCCTGAACAGGTCACCCCTCATGTCATTGTCGTTGGGACCCTCGTCGCCGTCGACGTGCTCGTGCTCGCCCTTTGACTGAGGCTGACCGAAGTAGTGCAGCGCCTTCTTGTCGTGCGGCTCGGGCTCGGGCTCGAGTCCGGTGAGATGAGCTCGCTTCGTGAGCTCAATCTCGTCATTCTCGCAGTCGTCCTCCGCTTCGGTGGTCTGGTGCTCGGGCATGACGACGGCGACGACCGTCGACGACGTGGACGTTTGCGGCTGAAGACGAGGAGGCGAAGACGGTGGACTGCCGCCGGCCTGGCCAAAATTGGCCAAGTGGCCCTTGCTCGTCGTGCCAAACGAGCCGTCAGTCTTGCGCCAGACGATCCACTTGCTGTCGGGCGATCGCGAGGTGGGGCTGCCGCTGCGGTAGTGTACGCGGCTGCGGTGACCAATCTTGCGTATGGGAACGCCAACGAGCGCTTCGTTCATCTCGACGCCGGGAAGGCCATTGAGGGGCACCAGGATTGTTTCGCCATGGGCATGGCTGTGGAGAGGGCCTTGCTCACGGTGGTGAGCCGGCAGCGCGAGGTGAATCACCTCCTCTTCGCCACCCAACATCGTGGGGATCGCAGCGCCCACTCCCAGAGGAACAACAAGGGGAGCATGAGGGTGATTGGGAGGAAGAGGAGGAGGAATAGGGAGCGGCTTGGCTTCGGCAATAAGCGAAGAAATGACAGATGCAGCATCGCCGTTCTGACCGCTAGAGGAAGTTGGCACCGCGGGGGCTGCCTGCACCGCAGCTGCCATGGCTAGAGCGGCCGTAGAGGCGACGGCAGTGGCCTTCTTGTTCTTCATGTCAGAAGGCCTCGTGCTTTGCTTGCGAAGTGGGGAAGATTGAAAACGAAAGGAGAAAATGTGCTCGCCAGGAGCTTTTTTCGACGAGTGTGGAAGGAGCAGGCAGGCGACCAGCGCTGGTGATTGCTCTTCTGAGGAAAGGAGGAAAGAGAGTGGCGAGTCTGCTTTCCCCAGTGGTACTTATACCATGGCCCTTTGCCACTCTTACGTGGGCTGAAAAAATAGGAATGGGCGTACCTTGTTTATTTCTCCCGTAACAGACTGCGCCCGAGCTTCAGCCGAGGAAGTGACGACATTGTCAAAGGGAGTGGGGCGTGAGGCACTGCTCGGGTCTGGGCGGGCGAGTAATGGGGCTGCATCGTCTAGGATATTTCTCACCGTGAAGAATTCGACAGGAGCGTGTCAGCCTCGTGGATCATTGTGAGCGCCTCTGCCGCTTGGCAAACAGGATCATCGTTGTGTGCCCCATTCAAGCAAGCCATGGGGCGGCCACATTGCGCTCCTTGGCATGGGTTGACCGTGGGCGACGAGGATAGAGGAGGGATACAGGGGCACCTAGATCAAGGCTTTTGCCAATATTTATGAACCGTACGGAAATCCGTACCTAGGAGAGATACGCCCCCGGAGCGTAATGCACCGCCCGCCCGTCGCCAAGCCAGGCCCCCTCAACAACCAACCAGATCGATTCGCCAGTCAGGAAGCAAGACAATGTCCAGTGACGCAACAGCGGGACCCGCATACGCAGCGCACGATCGCTTCTGCCATTCTTTTTTTCGAAAGGAACAGGCGAGCGCACATCGTTCACCATGGGCCCAGGGCAAAGGGCTTGACGGTGCGCGCGCACAGCGCGTGCTCTCGCTTTAAAATTCAAAGCTCCGTCCCGAGAAGTCGTTGGCTTTTTTGAATCGTTGTGTCGCGTGGCTTTGATTCACTCAAATGCGAGACATGTCTGGACTGGCTAGCATTTTCATTTGACCTGCCTTTTTTTTGAACGACGAGAGCCTCTGCCTCGGTCAAGCCCTTTGCATTCATTCAATCGCTCGGCTTCTGTCCGTCGCCTGCCCCGTGACATGCACACAACTGCCAGCCAGACTGGAAACCGGTCCCCCGAATGACGGACTCCTGGCCGCAGGCAGGCAAAGTCTGCCGGGTTGAATCATCTTTCCCTTTTTCCCTCAGATCATCTTGGGACTTTTGATTTATTTTGGTCCGTGACCGTTTTCCTTTTGTTTTTGTTTCTCCCAGCTGCAGGCAAGGGAGGAAAAAAGAAAGAAAGCAAAAAAAAGACAGATTTAGTCTGGCTCGCACGGCCAAGCGTGTTGCAGCCCCCCCAGTTCACCCCCTTCGTCCCCTTGTCCTTTCTTCCCTTCCCAATCGTCACTACTCTCCGTCAGACCACACGCGCTCGCCATACCCGTTGGGCTGAATCGCTGCGATTGAGGCGTGGACGAAGTAGTGCAAGTTCTCTCATGGTGGATCGACTCGCCTCGTCGGGGCGGCTCTGAGACGGGGGCACGTTGCCCCAGTCAAGTCGCGTCAGCCATCCTTCTCTCTCCCCTCGTTGCCCCTTGATCCCCCGGCCCTCTCCCTGCTTTTTGCCCCTCCTTCTATCCCTCTCTCCTCGTCGGAGGACTCAGCACCATCACGCGCTTCTAGCCTCGCACGCCAAACGGCACAGGCAGCGAGGGCCTTGGCCCTCCTGTCGCCCCCACCTCTCCACAACTTCCTCTGTCGTCGTCGATCTCTCAGCATGTCGGAACCGCTGCTGGAGTCAAACAACCACCAGGCCCCATCGGGCCCCGCCTCGTCGACTTCTTCCTCATCGTCGCCGGCGCCGCCATCATCGGGAGTAGAGCCAAAGAGGAGCCCAGGCTCCGGCATTGCCCTGTCGTTTGACGAGATGCCCACGTCCAAGAACGGCGCTGGCGGGGACTGGACCACGGTCTCGTCGTTTTCCATGTCGTCGCTCCAGGACACGGCCACGGCCATTCTGGCGGCGCAGCAGCCCAACCAGCAGCTGCAGCAGCAGCAGCAATGGCCTTCAGGAGGAGCAGGAGGAGGAGCTGGCGACGGCGAGAAGGAGGGCCTGTCGAGGAGGCAGTCGAGCACAGGCCACCATGGCGAGCGGCACATGTGGACGCCCGAGGAGACGCAGGCACTCGTCGATGGCTGCAACAAGGTGAGTGACTAGCTCTAGCAGACAAGACTGCAGAGGGAAGCTGATTGTATGCGCTCTCTCTCTCGACAGCACGGCATTGGCAACTGGAAGACGATTCTCAACGACGACGACTTCAAGCCCGTCTTTGTCGACCGCACGCCCGGCGACCTCAAGGACCGCTTCCGGACCTACTTTCCCGATGCCTACCACGAGCTGTACCCCAACGCAAAGACGCACATGAGCCGGGCTGTTCGGAGCAAGAACCCCGACGGCAAGAGCATCTTTGAAAAGGGCAAGACCAAGGAGCGCAGGCCCTTTTCGGCCGCCGAGGACGAGGTGCTGCGGCGCGGGTACGAGCAGCACGGGTCGCACTGGGCCATCATTGCGCGCGACGCCGTCTTTGAGGGCAAGCGCAAGTCGACGGACCTGCGCGACCGCTTTCGCAATGCGTTCCCTAGCCTGTACGAGCAGGCGGGGTACAAGCCCCGGAGCAAGGCGCCCAAGAAGGAGCGCCGGCAGAGCAGCAGCACGTCGTCGAGCGTCGCGCAGCTGCCGCCCGAGTGGGGCGCCAACCTGGCGGCGACGCTCGCTGCCTCGTCTGCCCAGTCCGTCCTTGGCTCGTCGTCCCTGTCGCCACAGCAGCAGCAGCAGCAGCAGCATCAACAGCAAGTGCATCAGCAGGTGCAGCACCAGCTGCAGCTGCAGCTGCAGGCCCAGTCGTCTGCCCCCACGGCGATGCAGGCCCACCACCATCGGCCAGCCTACTCGTCGACAGCCTCGACGGCCTCGACGATCTCGCAGTCTGCCTCGGCCGAGGTGAGCATGAGCGAGCAGAGCGACAGCGAGTTCAGCGACTATGCCGTCGACCACCACCACCACCAGCGCCATGCCAAGGACCGCTCGGGAGGAAGCTTTGCGAGCAGCAGCAGCAACCTCAGCGCGCCCTCGCTCCAGCGCTCCCTCTCGAGCACCTCCAACGGCGCCGGGGCTGCCGCTGCCGATGCGCCGCGCCACGACCACCAGCAGGAGCTCCAGAGGCAGCAGCTGCAGCAGCACATTGGCTTCACCTCGCTCATGATGCCCGCTGGCGCTGGGCCATCGAGCAAGCCGGCAGCTTCGCCGTCGTCTGCTTCGGCAGCGGCGGCAGCAGCAGGAGCAGGAGCGGCAGGAGCAGCAGGAGCAGCAGGAGCAGCAGGAGCAGCAGGAGCAGCGGGGACAGCGATGCCAGCGACGGGGCTGAGACGGACGCAGAGCTCAAAGAAGACGTCGACAAAGGTGGCATCGCACGACATTGGCTGCGAGGCTGCTGCTTCTGTCTCTCGCTCCGCGTCGAAGCGCGCACACAAGGAGCACCTCGAGCAGCACGCAGCCGCACGTCGGTTGCAGCAGCAGCAGCGCCTCGCCCAGCAGCAGCAGCAACTACAACAACAACAGCAACAGCAGCAGCAGCCGTCGATGCAGCAGACGATGCAGCAGTCGATGCAGCAGTCGATGCAGCTTGCGGCGATGCAGGGCGCTACTCAGCAACAGCAGCAGCAGCAGAGACCGCCGCTGGAGCACAGCCTGAGTGCTGGATGGACGCCCCGCTTCACCTCGTGGCTCCAGGCGTCGAGCAGCGACGGCCAGAACGACCTGTCGGCGATGGACCTGGACCAGATGGACTCGATGATGCAGAACCACTCGGCCACCGAGCTGCTCCAGGGCACCTTTCCCTCGTCGGCCGCTGCGATGCACGCTGCCCAGACCGGGCAGACGGGCGGAGCGAGGGGCACGAAGTCGCCGACGGACGGGGAGGAGGAGGAGGAGGAGGAGGAGGCCATGAATGTCGATGGTGGTGGTGGTGTTGGTGGTGGCGCTGCTAGTGGTGCGCCGACGCGACCGCTCAGCTGGCAGGGCGATGGCGGCGGCAGCGGCGGCGGCTCCTTTGGCCCGTCGGACTTTGGCCTCGGCGCCATCCCGGCAAAGGCCCTCTCTGTCGCTTCGTTCCAGGACCTGCTCGACCCCGTCGGCAATCCTTCGTGGGCTGCAGCGGCCGCCATGGCGAGTGCGAGCCAGGGCCAGGGCCAGGGTCAGCAGCAGCAGCAGCAGCAGCAGGCTGCGCTTGCCTCGCCGCCCGAGCTCAGCCAGGGCCTCAGGCGAGACCACGAGCACAACCAGTGGGCCGGCGACCTCCTTCACCGTGGTCCGGCGGCATTCGAGGGCCTCGACTTCAACGAGGCGCCCCCGGCCGACTTTGTCAGCATGGCCTCGATGCAGCAGCAGCGGCAGCTCAACCAGCAGAATGCCAACGAGCAGCGACAACAGCCGCCGTCGCAGCCGCCTAGGCAGCAGCAGCAGCAGGGGCAGCAGCAGCGGTCGCACTCGAGCCAGCGACAGGCGCAGAACCAGCAGCAGCAGAGCCAACAGCAGCAGCAGCAGAACCAGCAGCAGCAGCGAGACGAGCGCCAGCCGCGGCCTGGGTCAGGGAGCGCCGAGCCAGGCACGCCGTCGGTGCACGAGCTCCTCAGTCGCAGCGGCGCCACGCGGCGGATGAGCAACCCACCGCGGGGCTTGCTGCCCCAGTCTGCGGCCGCCACGCTGGGCGCCAGCGCCGAGCTGAGCGAGATGATGCTCCAGTCGGCCTACCGAAACAACCCATACCCATACCCTTACTCGGCCGACGACCTCTCGCTCACCCTCTTTCCCAGCCTGGTCCAAGGATACCCGTCCACGCCTTCGGATCTGTTCGCTACGTCTGTCGGCGCCACAGCACAGGCTGCAGGCCAGACGCCGAGCCAGACTCAGGCGCCGTTCCAGGCCACCACACCCTCGTCGCCAGCGATCCGCAGGAGGCGGTCTACGGATGCGCTGGGCGAGGCCATGCTGCTCAGGAGCCAGCAGCAGAGCGACGACGAGCAGTGGAACTTTATCAGGCGCGCCCAGCAGCAGCAGCAGCTCTGGCAGCAGCAATTCCAGCTCCAAAACCAGTCGCAGCTCCCGTCTCAACCCCGGTCTCAATCGTCGCAGCTTCAGCAGGGGCGGCAGCAGGGGCAGCTGCTGCAGCCGGGACTGGACGAGATCAGGGAGCGAGGCGGCGGAGGCGGCGGCGGCAGCCACAGCGCCCGCTCGGCCTCGGTGGCTTCGCACGACCCCGAGGACGGCTCGGCTGCCGGCGGCGGCGGCACGAGCAGCACGGCTGGCAGCAGCGTGGGCGCGCTGCAGGACGACGAGGCGAACGGCGTCCTCGCCTCCTATGCCGAGTCTCTCCCCGACCTCTCGTCGACGGCCTTTGACTTTGGCCTCTCGTCGGCCAGCCAGACGGGCCCCGGCTCCACCTCGTCGTGGCCCCAGGGCAACCTGGCGCTCATGTCGTACGACGACATGGATTTGCCCTCGTTTCTGGGCCGGTCGCCAGTCCCACACCATGCGCCCCTCAGCCCGCGCGCGCTCGCCAACTCGCTCGACATCGGCGCCTGGAGCACGGCGCTCAATGCTGCCGCCGACGACCGAGGCCAGCAGCAGCAGCAGCAGAATCCAACTCAATCGTCACCCTCGACGACGTTCCACAACGGCGGCGGCAAAGCGTGGAGCGTCGAGCCCGAGTCGGGTCGCCAGGCAATGTCCACCGTCGACGCGCGTACGCCTGCTTCGGTTGCGCAGGCACCGCCCGTGTCCGACTCGTCGCACCGTGCCCAGGCGCCCTCATTGGCGTCGTCATCGTCTGCTTCGGCCTCGGCCTCGTCTGCCTCGTCGTCCTCGATCTCCTCGCGCGACCCTTCCCCTGCGCCGCCGCCGCTCCGCCAGCGCTCGTCGCTCGACCTCTCGCGCTTTGCGACGCTGACGCCGAACGACCCCAACGGCCTCTCTCACGCCGGCCTGGATGGTGAGCTGGACGACGGCGAGATGGAGGACGACGAGGCTTCAGACGACGACGACGACGAAGACGACGAGGATGGCGACGGCTACGACGAGGACGAAGAAGACGGCGAGGAGGAGGGCATGAGCGACACGGGCCATGCCCTCAATGGGCTGGAGCGCCTCTACCTCGAGCGTCTCACCAACTCCCTCGGCCGACAGGGCCAAAGCCAGGGCCAGGGGGGCCAGGGAGCGTCCGACGAGCTCGTCGCCGCCATGCTGCGCGACCGCCGCGATCGCGCCTCGGCCAGCGAGAGCGACTCCTCGCAGCAGCTCCCCGCCTGGTGGACCAGGATAGCCGAGCGCGGAGGCGCCGCGCACGACGCCGCCCGCGGCGGCTACGAGAGCGTCTGAGATCCATTCATTTGTCTATACACATACAGTAGCAGTAGCAGTAGTACCCCTTTCTTGCCACATTGAAATCGACCTTCTATCTCTACCTTGTAGAGCAAACATCTGTTCCCTCGCCATTCTGAAAGGACTGACAGAGATCAAGAATGCAAAGCAGTGCAGTACGTCAAAGCAAAGAGAGGTATACAAGTACAGGCAGGTGTGGCAGGGCGAGAGATCAGGTGTAGCGCTCAGGGAGGCAGGCGAGCATGGCGCGGCGAAACTGTGGCAGGACAGCCAGGCGCGTCCGCAGCACACTCGGCGGTCTGACCTGGCCCTCCTGTCGCGGCTCGTACCGCAGCAGTCCTCCTCCGTCGTCCTGTGTGGATGCTCGCTGCGATGCCGGAGCAGAGGCAGCAGCGGCAGGCTGGCCCAGGTGCTGGCCGAGAGGGTCGGGGACGTCAAAGTAGGCCCAGGGCACCTCGGCCATCTCTGTGCCGCGGCCGGGCACCGTCGTCCCGTCGTCGCGCGAATAGTGGCCCACGCAGCGCCCAAAGAGGCCGCCCACGTCCCGCGTCGAGGCCCGCAGCGCCTCAGAGGGCTCTGCGCCAAACAGCCCATCGTCGTCGTCGGCTGTGGCGCGCTTCCGCAGCGGGTTCGTCGGGCTCACGCTGTCGGGCCGCACGCACCGGACGGCCTGGCCGGCCCAGTCGATCTTTGTGCGCACCTTTTGCAGGCGCACGTACTCGGTCGTCTGGCGTATCTCGCCGCGCAGCTGCTGCAGTGTGTCATCTTCACCGCCGGCTGCAGCGCCTGCTGCTCGCGCCATAAGCTCGTCGAGGTCGACCTCGATGCGCTTCGCCTGCTTGTCCTGGGGCTTGGCCGGCGTCGTCGTGGCCAGGGCCATAAAGTCGAGGCAGGTCTGGCACCAGTCAAAGATGGGCTGCACCGCATCGCGCACCTCGTGCACAAACACGTACAAGCTCTGCTCGTGGCGCGCACACAGTGCGACCCAGTCCTCCATGGCGTCCTTGCCCGCAGCCTTTGTACGGATGAGGTCGTCGAGAAAGTTTTGCACGTCGAGCAGCCGGCTCGAGAGATCCGAGACGAGGGCAATGTCGTAGATGAGCTTGTAGAAGACCTGCTCGAGCGTCGTCTTGAGCACCGTGGGGATGCGTGGCCCGCGCAGCAGGTCAAGGACCTTTTGGCGGTCGCGCTTGCGCAGCGCATCGCGCAGGAGCAGCTTGAGCCGCGCAAACCGCAGCGCCTCGGGCGACACGTCTCGCAGTGAGGCCGAGGCCGACGACGTTGACGATGGCTTCGACTTGGACTTGGCGGCGCTGCGCTTCTCTGTTGCCTGCGCGCAGGTGGCGGGATAGGCCTGGTCAATGTTGGCTCGGAGCTGCGGGCTGGCGGCGTACGCCTCGTGCATCTCCTGCACGCGCTTGGCGTCGATAGACTGACTTCCGTTGCCCTTGCCGCTCTGGCTGGGGCGGTAGTGGAGCAAGACAGAGGCGAGGACATCAATGTGCTTGTCGCCGGCGAGGCGCTCGATGCGCGTGCGGTCTTCGGCGGTGCGCTCGGCCGCATACATTTCCACCGCGCGGCAGAGGCCCTCGTCTGCGATGGCGGCCCGGAGCGGCTTGAGGAGGCCGCGCTCGATGCTGGCAATCTGGGCGTCGAGGACGACAAAGCAGATGCGCTGGCCCAGCGAGTCGACATAGCCGAGCGGACGGGCGAGGACGAGGTCGATGATGGCCTTGATCATCTTTTGCGCATTGGCGATCTTGAGCAGCTGCCGCGCGCCCCTGATCGCCCAGCCCGTCGTCAGCATATACTAAGAGTCAAGAGTAGCAGAAGACGCACCAGTAGGGAAATAGACCGTGGACAGTCTTGAGGATGGAAAAGATCTCGTCGCGGCCGGCATACGTGGTGAAGACGGTCCAGAGGACAAAGGCGACATGCTGGCGGACCCACTCGGCAGCGTTGCGGAAGCGCGGCGGGAGATTGTCGAGGTGCTTGGTCTCGAGGAGCTTGAGCGTCTCGTCGAGGCCCTCCTCGGACTCGATGATGCTCTCCTTCCATGCGCACCAGTCGCGCTGGATCGCCTCGACGTGGTCCAGGCCCAGTGCCCAGAGCTCCGTTTCCTCCTTCTCGCTTTGCTTTCCGCTGCTGTCGAGGAAAAGGCCACGCACCGCTGCATTCTCCTGCTTCGTCGGCCGCACGGGATGGTCGAGGCCGCGCTTGACGGTGCCCTTGCCCCACTGCTTGCCGGCCCCGCGCCAGGGATGGGCCTCGTCGCCCTTGACTTTGCCCGGCCCGCGCGTCTCGCCCGCGCCGCGCACGCCCACGCCGCGTGCAAAGTACGTGGCCAGGTAGCGCGTGACGACGAGCGCGATCAGGCGCCGGTTCGTGTACTGGCCCCGCTCGACGCTGGAGCTGAAGCCGGCGTCGGTGGCGAGAAAGTCAAACAGGGGCGCAATCACGCTCCGCCAGTAGCTCTGCGGCGCCGTGTCCAGGCCGGGAAAGCGGCGGAGATGGACCTGGAACATGTGGCGCAGGATCACCGGTCTCGCCTCGTCGTCTCCTTCGCCTTCTTCTCCGTCGCTACCCTTGTCCGAGTTGGCCGTGTCCCGGTCGACAAAGGGCGGGCCGAAGCGGGCGAGGATGCCGGGCTGCTCGAGGAGGCCCCATTCGTGGGCCATCTGCATGCACACGAGCGTCTTGAGCAGGTAGTGGCGCTCCTCGGACGTCATTCGCTGCCCCGCTGACCCCTCCGCCTTGCCGTTGCTCTGCGCGTCCATGTTCGGTGCAGGTGCTGCGTCTGGCATTGTCGTCGTCGTCGTTGTCATCCATCCATCCGTCCGTCCGTGCGAGCTAAGAGAGCCGCGAAGAAGGGCGGGGGCCGTGGGGTTACCAAGCCAGGAAATTATCTAAAATTTCCGTCATGTCAAGCAAAGTCAGACAGATGTGTTTGTCATCTCTGATTCATCCATCGACCTGCTCGACACGCACAGAGCAAGGTGGGTTGTAGAGAGGATTTCGCAAACCTATGAACACAGGCAGGAGATAAGAGAGGGAGATGCTGGCAACAGAGCAGTGCGACTTGGGACGGCAAGTGGCAAGCAGCCAATGACGGAACCTGGCCCACGGTAAGCTGCGAAAGCAGGACAGGGTCGTGCTCAAGAGCACAAGCCAGCCCGACCACGCCACTTGTTGTTCGCTTCAGCCGGTGCGCGGACAAGGGATCAAAAACGGCTCACTTTACCGGAGCTGGACCCTTTTTTTCCCTTCCTCGCCTTTTCTATTCGCACATCGTCATCCCCCCCCTGTGCTAGCTCATGATTAATCAATCAAAAGAAGGCGCGACGTCTTCGAGGGCAAAAGTCGTTAGTGGTGGCGCTCGCTGACTTGAATGTATCCTTAGCCGGTCTCGGTCAGATCTCTGTGTCAGACTCCACTCCACATGCTACTACTACGCCGATCGGTCATATTACTCCTTTATTTTTTTTCTGCTTCTTTTGAGTGTGTGCGTTTTTCGCGGTCGTGACCCTTCTGGGTTTCAATAAAAGAGGGTCGGACCCCCTCAGGCCCGCCGTCTCGATAGTGAGAGAGAGGGCGCGCGCAAACCCCCACTCCTCGATAGATTGACGCCTGCTCTCTGTTAGCCGGGCGAACGCAAAGGAACGAACAAACGCGATGAGGCAGCCCGCGTCGATTGGATCGCTGCCCGCCGAGGCGCTGCTCGACGTCTTCAGCCACCTCGACGGCCTGTCGCTGCAGCGGGCGGCTTCAACATGCAGAGGTTTGCGGCGCTGGGCGACGCACGATGCGTGAGTGTTTCTGCTGCTGCTGCGCTTCGTCTCGCGTTGCCGTGATCACAGCTGACAAAGACATGGCATCGCGGCATCACACAGCCTCTGGCGCAGACTGACGGAGCACCACCTCGCAGCGAGCCCGCCAGCAAAGTCGCACAACGTGAGCGCCATCGTCGACGCGCCGCTGCCCTGGGACGCCGCGTTTGGCCTCGTCAGCTCAGACCTGAGCCCGGCGACGCGGGACCACTGGCCCGTCACGATGGCCGATGTCGATGCCGAGGCCGAGTACGGGCCCGAGTTTGAGCCAGGGCCTAGCGCTGGCACAGCTGCCCGCTTCGAGGGCGCACGGGGCTACCACGAGGTGTGGCTCCGCTTCGTGCGGCCCATGGACCGGCTCCTGGGCTGGTGGGCCTCGGATGCGCCCTCGTGGGGCATGGTCATTCGCATCGTCTTTGACCCCTGCCTGCCCCTGTCCGACGAAGAGGGTGGTGATGGCGACGGTGATGACAAAAGCAGAAGAACGACGCCAGCGTTTGTGTGCGAAAGAGTGCAGGCAGTGAACCGGCTGCATGGCATGGGCAAGCGTGGGCGTGGGCGGGACCGGGGGCGGGGGCGAGGAGGACACCCATCGACGACGACGACGAGCTCCAGTGTCAATGGCAATAGCACCGACACCAGCACCGAGGACGCGCGCGACGCAGGCTGGGCCGCCGTCAACTCGTTTCCCTTTGTCGAGCGCACCCGGCCCGCCGAGGACATCCACGAGTGGTTCCACTCGGTCGAGATCAGCTCCCAGGGCACCACCCTCGAGGGCCAGATCAGCGTCGACGTCGCCTTTGTCGGCGTCAAGACGGAGCGCCTGTGGGCGGCGCGGTGGTGCGACGTGCAGGCTGCGGGTGCACAGACACGGTCCAGCGATGTCGTCCGGCGCGACTGGAAGGGTGGTGGCGGTGGTGGGAAAAAGACTGGTTACAAGGCGCAGGGCGACGGCGGTGCGACGACGGTCGCCCAACGCGCCTCGCGCCTCGCCAGAGAGATGGTCTTTGGCTCCTCGGTCCGCAACGACGACGACTACGACGACGACGTCGTCCCCATCGACGAGGGCGAGGAGCAGCACGACGACGGGTTTGAGAACGAGGCCGAGGAGGAAGAAGAACTCGAACAACACGGCGAAGAGGTCGTCAACGTCGGCGTGCTGCGCCCACGCACACGCGGCGGAGACGCACCCATGTCGCAGCAGCACGGCCAGGTCCGACACGTCGTCTACCCCTCGTCGGGCGCTATCCTCACGTGCCCTTCCTCCTCGCCGTCGTCATCATTCTCCAAGAACAAGCGAGTGGAGCTGCGCATACACCGCCGTCGGCCCTACCGCGAGGCCAATCACCACCGACCTGGCGGGCCGCGCGCACTCGTCATGCCTCAGCACCCCTCCGACTTTCCCCCGCCAGCGCTGCTGCCCGCCTTGCGGGATCTGGAGCGAGGAAACGAGACTGCTGCTGCCGCGGCGCGCAGGCCGCCGCACGAGCGCTTCCTCGTCGACGGACCCGATGTCGAGGTCGATGCGCTAGTCATGTCGCCTGCGCCGCCCTACCGACCGTGGCCCCACCTGGCCCACCCGCTGCTCCATGGGCCCCTCTTCTACCCGATTGCCAATCCGCCGCGCCGGCCCATCCGCCCGCTCTCGAGGAGGATCGCACCTTCGGCCGGGACTGCCACGTCGATGGACGGTGGCAGAGGCCAGCATCGAGGCCAAGGCCAAGGCCAAGGCGAGCGCGAGCGGTACATGCACGTCGCACCACCTCGCCGGTTGGATCCGGCCTGCGACGAGTTTGACTGGGACAGCCTCGAGGGCCTCTTTGCCATGTCGTACGGGCCGTGGGGTCTCGAGACCATCTACCTCCGCTCGCGCCTCCTCACACCCGACGACTTTGAAGAGCCGGCAGCGGACGACGAACTCGACAATTCATTCCTGCAGACGAAGAAGCAGAACACCAACAACAGCAGCTATAGCAAGAACCCGACGCGCGACGACGACAATCGCAACGGAGGTAGCTTCTGGGACTTTGAGCCGCGCCTGCGGCCACCCGAGCTGCGGCGGCTGCTGGGCCAGAATGCGGCGCGGGCCATTGCGCGGCGCGACCCGCCGACTCGGGTCATTGAGGGCATCAAGGTCACGGGCGACGCCAATGTGCCCAGGGGCACCGTCAGCTTCCGCGCCTTTGTCCTGGGCCCGCACGGCGACTTTGGCTTTGGCGATGGACGCGGCGATGTCCACTCCGAGTGGCGCGCACCCCTGGGCGACGGCTTTCGCACCTGGACGCCCTGGCCGCTCGCCGGGCCCAGCGAACGGCAAGGCTCGTACCAGCACAGTCAGCACCAGCAGCACCTGGGCGGCGTTCGCGGCGCCATTGCACCTGGCAGGCTCCTCCGTGCCGTCGGCCGCCTCGCCCGCGAGGGCTTCGCAGACGCCAGCTGGACCACAGCCATGGTCAAGATCAACAGCCCCGACGAGGTGCAAATCTGCTGGAACAGCCTGGCCAAGGTCTCGATTGCCAAGCGCCTTACGGCCTGTTAGGCTCCGCCTCTTTTGTTTGGTAGTATTCTCTTCTCTCTGCTGCTGTACTGCTTGCTGCCTCGTCGCTCTGCTTAAGATCACAATCTGTATAACTTGCGCATATACACAATTTACATGTTCAACTTTGATACAATCCACAGTCGGGATTTTTGAACGGTGACCGGCATCAGGATGCAAATGAGACCGCTGTCTCGAGTGAAACGGAGCCAAGACACAACAAGAGATGGATCATAAATCGCATTGATTGTATGCTGCCGTATCGGTGAGTTTTGGTTGGTGGGAGAAAAGAAAGTACATGTAAGGAGGAAGGAGGAGGAGGACGAGGGAGCGAACGAATCAGATGTAGGTGTCGTAGGCCTGGGGAGCAAGCGTCTCGGGCTTGTTCTTGTTCGTCTGGATCGTCCTGGCCTCACGCGGCTGCGCGGGCTGGCGCTTGAGGTTGACCTTCTCGCCCTTTGCCTTTGCCTCGCTCTTCTTTGCCGCGTTCTGCTTGACACGGTTCAAGAAGTCGTCGCGGCACTTGGAGTGCTTGACGTGCTCGATGCGCAGGTTGACACGCTTCTCAATCTTGCGGTTGCCCACCGTCTTGTAGATGAGGACCTGGACCGCCCGGGGCTGGACGCCAAAGACGACACCGGTGCGGCCGTGGTAGTACTTGTGGGGCATGCCCTTCTGCTCGGCGGCGTTGGCCTTGATGTCGACAATGTCACCGACGTGGTAGGGGCGCAGGTACGTCGAGAGCTTGATGGGGCCATGCTTGCGGAAGTCGCGCTTGAACAGGTCGCGCGTGCGCGCGCGGTAACCAAACGAGTGAGGCATCTGTCCGCGACTGGTCAGCCTATGTTCTCTCTTTCTCGACCTTCTTTGAGCCATCCCCCCCAGCTTTCGTTGTTAATTCTCATCGTCGAGCAATTCAGACCGCTCGCTTCCTGCGCCCGACCTTGCCCACCATTCCACCTCGTCTTCCTTTCCTATTCGCTGTGGGAAGGCTCCCTTCCAATCCCAACAGCACTCCTCGTCACCCCTCACAGCAGCCTGCCATGACCACATTCCGCACGCCTTTCCTCCGTGTCCACCGTCTGTCGCACATCCGTCGACATCAAAACTCACCTTGTCGGTCTGGTCTTGGTCGTCGTTGAAGGAATCCGCGAAAAACGAACAGAGGCCGTCTGCCTTCCTCTCTCTCTGACCTGAGAAAGGCTTAAATCACGTGTCTCCCCAAATTCAAATGCGCAGAGGGAAAAAGGAAAAAAAAGGGTCGAATCCGCAGCACCACGCGAGCACGCGCGCGCCGCTCTTCGCCCGCTTGGAAATTGAGACGGAGAGGGAGACTGCCCTTTCCTCTGTCAACTTCCTCAAGATCACGACTACGGTTCCGTCGACAGGTGAGCATCGGCGGTGTGACTTGGGCTTGTGTGTCTCGGCGGGCGAGAGAGACGACGTACGAGGCAAGGTGCGAAGGCCACAGGCGCAGGCGAGAAGGCTGCTGGGAATGGGGATCGAACCAGGAGGGGAATGAGATAAGACGAAGATGGCGAGAGAAGGACGGACCGAGGATGAGGAGGAGGAGGAGGCACACAACCGGATGAAGAGCTGTCTTTCCTTTCCACTAACACAGTCAGTGACACCCAACAGGTCAAGATGCCTCGCGCTCCCAGGAACCACTCCAAGACCTACAAGGTGCCCCGTCGCCCCTTTGAGGCCGCTCGTCTCGACTCGGAGCTCAAGCTGGCCGGAGAGTACGGTCTGCGCAACAAGCGAGAGATCTGGCGAATTGCCCTGACGCTCTCCAAGATCCGTCGTGCTGCCCGTGAGCTGCTCAAGCTCGACGAGAAGGACCCCAAGCGTCTCTTCGAGGGCAATGCCATCATCCGCCGTCTGGTGCGGATCGGTGTGCTCGACGAGACGAGGATGAGGTGTGTTTGTTCCCACTATACGGCAGGCAAAAGTGCTCTCTTGACTGACGATTGAGTGAACCACTGCAGGCTCGACTACGTCTTGGCGCTCAAGATCGAGGACTTCCTCGAGCGTCGCCTCCAGACGCAGGTCTACAAGTCCGGCCTCGCCAAGTCGGTCCACCACGCCCGTGTGCTCATCCGCCAGCGCCACATCCGCGTCGGCAAGCAGATCGTCAACGTCCCCTCGTTTGTCGTCCGTCTCGACAGCCAGAAGCACATTGACTTTGCGCTCACATCGCCCTTCGGTGGTGGCCGTGTCGGCCGTGGCAAGAGGAAGCGCGAGAGACTCGCTGCCAGCAAGGAGGGTGGCGACGAGGCTGGCGACGAGGAGGAGGAGTAGATGCATACCTATCTGTTCCCTCGTTGCTCGGACCCCGAGACTCTCTACGCCTGGTTCACTTTCTCTCACACACTCTTCTCTGTACTTTCATCTCACTCACACACACACACTACTACAAAGACCAAAACCGCAAAGGGTGGCTGTGAAGTCGTCATACTCCCTCGTCATGAACCCCATGATCAAAAAAGCAGCTATTCACATATGGCTTCGGTAGCATGTTTCTTTGCTTGTGTGCTCGACGACGGCGTCTACTTGGCTTGTTCAGTGAGCAGCAGCAGCAGCAGCAGCAGCAGCAGTCAAGAGAAGCTATTGTGTAGAGAATTGAAAAAGAGAAAATCAGACGACGCGCGCAACTTCTCTGGCCAAGGTGCCCAGGGTGGAGCCACAGCGGCCCATTTTTGTATTCGGTCTCACACTGTATTGTCGGGGTCCTCGATGAGGAAGTTGGCCACCAATCAACTACACCCTTCGCCTAGGATGTGCTGCTACACAATGGATCGCCCTTGTTTAGCCCACTAGAAGCACTAGCTTGCGGCGCGAGGGTCGACCGGCGATCTGGCGATTCTGGACTATGCCGTGAAGCCTCGACTTTCTAAGAGAGAGAGAGCGCAAGGCAAGGCAAGGCAAGCCAGGCCAGGCCAGAGCGAGGGTACAGAGGCAGTACAAGCCTCGGCTCGGCTCCCCCCTGGGCTGGGCGCGCCTCTGTCTCTGCAAGACGCCTTTTATTTTTTTCATCTTTTTCTCTCTTTTTTCTAATTGCCCTTTTTATTATCCTTGTCTCTGGGGGCCCTTTTTGTTAATTGAAATGGCCTGCTTTGCCCGCTGCTGCTGCTGCTGGTGCGGCTGCTGCTACTACAGCTGCTGGGTGCGGCTGCTGGTACCGGTGCTACTGCTTGCTTAGCTGCACGTCCCCTCCCTCGCTATCCTGCTCCCTCTTTTTTTCCCCGTCGGCCACATCTGATCCGCTTCCCACCACCGACCTAGACCACACGCATCGTCGCGTCTCTCCTCGCTTTCTTGTCTGCTTGGATGGGTAGGATAGCCGTCGATTAGCCAATTTGCAAAAGGGGGCCCCTCAGACGGACGTTTTTACTCGCGCGCGCGCATTGGCCGCTTGTGGAGAGAGAGAGAGAGAGAGAGAAGTAGACGAGACGAGACGAGCAAGAGAGAAAGAGAAAGGGCGCGTCAATCCAGGCGAGCGGACAGACGGACGTCACAGACTTGGCGGAACGGGCGGAGGCCGCATAACATACGCAACAACGACAGCAGCATATAGCTCAGGCTGAAGCGAAGCGAGTCTTCTCCATCCACGCATCCGCGTGCATCCATCTCAGCCCATCGCTTCGCATTTCATCCCATCCCATCCCATCCCACTCCGCCACATCCACATCCATCCGGTCTCATCCACACGCGACGCCTCGCTCGCAGCACACACCGCACACGGCGGGCGGGCCCATCATGAACTTCAGCGCCGAACAGTTCTCCGCCGCCATGTCGCCGTACCTCTCGGGGACGAGCAGCCCGATCCCCGGCTTCCAGCCGGGGATGCAGGGCCAGGGGCAGGGGCAGCAACAACAGCAGCAGCAACAGCAGCCGTTTCAACAACAGCCCCAGCCGCCACAGGGCATCCAGACTGGACAGCCACAGGCAGCCTACCAGGCGTCTGCGCTGGCCTATGCCAATGCGCAGCTGTCGCAGTATGCCGCCCAAGCTGCCGCCGCGGCGCAGCCGTCGCAGCAGCAGCAGCACCAGCAACAACAGCAGCACCAACAGCAACAGCAGCAGCAACCGTCGGCCTTTAACAGCTTCTTTGGCCAGCCAGGCACGGCCCTCCCCGCGCATCTGAACCCACACGCGCTGAGCCAGGCCCTGGCCGACTACAACGGCCCCATCGGCGGGTCGATGCCCAACAGCGCAGCGTCGAGCCCCGGCCAGAGCCACAAGCGGCTGCCAGCATCAGGCTTTGCCAGCGGCACAGCCACGGGCGCATCCACGCCCGGCGGCAACATCGGCGGCAACTCGCGCGTGGCCGCCAGCGCCATCACGGGCAAGCGCCTCAACTGGTCCGAGATGATCTGCCAGACGATTGCCGAGTCCGACACGGGCCGGCTGGTCATCCAGGATCTGTTTGAGGGCATGTGCAGCAAGTTTCCCGAGATCCGCGAGTGGGCCTTTGGCAAGGACTGGGAGGCACGGGTCAAGAACCGGATCAAGTCGACGCTCTCGATCAAGGGCAACCTCTTTATCAAGGTGCCCCGGCCCTCGTCGGCCGCCGGCAAGGGCAGCTGGTGGACGCTGTCGCAGGAGGCCCAGGACGCGTGGAAGGAGGGCCGCGTCGCGAGCGTCGTCAAGGCCGCCAACGGCGAGCGCGCATCCTCGGCCGGCGGCGGCGGCGGCGGCGGTGGTGGTGGTGGCCATGTCCGCAGCAGCTCTGCTGCCTCTGGACGCACCGCCCACGACGGCCTGGGCCCGCTCAGCACGGCGACGAGCAGGGCCAACAGCCGTGCACCCAGCCGCCGGGGCAGCCCCGTCTCCAGCCGGGGTCCCTCGAGCCAGCACGCCAACCATGCCTCGACACCGTCACAGCCCTACATCAACTTTGGCCAGCAGCAGCAGCCGCAACAGAATCAACAGCAGTCTGGCTATTCCCAGGACCAGGGTGCGAGTCCGAGCGGCGGTGCCGGCAGCAGCAGCAGCAGCAGGCAGAGCCCCAGTGGCCAGCTGCCAATCGGCCTGGGCATGAGCCCCATCAACTTCCACTCGGCCCCTCCCTCGTCGCACAATTCCTTTGACGGCATGGGCATGAGCCTGCCGGGCCTCGACGGCACTGGCGCCCTCGACGACTTTGTGTCTGTCGGCGGTGGTGGTGGCAGTGGCGGCGGCGCAGGAGGCAGCGGCGTTGGCGGCAGCAATATCAACGGCCACTCGCGCGTCGGGACCGGTGGGCGAGGCGGCAGTGGCAGTGGCGGCGGCGCATCCTCGTCCGACTCGACGGCGCGGCGGATGCGCATGATGGAGAACAGCGTCAACGACGGCTTCGATCCCTCGATGGGCGCCTCGTCGTCGTCGTCGTCGTCGTCGTCGGCCTCGCTCTCGATGGCGCCCGGTGCCTCGGGCATCCAGAGCATCTACGACCTCAGCTACACCTCCCTCGGCGGGCCCACGTCGCAGCCGCTTGGTGCCGCCCAGTCGGCCGCCCACCTCGGCGGGCCACAGAGCATGCCCTTTCCCGCCGCCAACAACCTCACCTCGATCGCCGGGCCCTCGTCCAATGCCTCGTCGTCGTCGTCCGATGCTGCAGGCCAGCAGCAGCCAAACTACCAGCACTCCTACCAGCACTTCCAGCAGCTCCCCACGAGCGCCGCAGGGGGTGGCGCAGCGGGCAACTATGCGTTTGGTGAACCGTTTGCTGGCTTCCAGGATCCGTTTGGCGGGCATCATGGCGGCGGTGTCGGTGGTGGTGGCGCAGGATCGGGGCAGGCAGGCGCAGGCCAGTACGGCGACGGCGGCCTCGACCTCTCGTCGATGCCCAACCCGTTTGGCAGCGGGCTCGCGGGCGGCTACACGATGCTGGACCAGGCCCAGCCCACCAACATTCCCGGTCGGTCGCAGGGCCAGCAGGGCCAGTCGGGGCATCCGGGCCAGCAAGGTAATGGCAGTGGCGGAGGGACAGGCGGCGGTGGTGGTGGTGGCGGAAGCGGGTCCGGTGGGAGAGGGACACCGAGCGCAGGTTTGTCGTCTTCCTTGACGGGTGCCTCGCCTGCCGACAGCACCAGCGCCTTTTTCGCCTACACGCCAGCCATGATGGCCGCCGATACCGCGGCCAATGGCGGTGCGTCGGCCAGCGGGAGCGCGCTGGGGCCCGTCGGCGGAGAAGGCAGCCGCAAGAAGAGGGAGCAGCAACAGCAGCAGCAGGGGCAGGGACAGGGGCAGGGGCAGGGGCAGGGCGCCACCAACGACTTCCAGCTCCCGCCGCCGGCTTCTTCGTACGCCGACGACGACGCCGACGACGACGAGAAGCGGTAGCCCTCCACCACCACCACCTCCTCCTACTCGCACACACACTTGCAAGATGGACACTCTTTACCCCAACTACTTTACCCCCCACACTCCATTGCACACAACGTCGGATCCCTCGTCCGAGACGCAGATCTTTCTCTCCCTCTCAAGTCTTGTTTTTCTAGCACAAAGGGCTCTCTCAGCCACGCACTGACCTCCCTTCTCCTTTCCTCTTTTTCTTTTTCTTCCTCTTCTTCTCTTTTTTTTTCTCCTTTGTTGTGCTTCTTTCTTCTTTGTTGGAACAGCTTCCTTCATCTCGCATTTCTTTTTTCTTCCTCTTTGTTGTTTCTCTCCAACCTCGTCTCTGCGGTAGTGCCAAACGTAATAGCTGAAATCTCATAGCGGCAATGTCATTTATTGTCTTCAGGAAAAGACAGCAGTCACTCTGAGCAAACGAGGCTCCCTCATTTTGAGGGGTTCAGACGAGAATGAACGGCTGAGACGAGCCATTTCTGCTTAAGATGAAAAGGATGGATTACTGTAGTGTACAAATGTGTCGTTGCTGCTACTACTGTGGGTGCGCTTCTAAGACTGTCATCACTCGTCATCAACGTCGTCGTCGTCTTCGGCGTCTTCGCGCGCCTTGCGCTCCCGCTTGGCCGCCTCCTTGATGTCCTCAGCGCCGAGCCGGAGCTTCGTCTTGGCCGCCCTCGCCGAGCCCGAGCCGCCCTGCTCGCGCCTCGCCTTCTCCCGCAGACCCTCGACGCCGCCAGCCGCCTCGTCGTCCCAGCCCACGACGAGCCTGCGTCCGAGGAGGTGCGTGTAGCGGAGCGCCTCCATGGCGTCCTTTGCCTCGCGGCGGGTGCCAAACTCGACAAAGCCAAACCCGCGCGCGCCGCCCACGCCACCGCCGGCTGCAGCCGCTTTGCGGGGCACACGCACAGACTTGAGCGTGCCGTGGGGTGCAAAGAGGGCACGCAGGTCCTTTTTGCTCGTCTCAAACGGCAGGTTCTTGATGATGAGCTTCGTTCCACCACCGCTGCTGCCACTGCTGCTGTTGCCTGCACCGGGAGCAACAGCCTGACTAGGACGGCGGTCGTCGACATCGTGCCCACGCCTGGCAAAGGCCACGGCGAGCTGGTGGCCGTCGAGCGTCTTGCCATTCGTCGATTTCTGCGCAACCTTGGCCTGCTCCTGCGTTCGGAAGCCGACGAAGCCGTAGCCCATCGAGATGCGCGCGCCATTCGAAGCAGCCTGCTTGGTCTGGATGCGGGCAAAGGCAAAGCCATCGAGGTGACTGAACATCGAGGCCAGACGAGTGTCGGTCGTCGAGAAGGAGAGGTTCTTGATAAAGAGCGTCGCGGCAGCCTCCTCTTCTTCCCCTGCTCCTGCGCCTCCTTGTCCCTCAGACGCAGAAGAGGCGAGGAGCGACGAGGCTCCGGATGCCTTGGGCGGAGGCGCCGCAATGCCCTCCTTCTCCTGCTTTTCAGTCGCGCGGCTCTGCTCGGGCCGGTCCTTGACCAGACCGACGGGAGCCTTTTCGAGATAGAGAAGCGAGTTGCCCATGCGCTTGTATGCCAGCGCCCTAAAGGCGACCCTGGCCTCGTTTGGCACGTCCATCTCGACGATGGCCATTGTGCCTGCAGGCGGCATAACAACCCTCGACACGGAGCCATGGGGCTCAAAAAGGCCCTGCAGCTGCTCGACCGAGGTGCCAAAGGGCATGTTCTTCACGAGAATCGTCGTGTCGCTCCGCTTGGCCTTTTCGTTGGCCGAGAAGCTGGTGACATCGATGCCCTGCTCCTCGAGGTACTCTCTCGTCTCCTGGATCACGCGCGTCTCGGCCAGGGCCAGCCGTACGGCGGGGCTGACGCTCGAGGAGGTAGTGGCCTCATCAGGATTGACAATGTCCGACTTGTCGATGCCCAGGCGATCGGCGACGCTCGAGGCCACGGCATCGGCGCTCATGAACAGCGTGGACCAGTTGAAGTCGCGCTGGGCGCCCGCCTTGACCTGCTCCTGCTTCTTCTGCTTCAGCGTCTTCTTGCTGTCGTCCTCTGGTCTCGGACGGGCATCGACGGCAGGGAGCACGTGGAGCAGGCGGCCCTGGAAGGTGGAGCCATCCGAGGCGCGAAAGGCAGCCAGGGCATGCGAGGGCTCGGAAAAGGTGACGAAGGCGATGCCCTTGGACTGCTTTGTCGCCTTGTCGAGGGTGATGTGTGTCTGTTGAGAAGCGTTCAGTTGTCAGCTTCGTCCTCGTCCAATAAAAGGAGATGAAGAGGGGGAGATCAGGAGATTTGTTATTGTTACTAGCAATAATTCCAGCATGTTCTCGACAACGAAGGAGCTTGTCCCTCGATCCGCTGTCCCTATACTGATATTCATCACGTCGGATGCAGCATCGACATCGCACACTCACCTGAGAGACGTCGCCGTAGCGGGAAAAGTAGGCCTCGAGCTCTTCCTCCTTTGCAGAGAACGGGAGGTTGCGCACAAAGAGGCGGCCTGTCGTCATGATCGAGTCGACGGCCGCCTCGTCTTTTCTTGCCTTCTCCTCGAGCGCTGCCCGCTCACGCTCCCTAGCTCGCTTTGTCTTCTCGTCTTCCTCTTCCTCTCCTTCCTCTTCGTCATCCTCGCCCGCGTCGTCACCGGCGTTGCTCCCTGCTTCCGAGCCCGACTGCTCAAACTTCTTCTCTTGCACCTTGTCCTCGTCGTCGTCTGCTATCCGCCTCCTCATCCTCTTGTACATGTACTCGAGGTCCGTCACACCCTCGTCATCGAGCACTTCGTCCTGCTTCGTCTCCATCTCCTCCTCCTCGTCTTGCCCCTTCTCCTGCGCTTGGTCGACATCCTTCTGCTGCTGCTGCTTCTTCTGCTTCTTTTTCTTGGGCTTGTCGTCCTTCTCCTGCTGCGCCATGTCCTCTGCCTTGAGGTTTGCATCGTCGCCCTCGTTGCCCTCCTCGTTCTGCCACGCCTTGCGCTTGGCCCGGGGCGCCTTGACAGCCATAAACTCGTCAAACGAGACGCCGCCGCTCCTCTTTTTCCGCTCCTTCTTCTCCCTCGCCGTTTCTGTAGCAGCAGGTTGTACTTTGTCCTCCCGCCGTACGCCGTCCATCTGCCTGGGCGCGCCCTTGCCCATCGCACCCCGCTCGTCCTGCCCCGCAGCAGCCTCGCCAACGCCGCGCGCAAGCCCAACCTGCACACGGGCCGTGTCGACAAACGTGCGGTCAAAGTACCGCACCGCCGCCTCGGCCTCGGACGCGGAGCGGTAGCCGACAAAGCCAAAGCGCCGCGAGGTGCCGTCGGGCTTGCGCACCACGCGCGCATCCGTCACCGTCAGCGCCACGGAGGAGCTGGCGCCGGTGCCGGTGCCGGTGACGGCAAAGTGCGTGCGCAGGCGGCCATCGTCGAGGTACGACGGCAGATTCTTGATGATGATGCGCGACGAAGATGACGTCCTGTTGGTAGTCTCACTTCAGCAAGACGTTCACAGACAGGACTGGTAGCCCTACTCACATCGTGCCTTGGCCGTTCGTCGAGGAGGTCTCATGAGGACAATAGAGGGAAGCAACGAAGGCCAGGCGAAAAAGAAACCAGAAAAAAACTCCCGCTTGCCAAAAAATTCATGGGCGCGTCACGTGCACCACCGTCTCTATCTCGCTCGCACAGGGCAATCTTCGATCAAAGGAACATTGTATTTTATAGATGAGAGAGCGAGGAGTGGAAAGAGGACTGAGAAAGGACATGGAAGAGATCAAGAGAGACTCCAGCCGTGCTGCTTTTCGGTTGTTTTCTTTTAGCTGAAGGCCTCTAGAGGTCTTCGTGCTTGAAGCCGCCGCCCTCGTGCTCGTCCTTCTTGGGCGCCTCTGCATCGCTGGCGTTGGCAGCATCGATGTTGACGTCTGCCTTGTTCTTGGCATTGGCCTTGATAAAGTCGACAAAGGACTCGAGGGTGCGGTCGCCCTCAAAGTCGACGAGCGTCTTGCTGCCCGCGGGCTTGAACTTGATCGTGGGGAAGCTCTGCACCTGGAAGCCAGCCGAGGGGGGCACGTCGTTGGCCGTCGCGTCCATCTTGGCAATGACAATCTTGTCCGTCGCCTTGCGGTAGGCCTCGCCGAGGGTGTCGTAGGTGGGCGCGAGCTTCTTGCAGTGTCCGCACCAGGGAGCGTAGAATTCGACGAGGACATCCTTGCTGTCGTCAAAGACGACCTTGTCAAACTCGTCGGCGACGAGGTAGTAGACGCCCTCCTCCTGAGCCGCAGGCACGGCCTCGGACTTGATCGAGGGCTCCAGCTTGCCGGCCGCGTACTCGCCGACAAACTTCTCAATGGCCGCCGCCGCGTCGTCTCCGAGGTCCTCGAGGGGGAACTTGGTCGAGGCCTGGATGTCCTGGATGGCAAATGCGGGCCACTTCTCGCCCTGGATGTTGAGGCCCTTGGCGTGGTTGACAAACTTGACGGCGTCGATCCAGACGAAGCTGAGCTTGCCCTTGTGGGCCTTGGCCAGCGGCTTGAGCTTCTCCAGGTCAGCCTCCTTGCTGGCTCCGTCGGGCTCGGTGAAGTAGTAGGCAAGGGGCACGCCAGCCTCGGCGTAAGCCATAAAGTTCTCGGGGCCAACCTCGTCGATGAGGGGGATGCTCTCGGCCTTGAGGAACTTCTCGAGTGCCTCGTCGTCGCTGGCCTTGCCCGAGTACGTCACCTCGGGCTCGTCGAATGCGCGGTAGAGGACGACGTCGCCGTTCTTTGCGCCAGCGGCCGAGGCCACGTCGGCATCGAGGGCACGGCCAAAGACAAACGAGTCGCGGTTCTTGTTGGCCACCTTTTCAAACGCAGCCACGGCCTTGGCGTCGGCGTCGGCACCCAGGTAGGCGACAAGGACGACCTTGTCCTTTGTCTTGAAGTCAGTGATGTTGTCGGCCGAGATCGTCGAGATGGCAGGCAGGGCCTGCTTCTGCATGTAGCTGATGATTCCGTCTGTCTTTCGGGGCCCATTGTACTCGGTCGACTCGCCGTTGCGGAAGACCTTGAGGGTGGGGTAGCCGCGGACATTGTGCTGCGCGCAGAGATCCTCCTCCTCTGTGCAGTCGACCTTGGCCAGCTTGATGCTCTCGTTCTTGAGCTTCGTGGCCGCCTCCTCGTACTGTATCATTTCAACGTTAGCTTGGTGTAAGGCCAGGTGCAGTCTGACTTGAACACTCACGTGAGGAGCCAGGGCCTGGCAGTGGCCACACCACGGCGCAAAGAACTCGACAAGCATGAGTGACTGTTTGGTAGATCATATTAGTGGGGCAAGACTGGCTAGTGCATGCTAAGGTCAACGGCGCACCTCTGGGTCGACTGTCGAGGCAAACGAGTCCTTTGTGAGCTGGAGGACGTCCGTGGCGGCGTCGGCAGCCAGGACGGCGGGCGACGACGCGGCCAGCGCAGCGGCGACGGCGACGACCGAGGCGGGCCTCATGAATCGCATCGTGGTGGACTTTGAGGGGGGGAGGTGAGAATAGAAAAGGGCGCGTGCAAGGATTCGTCGAGCAAGATGGAGCGCTTCAAGTAGTCCTCCGTCCCAGGCTTGGCAGAGTGAGTGGGAACAAGTGGGAGCACACAAACAAGGGAGGAAGAGGGGGGTGAGAGAGAGAGAAGCGAGATGAAACGGAGAGCGAGAGCCTTAAAAAAGTGTTGTGCAATTCGAGAAGCTTGCGCCGCCACGTATCTCCAGGCTCGCGCTTGCCTCTGCTCTCCGTCCTGCATGCCAGGGCCGGGAGTGCGGCAATATAAACAGATACAACAAACGCTCGCCTATTTCCGAGGCGATACAATAATAGCGCTTCGTTATTCTGAGCTGGTGGAGCGACCACTTTATTCGACAATTTCTCATTCAAAAACCTTCCACGTCGACAAGCAGGTGCGCGTGCGCGCGGGCTGCCTCAGGGCACGGCAACAACCGCCGCGAATAATTTGCCAAGTAGTCATGCGTGGGCGTTGGAAGCCAGAACGGCCCCATCGCCCGGCTCTCGTTGCGTCATCACCGAGGCACCGAAGCATCGAAATTCCATCAAACTGGCTAGGAACAGACGCCCACCTGCACAAATGAGACTGATGAGGTAGTAGCAGAAGCAGAAGCGTACAGTACATAGAGTGTGCGTGTGTGACGAAGAGGGTGTGTCACTCGGCGTGAGAAGGGGCCTTTCTCGAACCCTGGCTGCTGGTGCTGGATGGCAGGCCGACGCCAAGCACAAAGGCGACCCTGGCCAGGACGAGGGGCCAGGTGGTCACACAGACGAGCCAGTCGGCGGACGTGTAGTGTGCGACGCTGAGCAGCTCCCCGTAGCCACCGACGGCCAGGGCAGTCGAGTGGCAGAAAAGGACATCGGAGAGGAGCATGGGCACGATGAGGCGCTTCCAGAGCTGCACGTCGTTTGGATACAGGCGCAGCACCACGGCCTCGAGGTAGGCAAAGAGGAGCCAGGCGCCGGTGAGGGAGGTGTAGAGAAAGTGGGTGCGCACATCGTACACTGGTGTGTCGCCCGTCTGGGGCCGGTGCGCCATGATGGCGAGAAAGTCGGCGGGCCAGAAGAGCGTCTGCACCGCGCCGCCAAAGGCCAGCAGCGGCTCGATGGTGTTGATGCACAGGCGATAGACAATAGGGATGGGAGCCTGGGTCTGCGTCATGGTGGTTTGCCTTGATCTGATCTGTCCTTCAATACATCACCACCCCGATTCATCTGCATCATCTGTGTTTGCATTTGCGTTCATGCCTGCGCGGGCCCGTGCGGGCGGGCGGACAAGCCTTCTAATCTCAGCATACGGCCCGGAGGAAGTACTGTACAAAAAGACCAGCCTGCTCGCCTCTCTGCCTTGCCTCTAGAGCCTGTCTGATGTGCCCGCTTCATCCTCCCTCTTTCCTCTTGCTAGCCGTCCTGCACCAATGGCGCCCGGAAACCGAGGCGTTGACGGACGACGCTGAGGGCGAGCCCGATTTCCGGCCGCGGCAAAATCGGATCTCTCCACATCGGCTGGGCGCACGGCATTGTCGTATTTAGAGAGCGCGCCAAAGGCCTGGATGTCGATCCGACCTCGGTGACGCCTTCTCTCTCAGATCAAAGATGATGCTTGTGCGCTCTCGGGCTGCACTCTCGTCGCTGCAACGAACAGCACCGGCACTACCCGCGTGGAATCGCAGAGGCGTCAAGATGGCGACGTTTTCCGACCCCAACTTTGACTTCAAAGGTGGGTGTGTAACCTGTGACCCCGCGTCTCTGCCTCTGCGCTGACAGTGGATTGGTGTCGACACTGAAGGCTACCTCGACAATCGGCCGCGGTACCCCGATATTCTCTATAACAAGATCCTCGCCTTCCACCGGGGCGGGCATGGCGCCGTGCTCGACCTCGGCTGTGGGCCGGGCCTCTCGGTGTTCCCCCTGAGCGCGCACTTCGATCGCATCATTGGCACGGACCCGTCCGAGGGCATGATCCGCGAGGCCCAGGGCGCCTGGTCGGCCTGGAAGCAGACGCAGCGCGACTCGCCCCACCTGGCACAGATCGAGCGGACAAAGGCGGAATTTAGCGTGGACAGCGCAGAGGAGCTCCGCACCGTGCAGGACGCCTCCGTCGACCTCGTCGTCGCCGCCACGGTGAGTGCGAGCGGGCTTGTTGAGAGACACTCTGGCATAATGACTCAGCATACGGTTTGAGCACAGGCCGCACACTGGTTCGACATGGACAAGGTCTGGCCGCAGCTGTCGCGTGTGCTGCGCCCAAAGGGCACCGTGGCCTTCTGGGTGCGTCTACTAACCTTCAAACCCCTCTTTATTTCCAGCACCCTCGAGCTGATCTGTTTCCCATGGTAGTGCTACGGCGCAAACTACCTCCCAGCGCACCCGTCGCTGCTGGCGCCCATGTGCGAGTTCATGTGCTCCCAGTCGGCAAAGATGGGCCCCTACTGGCCCCAGCCGGGCCGCGCCATCAACGAGAACCTCTTGCTCGACATTGCCTTTCCGACCCGCGGAGACGGCGCGGCGGAAGCGGTGTGGGACACGTCGAGCGCGACGCGCGTCACGCACAAGCTCGTCAAGCCGGGCCTCGCCGACATTGCCTGGACGCGCGGCGAGGCGCCCGAAGAGACGTTCCGGATGGAGGTGTGTAGTCTTCTTTCTCCTTCCTTTCTTTCTTCTCGAGCAAACAGGCTGACTGGGTGGTGGGTTGCAGCACGTGAAGAGCTTTGATTCGCTCAACGGCTACTTCCACTCGAGCAGCGCGGCTATGCGCTACCTCAACAAGCATCCCGAGCTCAAGGTCGAGAAGCCGGACATGATCGATCGCCACGTCGACACTCTCCGGGCGGACATCCTCGCCCAGCGGCGCGACGATCCGCGCACCAACAAGGAGGGCCTCGACGACGACCACGTCAGGATGGCCTGGCCGCTGGGTCTGATGATGGTCAGGAAGCGGTGAGGGGAGGTTCACATCGGTCTCTCTTTCCTTTTTTTCTGTCAAAATTGCATAGATGGTGGTAGAATGGGGAATAGAATGGCGAGATATTCACACAAAGAAAGGCCCGACATGAACGGAGGGTGGTCTAACATTGAGGAAGATCAGCCGACAAGGGGAGCCCTCTCCTCGTCGGTGGCGCCACCGACATTGGTGCGGCCGGTGAAGGCGGCAATCGTGGCGCGCAGGACGGCAATGAGGGAGATGATGAAGAAGGCGAGGGCAGAGTAGTGGATGAACTCGCCGGCGCGCGCAATCGTCTGGTGATTGTAAATGGCCAGGATCGAGAGGCTGATGACGGCAGCGCCCACCACATCGCCGTGGCCGGCAAAGACGTAGGCAGCGGCGGTGCCCTCGAGGAGAAGGAGGGCGATAAAGACAAAGATCTTGGTAAAGATGCCGGCGGGGTGCAGGGCCGCATTGACGCCAAAGGCAGAGAAGCCAGCGACAAAGAGAAGGACGACGCTGAAGCCGTGGAAGAGGCTGAAGGGCACGTGGACAAAGGCCGTGTCGAGCAGGTTCTTGGGCGGGTGGTGCAGCTTGATGGAGCGGTAGATGTGGCTCACTGTGGCGCCGACAAAGGCGATAGTGACAAAGGCAAGGATGGAAATGACGAAGTCGGTTGTCTTGGAGTTTGCGTACGAGCTTGACAGCGTCGAGTACACGGCAGTGAGCAGGCACAGCAGAGGGAAGCGCCAGCCAATGCCCTGCACCACAGTGTGGTAGCCCTGGAGGAGGAAGACGTGCTTTAGCATTTGGCACCACGAGTGGGATGATGCTCAAGGCAACTCACCGTCTCAGTGAACTGGTAGACGAGCATGCCGATGAGGAGTAGGTGAATGATGCCCCATGTGCCAAAGATCCAGCTCTCGGGCGTCAGGTAGGTCGGGTGCGCGGCGCCAAAGAAGGGAGGCAGCGAGGCATACGACGATCCTCCAGTGAAGAGGAGGAAGGTGATGATGTTGGTCACCTTGAGCGCAAGGTGGTCTTTCCAGTGCGCCATCCTGTGTGGCTCAGCAAGGGCAATGATGGGGTGGTCCTGAGATCAAAGCGCTGTAGCAAGGCAGACGAGACGAGCAGTTACGAGAAGGCGCTGCTGGGACAGGTCGTGTGATGTGGGTCGGGCAAGATCAATCAGAGGAATGCAGAAATTGGCGACGAGGCAGGCCGGTTTTGGAGATGCGCAGCGCAGTCCAAATTGAAATGTGGAGCCACAAAGGAACAAGCCACACGCGTCACGTGTTTCTACGTCGTCATCGTTGCGCGCCACGCTTCAGCGGCCACCGCTAATGATGTACATTCGGCTGGGCAGGTGGCAGGTGGCAGGTGAACGTGGCTAGGGACCCAGGGCTGTGAAGCGGCATGACAGCAAGTCGGAGGTTCCCGTGATGGCAAGCGGGACGACCAGTGACATTTGCCAGGTCGGGACCTGTGTGGCCTGAAGACGACGGCCCGGCCCGTCCGTCACGACTAAGATAAGATCAAGATAAAAGAGACGCTTACCAGGGTCTTGGTCCTGAGGGCCCGGTCAAGCCGCTCCCGGTGTTTGTGCAGTAGGGAAAAGAATGGTCCAAACGCTTCCTTACCCGCGGAACCCTTTTCTCACTTTTCTCATTCAACCATCCAACCCAAGGCTTTAGCGTCCAGGGGCGGGGAGGAAAGGAAAAGCGCCGTAGCGTGGGAGGTGCCAGACCCTGAGATCTCGTCTCCGACTGCGTGCTACTGACTGCTAAGCCTGCTCATTCCCACCCCGGCTCTGCATCAGACCCGGCCCGCGATCGCTCCTCACTACGTGATTACTTGGGTAAACACTTTGCACGGTCATGACGAGACGCAGACAGCTTCCAGTTGCGCGTCAGCGTTTGTTTGCTTGTAGAGTAGTACGTGACGGGGTGTGAAACACGAACTTCTAAGCGTCCTCTGAGACATTATTACCTCGGACTTCTGCAGCAGCGATCACGGACAGGAGACGCAGTCCGGTACACTAGCTGCAGTGCCTTCAGAGACTCGGACAGACTCGCGAGGGAAGGGGTGCAGTCGTGAATTCGGGTCGAACAACTGAATCGCTATCGATCTGGATGGCTTGATCGGAGGCGGGAGGTGAGTAGTAGTGTTATGTATGCCCTAGCGCATGGTTCACTAGCCTTGCGTGGACCCCGGCCTCTGCACTGATGCCCGAGAAAGACGTCCCTATATCACGCTTCTCGATGCAGGCAAAAGGCAGCGAGGGAGAATTCGTTTTTTTTTTTCCTCTTCGGTTTTCTTTTTTTCCCCCTCTAACAAAGGAGCCCTATTTTATTTTCAATTTTCGTTCGTTTGTTGCGCGAGGGGGGAGCGAGGAAACGAAATTGGAGAGACGTACGGTACTACACTGCTGCTGCGTGGGTCACATGCTTTTTTTTATCCAAATTACCCTCTATATTAGCCTTGTTGATTGAAGCTTTGTTTTGCGCAAGCAAGGTTGTTGTTATTGCTCATCTTCTCGGGGGATGCACGCAAGAGAGGGGGGACGTACCGAAGGGAGGAAAATCAAACCTGACTTCCTCCTAGGCAGCATAGTCTAATAATAATATTGTTGCCCGCCTAAGCTTCCTGTCCGCCATCCTCGATCCACCCCTCTCCCCCTCGTGTCCATTGCTCGACGTGTTCCGGCCTAATCTTTGGAGCTTCGACGCAAGTGCAGGGAGGCGTCGTGGTTCGCAAGATTGGACTCAACTCAGCTCTCCCCCCGGTCGCGCTTCCCGGGATTAGAGGAGACGAGCGAGCAACAGCCTTGCACAGTAGTTCTTCTCTTGTCGATCCCGGGCTTTGTTTCTGGACGTCAGGCTTGAAGACCAGCACCCCAGCACCCTAACAGCACTCATCAGCGCCCGGCACCGTTCCAATCACAGCATCGTCTCGCCCCGGCCCCCTTTGCAAGCCACTCAAACACCATCAACAGTCTCTTGAAGTCACCCCGTCTCGCAAGTCGAGAGGGAAAGCAACAAACACGCCTCCGCCGTGCCAAGGAGCCCCCAACAGCTACCGGTAGCTGCCGCGATTGCAAAGGTTAATCCGAGAAGAGGAAGGTTCGGCAGCAAGGAGCGATAAGTAGGCCAGACGGATCGCAATTGCAGGACGTCATTGGTCCCCTTTAATCTCGAAACCCGCCAGCGCCCTCGTTTGCACTGGTGACGGAATCGAAATAAAGGGCGGCCCCAGCCACGTCCGCCCTCGAGCCAGCACGCCAGCCAGGCGAGGAAGCGCAAGCCGCAAGCCAGCGCGTGGGAGTGTGCGCCCGCACTGACGCCCTCTCCATCACCCCTGCTCGCTCGCTCGCTCGCTCGCTCCCCCCTTCGTGTGGGCGATAGAGAAATTTCACAAAAGTCGGAGAATAGGAAAAGAGGGAGAACCTTGACCGATTTATACATTACGACGACTAAGACGACGACGACAACGACGAGAGGACCAGCCGCAGGCCAACGCTTTCGCTAGACGGATCGCCGCTTCGCACACGAGCAAGAGACGACGGCATAGGGGGAGATAGAGACTCGTGGGAAAAATCGAAAAAGGAGCCAAGCTGTTTCCGTACACTGTGCAACCGCCGCCATCCAATATGGCCGTATCGACTGCGTCGGCCTTTCGGCCAGGACGCAAACAGTCGGTGTCATCGGCCAATGCTCCCTACTTGGATTCACCGTCTATGCCACCGCCGCCGCCGCTCTCTTCGTCGTCGCACCACACACCAAACGGCATCCTGCCACCCCATGCCCATGCGCATTCACACTCACAGACACCCTCGCCCGCACCGACACCGCTGTCGGCCGCCTCGATTGCCAGCTCGGTGACGCTGCGAAGCCCCTCGGATGGCGGCATCGGCAGCAGCCTCATCTCGCCCGGTGGTGCGCCCGTGGCAGCCAACACGATCGGCAACAAGCCCGCCGTGGCAGGCTCGAGTCTGTACCAGGCCTGCCTCTCACTTCGCGAGCGCCTCTGGTGCGTGCCAGGCTTTGGCGACGCCTTTCTGCTGCCCCAGGCCGACGAGGCTTCGCCCGTGCTCGCCCAGCCAGAGGCCTCGTCGCCTCCATCGCCCAAGACTACCACGACGACGCGCATGCAGCCTTCGGACCCCGTCTCGCAGCTGTGGAAATGCTTCCGGACAGGCGCACCCCTCTGCTGGCTCATGAACCAGCTCGGCCCAGCGACGGTGCTGCAGATCAGCTCGGACCCGTCGCGGAGCAATGCAAATGAGTGCAAGAAGCAGGTCGCCAAGTTCATCATTGCCCTCAAGGCCGAGCTCGGCTGGGACCCCGATGACATCTTCACCGTCTCGCAGCTCTACCTCAACGACACCAATGGCTTTGTCAAGGTCGTCAAGACGATCAGCAAACTCCTCGATGTCTTTGAGCAGCGCGGCCTGCTCACCGAGGCGCCCAAGACGGCCGACGCCGACGAGTTTGAGAAGCCGTCGGACGAGCGGACGTGGATTGTGCGCGAGCTGCTGAGCACTGAGCGAAAGTATGTTCAGGACCTCGAGGTGCTGCAGAGCTACGCGAGGGCGCTGGCGCAGAACGACATTATCCCCACCGACACGATCCACCACCTGTTTGGCAACCTGAACACCCTCGTCGACGTCCAGCGCCGCTTTCTCATCTGCGTCGAGGAGAACGCCAGGCGGCCGGCCGATGAGCAGCACTTTGGACACGTCTTTCAGACCATGGTGAGCGCAGCACAGCATTCATTGCCTTGCTAAGAAGGAAAAGAAGTAGCGAGATGAACTGACCTTTGCCCGTCTTTCGTGCGTGTGCAGGAATCCGACTTTGCCGTCTACGAGCCGTTTTGCGCAAACTACGCCCAGGCCCTGGACATTATCAACACCGAGGCACCCAACCTGACGCAGCTGCGAGGCCTGCCGGGCTCTGACGGCTGCTACCTCGACCCGTCATACGAGCTGCCGACATTTCTGATCAAGCCGGTGCAGCGCATCTGCAAGTACCCGCTGCTGCTCGAGCAGCTGCTCAAAAAGAGCGGCGAGGACGCGCCAAACTATGCCGAGCTCAGCGACGGCATCACCGTCATCCGCAGAATCACCGACAAGGTCAACGAGACCCGGCGGCTCCAGGAGAACATCCAGCTCGTGCGCGACCTCGAGACGCGCGTCGACGACTGGAAGGGCCACACAATCAACACCTTTGGCAACCTGCTTCTCTCCGACGTCTTTATGGTCTCCAAGAGCGATACGGAGCGCGAGTACCACGTCTACCTGTTTGAAAAGATTCTGCTGTGCTGCAAAGAGGTGCTGCCAAACCAGCCGAAAAAGGGGAGCAAGAGCAACTCGCTCCTCAAGCAGAAGCAGACGGTCACGCCGACACCGCCGGGCAAGAAGCCAAAGACGCAGCTCCAGCTTAAAGGACGCATCTTTATCAACAATGTCACGGGCGCCTTTTCCGCCTCGAACAGCAAGGTTGGCTCTATGCTCGGCACCACACCCGCTTCGGGCCAGTATGCGTTGCAGGTCTGGTGGCGTGGCGATGTGGACCAGGAGTCGTTCAGCCTGCGCTGCAAGAACGAGGAGCAGCTCAAGCAGTGGCAGGCGGCCATCACGAGGCTCATCGAGGACATCAACCAGCGCCGGCAGCACATGGCTGCACACTACAGCCAGACGGGCGGCATCTCGCCTGGCTCGATCAACATGGCCGGTGCAGGCGCCAACGGAAGGAGGAACACGGGCAGCTCCCTCGGACATGGCCCCTCCATCTTCCCCCAGACGCCGCTGACAGAGGTCGCGCCTGCGTTCCCATTTACGAGAACCGACTCCCAGTCGAGCCATCGAGGACTGAGCAACGCTGGCACAGCATCCGCCGCCGTCGCGGCAGCCGTCGCAGCAAGCGGCGACGACGAGTCTGGCTTCGAGCCTGCTTCGGGCCGCGGCACGCCCCTGGGCGGCCGATACTCGCAGCCGGCGGAACAGAGAGAACGGCAAATGTCGCTCACGGCTGAATCCAGGCCGAGGGCAAGGACAGAGGACCAGGAAGGCTCGCTGATGTCGCAGTGGCGATCCCACTCGCCCGCCATGCAGCCCTCGATGCCGGCCAGCAGTGCAAACTACCCCTACGGCCAGGGTCAGGGCCACCCTCCCCTGCCGAGGGGCTCTTCTTCGAGCTCCAACATGGACCTCCCCGGCACAGCCTCGCAGCAGTCCCACCCCACATTGTCGACACAGCAGATCCGCAAGGCGTCGAGCAGCCGGCAGCTCCGCCAGCCGGGCTATGCCACCATCCAGGGTGGCTACCCAAGACCGCCGCGCCAGGCTGCCTTCAATGGCGGTGTCGGCGGCGGCAGCAGCAGCAGCAACGGCATCGACATGTCGTCTTCAGACGTCGACAGCCCCTCGGAGCAGCTCGAGAGCCTGTCTTTTGGGCCGAGGAGCAACCTTCACCGAGGGAGCGAGACGTCTGCGCAAGCGGCGGCAGCAGCAGCAGCGGCAGCGCAGGCTGCCATGCATACAAGGAGCCGATCGGCGAGCAACCCGGCGCAGTATGCGAGCCCGTTACCGATGGCACCGCCTCCACCGATGCCGAGAGGGCCCTACGTCCACACCAGCATCAACGAGCAACAACAGCAACAGCATCAGCAGCAGCAGCACCAACAGCAACCGCCCGCCTCGCATCCTATCCAACATCAGCTCAACGACAAGCGCTTCAGCTCGTCGAGCATCTCGACGCTCGATTCGGCCCGCTCTGGTCATTCAAGACCTGGCTCTACGGCCGCGAGCTCGCCCATCACGCTCAGTGGCGGCAGCTCCGGCGGCTCTGTCTCGAGCAGTGCCATCAAGCTCAACGTCACTTACGAGGGCGAGCGCGTCGTCGTCGTCACCCTGGCTCAGATTTCGTATGCGGACCTCGTCGAAAAGATTTCAAAGAAGCTGCGCCAGGTCTTTTTCTCATCGTCGCCCTCGAGCAGCAGCGGCTCGGCGAGCCACCAGCACCTTGCGGCGCAGAACCTCAAGATCCGCTATGTCGACGAGGACGGCGACAAGGTCTGGATGGGCAACGACGACGATGTGCAGATGGCCTTTGAGGCGGCCCGAAACGGCGGCCAGGAGGGTGTCGAGCTCATCGTCGTCAACTCCGCCTCATAGCCCTGCTCTCGCTTTCTTTCTCTTTCACTTTTCTGCAACGAACTTTTCCTCCTCCTCCTCCTCCTCCTCCTCCTCCTCCTCCCCCTCCTCCTCCTCCTCCTCTCCTCCTACTCTTTGTATTTGTTAACGATCCTTCTTCCCCCCACTTTCGCTTTTCGTCATTCTTTCTTCTCATCAGTCTCACTTCCAGCAGCGCACCCCGCAGCTCTCTGGCGCGCTCTCTCTCTCTGGGCCATTCATTTTTCTCGATTTCTTTGCTCTTCCTGTTTCTCTCCCTCTCTCTCATCAATCGGATCTTCATGACGAACCAATCGCACTGTGCCTCCCGTCCGTCTGGTGCAGTAACTCGTCCCGCTCACTGGCCCTTATCCAAGGCAGCAATCAAGCCAACTCATCATGCTCTCTCCAAAAGCATTGATCGCAGCATGGAAGAATGAAGAGGTGCGTCGATTTCGATCCAGATTAATTACAGCAGCTTTCCTCTCAACCTCCCTCCCTCCCTCTCCTTCCTTCTTTCTCCTTACGATTACGAACTGTGTCCTGCACACCTACATTCCTTCCCCTCCCCTCGGGCCTACTGAGAATTAGCTTTCTATACATTTGTGTCCACGGTCCGGTCCTTGTTGTGTAATTAGCATCGAAGCTGTTGTTCCCGTGAGAATCCCTAGCTGTCAAAGTGATTAGAGGAGCGAAGTGAGAAGACGAGAAGAGAGAGAGGCAAGAAGAGCGAGAAATTATGATGGGAGCCCGGCAGAAGAGGAAGAATCAGTCACTGGAGGCGTCCTGGATGGAGATGCGAGTAAAGTGGTTTGAAGTGTCCTGAAGAGAAGGCGTAGAGGCTGTCCGAGCCGTAGGCGTAGCAGTCGAGGGAGACGGAGGCAGCCGAGTGGGGTTGCGCGGGACAAAGACGGATGTCCATGGAGATTGGAGCGCAGTCTTGAACACCTGCGAAGAAGAGGAAGCCGCTGACGACGATGTGGAAGCCGTGGCTGACGAGGAGCAAGCTTGCGCCTTTATACTTCGAGGTGGCGATGATTTTCGCTTGGGTACGGTCCCGATCGGTGCATTCCGCCAGAGGGCTGCGCTGGAGCTTTCGGTGTCCTCCTCCGTCTCGCTACAATGAATGTGAGCAAACGCGTCGTCTTCGTCTTCGCCTTGGCCGCGCAGCGCCTGCTTCGTCGCGCCGATGGTGAGTGACGACGGTGGCCGTTCCTCGGGTCGCGACGAGACGCGAGGCGAGGGCATCGGCGACGAGGATGAGGAAAGCGTTGGCCACGGTGACGTCGAGAGATTGTTTGGGATGCTGATGGGCATCGACGTTGGCACGAAGCTGCTGTTCCAGATCTCCCTGTCATTGCTCGTGGGTGCCAGCACTCCACCATCGCCAAGGTGAATCGAAGGAATTTTGACAGGAGGTGCGAATGGGTCTGGCGAGGACCGTGCCAGCGTGCTACCGTCGTAGGACCGCGTTTTTGCAGTGCCATGCTGCAGCTGCTGTTGGTGTACCGTCGCGGACGAGAGAGAGGTGGGCAGCTGCGGCCTGGAGCGGACCCTGTTGATAGCGAGACCAGTCGGTGCACTGTGATAGTCTTGGTGCTGACGATGAGCCAGAGACTGAGGCTGGTGCTGGTCAAAGGCCGGGAAAGAGTAGAAGGGGAAGCCGTCTACCTCACCCGTCCCGGACGGCATCGACACGGGTACCGACGAGGGAGTGGAGAGGCTGCTCGACGACGAAGACAGCTGGCTGTGACTGTGCGTCATCGGTGGGGCAGCAGAAGCAGCAGCAAAAGCCGCAGCACCGTTGGCGGCGGGACTTGGGACCGGAGCTGGGGCCGGTGCCTGGAGCATTGGCGCTGGCATGGACGTGTACGTCGGCGTGCTGGCGCCGCTGCCGTTGCTGGCGCATCCCAGCGCGGCTTGCTGCTGGAGGTGGAGCAGCATGGGCGAGTTGGGCGGTGCTGCTGCGAGGTAATTGGCCAGGCAGATGCTCGCCTTGATGGCCGTCGAGTGCGGGTCCTGGTCCGCGCAGGGAAAGCACTTCATGCAGTACCGTCGCCTCCTCCAATTGGTGAAGCCGCAGAGGCAGCACCACCAGTCGCCCGGCTGGGGTTGCATCGGCCCCACGTTTCCCGTGTTCTTGATCGGCGGACCTTGACCGTTGGCCAGCGGTGGCTTTGGGTTGGCCCCCGCGCCAATGTCGATGCCTCGCTGGTAGAGGTGCATGAACGTCGAGTGCGTTGGAGCCATGTAGCCGGGCGTGGTGCTGGACCACGGCGTCGCTGTCCTCGTCGACGAAGACGAAGACGCGGAAAGGGTGCCGGAAGCTGACTGTGCCGCTGCCGCTGCCGCTGCTGCTGCTGCTGCCGCGATGGCCGCCGCTGCTGCAGTGACGTGGGATGGAGCATGCGACGGCGTGACGGGCGCCGAGGTGAAACCGGCCTTGGATTCGTCAATCAGCGTCGACGGGAGCGACAGAGACGATGACGATGAGGAAGACGACGACGACGGTCGAAAAACGGCGGCCGACGGAGAGACAGACAAGTGTGTAGACCTCGTCGGCGCCCTCAACGGCTGTTGAAAGTAGCCGTCCTCAACAGTAACCGACGGTGGTGTCGAGACCAGCAGAGGTTGTTGTTGCTGCTGTTGCTGCTGCTGTTGCTGCTGCTGCTCGACGGCTGCAAGCGCGGCACTTTTGGCCGAATCCATCTCGACGAGCTTCCTCAGGCGCGGAGGCAAATTGCTAGGGGGCAAGCACCGCTTGACGGAGCCGTCGACAAGGAGCTGCCCGTCGCTGTTTCTCGTCTTGAGCAATGCTTGAGTTCCTCCTGCTCCTCCTACAGACGACGACGACGACGACGACGATGCAGCAAGGCCCAGGGGCTTGTGCGTGCCACACTGGTTACAAGTCGAGTTTCTCTGCAGCAGCCAGATCGTCAACTCGCAGTTTCTACGATGGCTGGAGTGTATCACTCACGGCAAAATTGTGGTAGGCTGTCATCAGTAGATGCACATATGAAACACCAGTCAGCCTTGTCGATTCACTTTTCAGCGATGTGCATGGGTTTGCGACTCACAACAATTGTACGACGGACAGACCCAATCTGCAGCCAACATGGGAGGGCAAGGTCAGCCTAACCCTTTCAAGCAGCAAAAGAAAATTGGGGAAATGGTAGAAATGAGCACCCACCCCCATGCCTGAATTGCACATCGGGCACCACGTCGTCGATGGCAGGCACCACACTCGCTTGCTGGGAGGTGTCATCCACGAAGGCTGACGTGGTTGCTATGCTGCTGGTGGTGCTGCTGCCCGCGAGACTGTTGCTCCTCCGTCGGGCGTCGACGCCAGCGAGCGAGAGGACCTCTGCGCTGGCACCGGGTCCCCTGGTGGCGGTCAGGGCAATTTTAGGGCTCGAAGCCAGCTTGCTTGGACGAGATTCAGCAGCACTGGATGCCGTTGCATGCGTGCTTGCGCTGGTCATCGACTGCTTATGGACGCCAGGCGGTTCCGGCTGGGGCTGTTTGGCAGACGGTGGCTAACATGGGATGAGATAAGTTGGGACAGGGAGTCAGGCTCAGCGTGTTGTTCTGCTTGTCTTGACGGGCAAACCCAGGTAGAGAGGGAGGAAAAGGGGAGGGAGAAAGAGGCTCGTATCGGCCTTGGCTATGGAGTCACTCTCACCTTCCGAGGTAAGGACTTCATCGCCGTTGTCGTACCTGCTCCAACGGAAGTAGCGGCCGCTGCTGCTACTGAGGCCGGTGACATTGAACCGAGAAGCGAGTAGGGAGAGCGAATCGGTGCTGTCAGTATCGATCCAGGGCGGGCGGGGTGCAAATATGCTCGCACTCACCAAAGGCTGTCACAGAGGTGAAGAGTAAAGAGGGACAGTACGAGCAAGGACGGACAATGAGGGTTTGAGGGACAAATGAATGTAAGGAAGAGAAGAGGAAGTAATGAGACGAGAAAGAGCCGCGATGGGCTATGGAGGGAGGGAAAAGGAGGAAGGGGCAGACGAGGGGGCGATCCAGTTTGCCGCCCGTCCGCGGCGAGGGAGGCTGAAGGGCTTTTTTCCCTTTGTGTTGTATGTATACGAGAGAGGGATAGAGAGAGAGATTGAAGATTTGAATGCTTGCCAGGGACGAAAAGAGCGATGGACGAAACAGAATCCGGGAGGAGACGAGGGGGACGGGAGGTGCTAGTGTGATGAGGAGCACAGTAGAGTCCGCCGACGCCCCTCCCTTCTGGGATGAGTGGACTGCAGTGAGCTCCGACGAGAAAAACAAAAACAAGGGCGATAAACCTAGGGACCAGTAAACACCCACTCTGTCCGGGGAGGAAGAGAGAGGGAGAGGGGGGGTGGGGTGGGGTGGGGGTGGGAGATAGAGCGAGGAGCACAGCACTGCAGGGCGGCCAAGGGCGGCCGATTGCTGTGGCTGTTGTGAAGAAGGGAGAATGAAGAGAGGGACGAGGAGAGGGTTGCTGGGGATGCGCCCCTCCTTCTCGTTGATGAACAGGTGCCGGCGATGTCAATTGGGAGACAGAGACTGAGGCTACGATCGTAAAGTGCTTTTGTTCTTGGGCAACCCATCGGGGCTCCGCGCGGTACAGCGACCCCTGGTGTCAAGTGGCGAGATTAGATCCTCTCCCATCCCCTTTCCCCCCTGTGCCCCTCGCCGCGGCCAGACCGGGCCGTGTTGATGTCAAATGACGAGCGCGCCCTGTCTGTCTTTCTCGCTGGGCGCCGCTTCTCGTCCCTTTTTTCCCTTTCTTTCCTGTCCTTCCTCTTTGCTCGGCGCTTCAAAAGTCCTGCTTTTCGCACAGTCCAGGGCAGCAGGCGACAGACAGAGAGCGTCAGCGCGGACGCGTCTCGCAATGGAGACCGGAGACGGAGGAAGGAGGTGATGACACAAGACCAAGAAAGGGCGGACGAAATGAAAAAATTCCACAGAGGAGGACCGAGCACACAAAGGAGGGGACCGGGCAGGGGCCGGGCACAACATACAAGAAGACAAAGGGTGACGGGCCAGCTCTGCGCGCACGCGTGGCTGACAACAAGGGAGGACGTGCAGGTAGGCAGGCGATCAGAGCGCCGCCTTTGACTCGCCGATGCGCTCTCCGACGCGGACAAAAGTTTCGATGCCTTTTAGCGAATTGGCCTGGATGTCGCCGTCCCACTTGACCTTTGCGGCCGGCGGGAAGACGGCTATGCACGTTGAGCCCTGGAGCGAGGGGTATTAGGTCAGCAGTGATGATAGTCTTGCCAACCGAGAAGAAGCGTCCTCACCCCGTAAGCAAAGTAGCCCAGTTCCTCGCCCCGCTTCCCGTTGGAGCCGACGTCAGAGTTTGTCCAGTTGATCGACCCCACGAGCATAGCACCGACGGCGACAAAGGCCACCTTGGCCTTGACGGGCTCCCAGTCGAGAAGCACCACTTGACGAGTGTTGGCTGTGAAAACATCGAAGTTTTCACCGACAGCCTCAGGGTTGACGGTATAGTACTCCTTGCCGAGGTGAGTCTTTTCTCCCATTTTTACGGGCCCGATGGCATGGTGGAATCGATGGTAGTCGGCAGGCGCCAGTCGAAACAGGGCAAGAGAGGAGCCGGGCGGGAACAGGTCGCCGTTCTTGTCAGCGCCGCCCAGCAGGTTGGGCAGGGAGAATTGCTGTCCCTTGATCCAGATCTTTGTCGCAGACTCGACATTGTCAAACACCATCAGCCGGCAGTCTGCCGCCGATGAAATGACCTTGTCGTTGTTTGGCTCAGCAATGGGGCGCGCACCGGGCTTGAGCTTGCGGTAGAAGAACGAGTTGCGGGTCGGGTATTTGGTGAGGTCCTGTTCGGCCAGATCGTCTAGCTTGAGCTCGTACGTCTCGATGAAGCTCTTGATGAACTTCTGTACATCTTCTGGGTTCGAAGCGTCGTCGTATGTCACTCCCTGCTTCTTGCTCATCGTCTCGAGCAGGTGCTCGACGCTGGCATAGCGGAGCAGCGACGCCTTCCTGCTCCCGTAGAAGAGAAGGTGCATGCCCACGCGCACGTACAGCGGCATTTCCTCGAAGAAGCGCTCGTTGCCGCCGCGCACGGCGACATAGTTGCCCATCTTCATCCGCACAAAGTCATCGTCGATGTTCTTCGTCGACAGGCACGGCACCCAGCCGGCGAGGAAGGACTTTTCCTCGTCCTTCTGCGGCTGCTGCGTCGCCGGCTGCTTGCTTCCTTTCTGGTCGACCGAAGTTCCAATGTGTGCTGAGGCGAGAGTCTTTTAGCAACACAATCCGCCACTTTGCAAGGCCTCGCTGCCATCGGCGCTTGCTCAACAGCTTATCTCCACTCACCCCCCGGCACCGTTTTAGACTTCTCCACGAGGTCCTCCAAGCGCTGGGCCGCCTCATTGTGCTTGCCCTCTTCCGGCGCATGCTTCCCCTTAAAGGGGCTAAGCACATGGGATGGCTTGTTCTCTGACGTGCTCATCCTCTCTTCTGTGCGCTTCTACTAATCTTGTGGGAGCGTCGACAGAAGAAGGAAGTCTCTGCCTGTGAATCGCAATTCCGAATCGCCGGCATCTTCCCCTCGGCATATGGCCCAAAAATAAGAAAGGAGCAATAGTGGGCCGTGTGCGCGCGCGTGCGCATGGGCCACCTCTTCTATCTGCGACCCGCACGTGGTTAATGGCGTGAGGTTTTCCACAGCGCGCACAGCGAGGCCAGAGCCAGCGTAATTTCGCAGGGGACGGTTTTCCCTCAGTCAGTGTGCCCGCACACAGAGAAAGGCCCGCCTATCTGACTGCTACTGAAGGGCACGCACACGCACACAGGCGCGCGCCCGCTTCTACAGCCTTTGGAAAATCAAAGCCTGCCCCTACAGTGGAGCCTCCCTTTATCCCCTTCCATAGGACAACTCCCTCTTCTTCCCTTCTCCAACCTCATACGACCGTCGCAGAACGTCGTCCAAAGCCATCCAAGACCACAGGTGAGCACCTCTTGATCATTGGATGCTGTGAGAATTTTTTTCTTTTTTCCTCTGCCAGCGGGCAGGGCCTGGCGGGGAGAGAGGCGCGTCTCTGCCCTGCCTGCCAGCCTAGGGAGCGCGTTCGCGCCTCGCCGCCTGGCTGGGCCTGCCTATACGCTCATAGAGCCTGGCGGGGGGGACACTACCCAGCCAGGCTGGACAGGCATATGCTAGCATATAGACAGCACTTCAGCATCGTCATATTGTCTATGCTTCGAGTGAATTGAGTCGCTTCAAGGGGCATGTTAGCTGACGAAATCCATCCATCCATCCACTCCCTGCCCCCCTTCCCGTCGCCATCACCCGCTCTCCAACCATACGCTGCTGGTGCTGACGCCCTGCCTGCCAACGCGTCTCGCGTACGCGTCACGGGAAACCAACACACCAACACAACAGCGTCAGCACACCTACCCGTCGTCACCACAACCACCACAATGGCCAAGGAATCCAAGGCCAAGCCCTCGGCGCAGGCAGCCGCCGCCGCGCCCAAGAAGGCTTCGCGATCCAAGAAGGATGCCGGTGCGCCCAAGAGGGCCCTTAGGTGGGTTGCCTGTCGCTCTTATGAGCGGGAGAGAAGCCTAAATTTCTAAGCTCATGCTCATCGAACGACGTCTTCTTTCCACAGTGCATACATGTTCTTCTCCCAGGACTGGAGGGAGAGGATCAAGCAGGAGAACCCCCAGGCCAGCTTCGGTATGTTCACCTCCCTCTGTCCCTGATTTGTTGGTCTCTTCATCATCGCTGACATCGTCTATTTCAGGCGAGGTCGGCCGTCTGCTCGGTGCCAAGTGGTCCTCGCTGTCGGACTCTGAGAAGAAGGTGAGTCCTGCTCCATCTCCCCTTCTTCTGAGCAGGAGACTGACCACCTTGTCCTGCAGCCCTACCAAGACATGGCTGAGCGCGACAAGCAGCGCGCCGAGACCGACAAGGCCGCCTACGTAAGTCTGCGCTTCACAATTTGATCACTTGCCGGAAGCTAACCTCGACCTGATGCAATCTCTCTCAACAGAAGGAGGCCGGCGGCGGAAAGAAGAAGACCAGCAAGAAGGCCGCCAAAGCCCCTGAGCCTGAAGACGATGACGAGGAGAGCGACTAAGCGAGACAACATGGACTTCCCTTTGTCCCCGCTTGGATAGATCTCTACCTCTTCTCGTTCTCTGGTCTACGTGTCTCTATTCCCGTGTAACAATTTTCACCCCTTCTCGCTCGCTCCCTCCTCGACCGTAACAACGTCGGCGGAAGGAGAGACGAGGACGTCCAATCCTCCTCCCACCCAAACCCTCTTCCCTCCCTCTCTCTTGCGCCCGCTGTACTCCTTCTCTTCTTCTCTTGTGTTCATGATATGACTCTCTAGGAAATCACAAAACCCACCGGCTCGCCTTATTGCTAGCAGTAACAGGGAGTGGGATGCCAGTAGAGCTTAGCTGTATATGCGTTCGTATTCCAACACCGACCATCGATGCAAAGTGGCTTAAGAAGAGGTCCTACAAAGGGTAATACCGGTCCGCTTCACAAGCCCATCTTTGCCACGGCGCCCGCGATGCTGATCGCGCCCCAGTCTGGTCCCCTCTCGCGCTGCCCGTCGGTCTCGTCGTAGGAGGCAGCCTCGAGGACTGCGGCCTCTTTGCGCTGCTTGATGTGCACGAGCTGCGCCTTAAAGTGCCTCGCGCATGCCTCGGGGCTGCCCGCCAGGAGGCCCTCCATCATGCCGGCACCGCCAGCGCCAGCCCCTGCGCCGCCACGCTGGTGCGAATGGTGGTGGTGCTGCTGCTGGTCGGCGCTGCCGTCGGCGCCCTGCATCTGCTGGATGCTCTCGAGGCCATTGGCAATGAGCTCGACGAGGCTGTTGATGTACTTTGGCGCGACCTCGTCGACCTTGCGCTCAAAGTAGTACAGGTAGCTGTCCAGCGCCGAGCAAAAGATTTCGACCGTCGACCGCTCGTCGATGCAGCCGTTTGCGATGCGGAGCGCCTTTTGCAGGCACTCGAGCACCCGCTTGCCGTCGCGCAGCAGCACCACGTCCGACGCTGCGGTTGGCGATGCCAATGACGAAGAAGAAGAAGAAGAGCTCGCAGTCGCGGTGTCTGCCTCCTTCTTTTCCTTTTTCTTTGACGCCGTTGCTGCTGCTGCTGCTGCTGCTGCTGCTGCCTTCTTCTTCGACGCTACGGCAGCCGGCCGCGTCGCCAGGTCCTCTTGCCACCAGAGATGCGATGCGAGGAGCACAGCCGACGCCTGATGGGGCTTCTTGAGCAGCTTGGCGCCGTGCAAGGCCGCCTTGGTGATCAGCCGGTCGTAGTTGTCGGGCCCGAATACCCTGGCCGTCTGGAGCGTGGCAATGATGAGGCCAATCGCCTGCAGCTGGGCCTTACTCTCGCTGATGGACTCCTCGTAGATTGTGAAAGCCTGGACATAGAACTCGTACGAGAGCTCCTCGAAGCCGGCTTCGTCTGCGCTCTGGGCAGCGAGCAAAAAGAGGCGCAGGCACAGCTCCGACGACGTCTCGACGCGGTTGTAGAGAATGGTGATGACCTGGTGGACGAACTTGTAGAGCGTCATCATCTTCGACTCCCAGCCGTCGCCCTCGAGCTTCTCGCGGACCTTGTAGCGCCGTGCGAGCTTGATTGCAGACACAATGAGCGGCGGCAGCGTGAAGCGGATGCGCTCGCCTCCCTCGACAAAGTGACGGCGGGCCGTCTGAAGCAGGCTGAACTGGGTCTCGAGGTCGTCGGACCGGAAGAGGTGGATGGCCCTTGCGACCCAGCCCTGCTCCTCGGCCATCTCCTCGAGATCCATCTGCGCCTGCTGGTGCTGGCGGTGGCCCATCATCTGCCGGTTCATATTGTTGTTGTATGCCATCTGCTGTTGCTGCTGAAGGTGATGTTGTTGTTGCTGCTGCTGCTGTTGGGCCTGCTGCTGCATGTGAGCATATCGGGCGTCCTGGGCGTGCGGGTGGATTGGCTGTTGGCCGTGACCGTACATGGCGCCCTGATAAGCGCCACCAGCGTTCATCTGGTGTTGCGGAAGATGTTGGGGATGGTGTTGGTGGGGCAGCGTCGCGTCGCGCTGGTCCTTGACGAGGGTGCTGCACAGCTCCAGCACCCCGTCGACATCCTCGGGCGTCGACATGACCGTCTCGTTTCGCAGCACCGACATAAGGACGGCGTGGGCGATGTTTTTCCGTGTCGCATATGGCTGCACCGACAGGAGCGCATTGTAGTTGGGCAGGGCCAGGAGCGTGAGGATGGAGAGGTATGCATTGATGGGCGAGAGGAGCAGCGCATTGAGGTTCGACGCCGTCACGGGTGTATGCAGGTCCGGGCTCTGCTGGAACTCGCCGACCTTTTCGCGGGCAAAGGCCAGCACCTGGTCCACGTACTCGAGCTGATCCGGGTAGCAGCTCAGCGACAAGTTGGCAAGCGAGACAAACAGAGCAGTGATGTCCTGGATCGACAGGTCGGGCCGTGCTCGGATCAGCTGCACCACCTGGGCCCAAAAGACCTCAAACAGCTTGACGTCCTCGGGGATACCCCTGAACTTCTTGCCTGGCTTGCTCTTCTCGATTGGCGGCGGTGGTGGGGCCTGAGCCGCTTGCGTTTGTTGCTCTTGCGCTTGTGCCTGATTCGCAGGAGGCGCACTGCTGCTGTCGCCATTTGGCGCCGAGGCTGCAGGCTCCTTTGGTGCCTTTGTAGGCGGCGCTCCAGACGTCATCTCTTGCTCGGGCTGCTCGCCCGTCGACTCAACTGCCCCGTTGGCAGCACCATCGACATCCGTTGCCGAGTCAGACGAGGAGGAGGCCCATGCATTGGAAGAAGAGGCGGCCTCGTCGGGAGTTGTCGTCGATTGGGATGAGGACGAGGCAGCGGTAGAGGCCCATGCATTCTCGTCGTCCATGCCCTCTGGGACAGTATTGAAACGCGACTCGGTCTGCGAGTTGTGCGTGGCGACGTTGGGCGCGGCTGCGTCATCAGGATCTGTCGCAAAGCCAGACGGCTCCACAGCGGGTGCCGAGACGCCAGCAAAGCCTGTCGGAGACTTGGGCTCGGCGACGTCGTGTCTGGCTCCCTCGCCCTCGGCAGCGGCCACCTCGTCCCAGACGGAGCTGGGGCCCTTGCTCTGGCCGGTGACGCGCATGTTGGCCGTCTTCTCCGCCAGCTTGCGGCTCGCCTCCTGCTCCTGCCGCCGGATCTCCTCTGGGCTGTCATTCTCGGCCTCTCTGGCCGCATAGGCTGCGAGACGATCGATGAGGGCAATGACGATGTTCTTGATGTTGACCTTGGGGTGCAGCTGGGCGCATGCAGAGAGAAAAGGGCCCAGGGTGCGGAGGTGGAAGTCGTCGGGAAAGACCTGGATAACAACCTCCATGAGGTACTCTTGCGCAATGACGTCCTTGCAATTGACGACCTGCTCGAGGATGCTGGGCAGGATGATGCGCCGATACATCTCCAGGTCCATGCCCTCGAGCTGGCTCAGGCGCACGAGATTGGTGCCGACGAGGATGCGGAGCTCCTTGCGCTCCATCTCGCGCTTCTCGCGGTCCCGCGAGTGGCCCTGGTGCTGCAGCCTGACCCAGAGCTTGTTCATCTCGATGAAGTTGGTGAGCACGAAGCCGATCGAGTCCTGCAGATTGCCCCCAGGGCCCATGTCCTGCCCCACGGGGAGGTGGTCGCGGGTGGCGCCGCTGAGATAGTGTCGCAGAAAGAGACCGCGGGTGGGATGCTGGACGCCCCGGCTCATCTCCATGACGTCCTTCATGATCTCCTTGATGGGCGCCTCGGGGATCGACATGTAGACGGAGCCAACGGTGATCATGAGGTAGAGGCGCGGCACGATGTTGCCGCAGTACTGCACCAGCTCGTACAGGTCCGCCAGGTGGTGCTTGCCTGTCGTGTGCGCATCGTAGAGGTAGATGGACAGGTGTCGCAGCGCATCGAACACGGCCATGTCTGTGGTAGGAAGGGTGAGCTTTGAATCATGTCACTCTCGCTCCCCACGCTCAGCTCACAAAGATTGTAGTAGCTCTTGGGTGTCAGCGACGAGGTGCGGAGCTCCGAGAGCATCGTCGAGGCCGACTTGAGAGCGTCCATGAGCATCTCCGAGTCCTGTGCTCCCTGTCAGCATCCTCCGCTGCATGCTCAATATCATCTTCACCATCAAGACTCACCAGGCATCGCTTCATCTGCACCGACTGCACCTTGACGACGTTGAGCGCCTCATTGAGGATTTTGGAAGACTCGTCCATCTTGCACAGCTATCGCTTCTCCCTTCGCTGTGCAGCGACCTGTTCTTCTCTTTGCGTGCGCGAGAAAAGTAGAGATAGAAGGGACCAGGAGCCGCAGATGATCCCGCCCGCTCACTCCAGCCTTGCGCGCGCGCTCACGTCCGAGAGAGAGCCGGCAAAGAGGAGACAAAAGCGTCGAGTCGGGAAGGCGACGTGAGCGTCTTTCTTCTTCTTCTTCTCAGGGCCAATTGGTTCTCAGGGGAGCGACGTTCGCAACCTGCCTGCGCACGCGCGCCTGTGTAATTGTGTGTGCGACCCCCAGAGGGCGCTGTGCTCTATTTTCTGCCACGCGCGTGCGATTCAAGGTCTGGCAGCCAGCCCACTCCACTTGGATTTGGGATTGGATTTGGATTCAAACTTCGCGCGCACGCACGCACAAATAGGGTGCTGACAGGAGAGAGAGAGAGAGGAGGCCAGCCACAGACAGCCCCTTCCGTCCCTTCTCCTCGTTTGCAGTATAGGAGACGCAAGATGGCAGCAGCCTCGCGCGGGAGTGTGGACGACGAAGAAGCCACGCCGCTCCTTGGGTCTCGCACATCGACGGAGACGGCGGCGGCAGCGACCACGACGACTGCAGAGGACCTGGACGCACGCTTCAAGCGATGGCTCGACTACGTCGCCCGTCTGGCCAAACGGGGCAAGGGTGACCGGGTCGAGTCGACAGCGAGCTTGCTCGTAAGCGTATTTGAAAAGGAACCCGAAGATGCGCAGTGGTCCGTCGCGCCTCCCCTCGTCGGCACCGGCAAGGTCGACTGGGACGGCTTCATCTCCCAGGCTGCTTTCCAAGAGTGAGTCTCTCTCAAGCTCATCGACTGCGCTCACCCAAGCTGACTCCAATTCCGCTTCAGGCAGCTCTTCCAGGTCAAAAGGGCCATCACGAGGGGTGTGCATCCCAAGATGATCCAGACGGGCAGCTCAGGGTCCTACTTTGCCCGCGTCCTGGTCGATGAGGAGGACGAAGGTGACGGCGCGCATCTCACAACACAGGAACCTGGCTCAGAGCTTACGGATGGGAATCAGAAAGGGCAAGGAAGGATCAACGGCGCACAGACAAGAGCCACTGGCGACCACAAGCACCACCGCACACGAACTGTGGCCGTTTTCAAGCCAAACGACGAGGAGCCGTACGGGAACCTGAATCCCAAGCGGGTGCTGTTGCGACGCTACCTGTGGTGGGCAATGGGTCGGCCCTGCCTCATTCCCTCGTTTTCCTACCTCTCTGAGGTTGGCGCCTCGCTGCTCGACGATCGCCTCTCCCTCGGCATCGTGCCCAGCACCCGTCTCGTCGCGCTGTCCAGCGAGGCCTTTTCCTACCCGCGCGCAGACCGCGAGCGACGGCTGTTTCGCGAAAAGATGGGCTCCTACCAGCACTTTCTCTCTGGCTACGTCAACGCCAGCACCTTTCTCCGTGCCCATCCGTGGCCCAGTCGGCCCAGGAGCCTGCTCGAACAGGACCTCGAGGCCGAAAACACGGCACATGGGCGAGCGAGGACGAGAAAGGGAAGGGCAAAGCGGCGGAGACAGGCCATCAAGAGGAAGAAGGAGCGGCGAGGCTGCCTCGGCCCGCTCTTCAGCTGCTATTTCCCGAGTCGTGACGGCGTTGACGATGGTCAAGAACTCGGAAGGGACAGGCTTGGCGACGGAAACGGGGAAGAAGAGGAAGAGGAAGAAGACGACGATGATGATGAAGAGGAGGAAGAGCAGGGCTTCGTCTGGACTAGAGAGCTGATGCAGGACTTCCGGCTTGAGCTCGAGAAGCTCGTCTGCTTCGACTACCTCCTCCGCAATACCGACCGTGGCCTAGACAACTTCATGGTCAAGATCACCAAACCTGCCGAAGGAGGCCAGGCCAGCAGTCGCTTGAGGCTGGCTGCCATCGACAACAGCCTCGCCTTTCCCTGGAAGCACCCCGCGGGCATTCGGTCCTACCCATGGGGCTGGCTCTACCTGCCGACCGACCTCATCGGCGGCTCGTTCAGCGACGAGACCCGCTCGGCCTTTATATCTCGCCTCTCTGACGCCGCCTGGTGGCATACGACGACGGAGCAGCTGCACGATCTCTTTCAGCAGGACCCACACTTTGACGAGGCCAAGTTCAAGGGCCAGATGGACGTCCTCCGCGGCCAGGGCTACAACCTGCTGCAGAGCCTGCGCAACGACGACGAGGGCCCGCTGGAGCTGTGCGCTCGGACAAAGCAGCTGGTCAGGCAGGATCACAAGGAGCTCAAGCGCGTCCAGGCAGAGGCGCTCCAAGGTGCCCACCTCCGGCTCCACCCCAAGCCCATCGTCGTCCTCAAGCAGACCGGGGACATGGCTCCTCCTCCGCCTATTTCTCGCACGACTTCAGCCGAGAAGAAGAAGCCTGTCCAGATCGCCTCCCCTGCAAAGAAGAAGGCGACGACGACGACAACGAGCGCCGCCCTCGACGACCTCCAGCCGCGATCGCTCCCGGAGACGACGTCTGCCATGCCCGGCCCACAGCGGAGGCCGTCGGCCATCGACAATGTCTCGTCGCCCACGCGGCGATACAGGAGTGAGACGGGAGAAGCCGGCGACGGGTCGGGCGACGCTGGCGAGGGTGACGGAGGAGAAGAAGAAGAAGTAGGGGGAGGCGACGAGGAGGAAGAGCGCCGCATCGGCTCGGCGTACCGAGAAGCAGGCTCAGGCCTCGGCATTGACGTGCTGGCTGAATTTGACAAGCGGAGCAGCCACTCGCGTGCGTCTCGGCGGAGCCGGAGCAAGTCAAAGGCCCCCGTCAGGCCCCGGCTGAAGACGGCCCTCACGGCTGCGCCATTCTTCAAGGGCGACGAGAGCCAGCACCAGCAGCTGCCTGCAGTGGCACGGCGGACGTATGGCTCGAGCGGCGAAGCGGCCATGCGGAGCGGCGGACTCATGTATGACCCCACCACGTCCTCTTCCTCCTCCTCGTCGAGGGCGCACAACTTCCAGAGCATCCAAGCCGTCGTCGAGCGGGCCAACCGGCCGGGACCATCTGCTACCGAGGACGACGACGAAGCAGGAGCAGCAGCAGACGGCGACGCAGAGAGCAGGATGAATATGTCTATCGCGAGCCTGCCCGGTGATAGCGCGACGAGGGATTCAGCCTCCGGCGACGGTGCCTTTGGAGCAGCGAGGACGAGGACGCGGGGCTCGAGCGTGGGTGCCTGGGCTGATGACTCGTCGGACACGACATGGGACGAAGGAGCAGGAGGGCCCGCGAGAGGAGCAAGGGCGCCCCAGGAGAAGCTCAAGCTTGTCGTCGTGGAACGACTCGAGGCAGACGAGGGCGTCGCTTGGCAGACCTACCTGGGACTTCAGTAGATCCGGCCTGCGCCTGTCCATTGCTGCTGAACTGTGTTCACTGTTTGCAGATACCCCCTTACACGCTCTATGCTTCTCTTCATTCCTACCAATACTAGCTTGCTCCGAGTACTTTAAGCCGAAGATCGTGGCGTGCCCGAAGATGCGTACTGCACCCCTTTGCCTTCCTTGTCCTCAACCTGCGTGCCTAGCTGTCTTCAAAGTAGCCTGAAAACTTTCGATACGGGCGATCTTTCATGCTCCTCTTGAAGGTCATCTGTTTTGCCGGTCATCTCTTCCGCCACGACATCTATGAAGCCAACGACCGCGGCTTGCCACCTTCAGCAGAATGGCCCCAATCGTCGAGTAAAAAGCAGTGACGGATCAAATGACTAGATATGGCAGTTGTTGATCTATGAGTACAATGCTGAGCGTCTGAGGTGTATGACTGACAGGGGGGCAAGACGAGGTAAATAATCGGGAGAGCAGCTGGAATGCCGAGCAGATTGGTGCAAGTTGAATATCAAGGGCCTCGATCGGAGAGACTGGCAACAGCTGCTGTTGAAGGAGCTTTGGCCGCTTCGGCGCCACTGCCCGTCTTGAGGCTTCCTGGTGGAAGGCCGTCCTTTCTCGGCCGACCGGGTCCACGCTTGCGCAGCAAGGTGGGGGCCGGTGTAAGGGTATGCTGGTAATGCTGGGGAGATGAGGACTGAGACGACTCGAGGGCGACGAGCTTCGGTAATTCGCGCCTCTCCAATGGAAGAGTGGATGCGAGGGCTGCTTTGGACCGCAGTCCGTAACCCGCCGAAGAGGAGGATGAGGTCGGCGAAGAAGAGAGCTCGAGATCGGAGCGTGTGTGCACGGGCGTCGAGTTGCCCGTTGCGACTCGGATATTGGCAATTGCTCTTGCCGCGCTCGTTGTCTCGCCATCGTCGTGCGGCATCTCGGCAGGTGAACGGCTCCTGGACCGTCGCTTAGGGCTTCGCAGGGAGATAGGGTCCTTTGACGCAGGCCTCTTGCTCCTCCTCGCCGCGTCCAACTTGCTGCTGACGCCGTCACCGGCCTCGGTGGGTGGCGACTTTGCAGTCGAGGCTGTGCTGCCTTGGCCGTCGTCGTGAGCTTCGTCGGTCGTGGCGCGGGTAGAGGTGCTCGCCCCGTCTGCGCTGCTGTGTGTGCCCGCAGTGTCAACCGAAGCGGGGCTGGCGGCGCGCCAATCTCGAAGATGGTCGGGCAAGCCTCCGTGTCGGGGGTCGTGGGACAAGCCAAAGTACAGATGCGAGTTGTCCAGGACCATGTTGTCGTGATCATCATCTTCGAGTTGTTCCCCAGATCGCCTTCGCTCAGCGTCGAGTGCGTCGGCAACGGCTTCTGCTTCGCGTGAAGAGACCGAAGCCGACCGCTCTTCCGCTCTCTGGTGAAGAGAGAGCCGGCTCTGGCGTTGCCGAACGGCATCGCGAGCCTCGAACGCTTCGTCGTCCAAAGACGGCACCGGGCGAGATCGTATCGCCTCGTCCGGCTCGTAGTCGGTCTCATCATCGTCATGCTCTTCATCCGCGCTCTCGCTCCCACTGCGATCCAAAGACTGAGCGTCTCCGTCGTCGGATTGGTCAACATTGGAGCTCCCCTCGGGCGAAGAGGCCAAGTGCAGCGCTTCGAGCGCTTCGAGAGCCTTCTTCCAATCGCCTTCGTTCTGGCGGATATAGAAGCGTGCCGTCCGCAGAGGGATGGGTTCTTGCAAGTGCTCGATGAGAAGCCTCTCGCCGTCTGTCGCTTCTCCCTCTTCCTCTTCCACTTCCTCTTCCTCTTCTTCGTCGTCCCGCCGTCGGCCGTTTGCACCGCTGAGAATGTCGTTGTTCTGACGAGGGCAGGTGAGATCGAGGAGCGATGCGCGCTTGATTCGCGTAGCGGCACTCACCCCTTCGGTCAAGCGAGGCAAGCCGGTATGAGGCCCTCCGATCTTCCGCACGGAACTGTAGTGCTCCCATTTATGGTATCTGCCGAGGCGCCAGCAATGAGGTCAGGAACACGAGCTGAGTAGAAGAGGCTGTGGCATACTCACGCGAGGTAGACAGGACCGTATGCCTCCACAATGGAGCCATCGGGAAGCTTCGAAGGCCCTGCCTGGACAGCCTTACCCTCGTCGCAGTCCTTTCCCTTGCCTCTCTTGATCCGCCGCTGCTCCCGAGCCGTCAAGGGTGCGCCCGTAGCGCCGATAGGCACCTTGCTCTGGTCCTTGCGGCGCTGCCTCTCCTTTCGCTCCCTCTCCCGGTTCGTCCGTCCGCCGTCCTGGATATCGTCCTGAATGTTGAAGTCGTCACCACCGACAATGATTTTGACGACTTTTTGCTTGGCAAAGGCAAATGCGCTGATTTCCTTGTCGCCGCCATAGACGTGGTCCTGACGCATGTTGTGCACGTAGCTCTCCACCTCGGACCCTTCAATGTAATTCCGGAATCTCTCCGGATTTGCCTCGATGTAGTCGCACAGCTCCTGCCGCAGCCTGTAGTGATGTGCTGCGTCGCCATACAATTGGTCCGAGAGGGCTCTGGTTACAAGGTACGACGTTAAGCCTATCTGCGCTAAGATCTAGGAGCCCGAGCGCACATGCATACCTGAAGAGACAGTTGCCATCGCCCTTTGTATCGGCTGCGTAAAGATTCATCTCTTTGAGCCGTCTTTTGAGTCGCAGCTCTGCTTCCGGGTGATCATCTAGATTGGCGAACTGCATGCTCGTACATCAGCATTCATGCCTCTTGACACTTTGCTCTCATTCTCTCCTCCTCACCCTTCCTTTGCGAGACCGCGTTGCTCTCTCCGCTGCGCATGGGCAAAGGACTGTCAGCTGCTGTTGCATCTCGCGGTGGGCCTTTGATGAACCCAGCCATTCTCTTCATTGATAATCTGATCACTTCCGGGCTTGGACTTGGGCGCCCAGCCGGCCTGGCAGGGTCGCGCCCCACAATGGGATAACCGAATGCCCCTCATGGCTCATCGCCTCATTACAGTTGTATACGCTCGGCCATGGAGAAGCAGACGAGAAGCTCATCAAGTTACCTCATCTTCCTTCACCGCAAAATCTGTCTCCATGGGACTTGCCTGGTCACCATCACGCGCCCCCGTCCACCACCGCCCTCCCCCTCTCTCTATCCCTCTGTCTCCATATCGATTTTTTTCTTTTTTTCTTTCTCCTCCATCGAATTTTTTTTTCCTCGTTGTCCCCTTCAATTTGTTTTTCGCCCATATGCCCGCGTCTACCCAAAAATAAAGAGAGAAAAAAAAACTCACCTCCATTGTTGTTGCCTTTCCTGCCGCCGCCGCCGGCCGCCGCAGGCCCCCTACCGGACTTCTTTGCCCGGCGTTGGCCCGCCATGGCTCTCTCTCTCGAAGGGGGAGTCTAATGCCGAGAGGGAGAGAGAGGGGTGAAGGGGGAAAGAGGGTGGGGGAAAAAGGGAGGGGGACCGCCGTCCCTGAGTAGGCGTCGTGAAATAAAGGGAGACGGAGAGAGAGAGATGGGAAATTTGAGGGAGGGTTGTGAGTTGAGTCGATGAAAAAGAGGACGGGGGGAGATTTTGATGATCTCCTCTGCTTCACTACTGCTGCTACTACACTATTGTCCAGCGGGCGACGCCGCTAATGATTTAAAATGCTGAGCTCCCGACAGCAAGTCAAAAGGAGGCCTTTTCAAGCACTCAACTTTCAACTTTTCAAAGGGCGACTATTGAAGAAATGTTTGTATTCGAGAAAAGGAGAAACAGAATGAAAGCCAAGAGAGAGGGTCTGTACGCACGAGCCATCGGCCCGGGTCTCCACCTGGGATTATGCGTTCGCTCGTCCGGAGAACTGAGGCGGTGTCGTGCGTAAGAGAGAGGAAGTCGTGTGAGTCTGCGATCAGCAGCGAACAACCATGGCATCGACAGAGCGAGAGGAAGTATTTCCTGCGCCGCCGCCGTACGAGCCTGTGGGCGGAGGCGGAGCGTCAACGTCGCAGAGGTATGCGCCTCCTCCAGGGCCCCCACCGCCAGACTCTTCCCGCTTGACAACAACAGCAACAGCATATGTCCCTCCTCCAGGTCCACCTCCGCCAGAGGCTGACGCAGCTCCCGGACCACCTCCCTTAGCTGCTGCGCCGCCAATCTACGAGCCCTTCTCTTTCTCGTCGGCGTATGCGCAGACGCATGGCTCGCCACCACGGTGGCATGCGCCGCCAGCCTACCACGTCTACTTTGACAGCACCTCGTCCAAGCTCACCTTCCACCTCATCATCCCTTCCACCGAGCCGCCGTGTGCGTGCGGCACCTCTTTCGAGTGCCAGTGTGGCCGCAGGAGGCCCACGCTATGGACTGCCACGCGCATCGGTGGTGCCACCGTGAGATTCGAGAGGTTCTCGCCAAACAGCGCGACTACCTCACTGGCCTTTGAGGCGGGCAGGTCGCGCAACGTGCTCGAAAGAAATACGACGGTCATCAAGGACCAAAGCGAGAGGCAGGTCTCAAGCGTCAAGAAAAAGGCAGGCGCCTGGATCACACGGGAGTGAGTCGCTCGGTCTTCTGCTCAGTAAGAGGCAATGCTGACAAGGGTTGTGCGCCCCTCTTCCTTTCCCACTGGACAGTCTAGAGGATAAGCAGCAGACATGGCAGAGCCACGGCGAGCGTTCATCGCACCATCGGCTCGAGCTGACGTCCAGCCAGGGTCTCCCATTGGCCATCTTCCGGCCCTCTTCTTCTTCCGCGACAGCATCTCCCGAGCCAGGCCGCGTCGAGCTGACATCGCTGGCCTGGGGTCGCATGCCGTCAGACGAGCTCGAGTGCGACTACGCAGGCGGGTGCGACTTTCGCCCACTGTACGGCTTCGTCTTCCGCTGCTCAGAGTGCTCCCAGGACGATACTTTCGACATCTGCGAAGCCCATCTAGCCGACGAGCTCGTTGCCCACAACCCAAAGCACCACTTCCACAGGCAGCCCAGACCCTACACCGAATACGACGACGCGGTGCGCGAGACTCCACTGCTCAGAGCGCCGGACCTGGCGATGGAACGGGAGAGGCACGAGCTCATCCTCTGCTCCCTTGCCGTCGTCTTGCTCCTGCCGTGAACACTGTGACGATGCCCTGCCGCGAAAATGTTGCACATTCTGCTAGCTTTCTCGTTGACGATGTCCACCTGGACCCCAGCATTGACCTTCTCACTTCTTCCTTGACTCCACTTCCACATCACTTGACAAGATTAATGCCCATAGATTGAGCCCAGCTGGGATCTCGCTCCCAATCTACACTCTCCTCCGGTCTGTCATGACCCTCACGATGCACCCAGTTCCCGCCACCTCGGTGAGCTGAATTGAGCAATTAGCACAAGACACAAGCGACTAAAGCAGTGTGAATCAGGATCTCACCTTCTCGTGCCAGCCAAGCAGGACGGGACTCGCACCGAGCTCGGGCACCGAGAGGCCCTTGTAGATGTACTTCATGAGCGTGTCCTGCTCGTCGAGGCTGAGCTGCTTGACAATCGTGGCAATGTCCGACGAGCGCGTCGCATTGAGAATGTCGAGGAGCGACGACAGCGTCGTTTGCTGGAGGCGGAGAACGAATTGGATCAGAGGTCCGCGCGAGAGGTCAGCTGTATGCAGCTAGACCAAGATACTGAAGACGCACCTTTGCATCGACGTTAAGTTCCCCATACGGCGCCTCAGCAAGCAGAAGCGTCAGTGCACCCTTCGCGTCCCCTCTACCAGAAAGTGCGCCCTCGTTCGTCAGCAAGGAGGAGATGTCTTGACAAAGAGGAGAAATGGGACACACCTTCCCACAAGACTTCGGACCTCTCCGGCCTTTTTTTGCGCGAGACCAGCCAACTCCGTCGGGCTCCGGGGATCCTGCTCGATGAGTTCCTCGTCCAGCAGCACGTCCTCGTCGTACTTGTCAATATCGATCCGTCGGAAGCTGTCCATGGTCGTCTGTGGTGAGCAGTCGTTGGACGAGGCGACTGTTAGGTGGCTCGAGCCATCGTCGGCTTACACGTGGATGAAGGCGGGCATCACGCACGTGGCAAAAATGAGAGAACCCGGCCAGAAGACAGGACACGGCTGCAAACGGAATTTCTAATCGACAGTCGGTCTTGCTTATAGCTCGTCCCTTTCTTCTTCTTCACCCGTTCACCTGGTCCCCTCTCCTTTCAGACCGACCGGCTTTCTCGCTGCTTTTGCGCACGCACCTTCTTCCTTTTCGCAACACTCGCCATGTCCTTTCTCACCGGCGCCATCCGCCAGGCCGCGGCCGGGACGAGCCAGCGCGCCATGATGCTCGGCCGCACCACTGCCCCGCTGGCCCTCCGCCAGAGTGAGTCTTGCCCGGACCCCTTTCTGCTCTTGCTTTCTTTGCCTGTGCTCACTCATGTCTCACGTCCCATCCCCTCGCCATAGCCGCGGCCCGGTGCTACGCGACGCACCAAGCCGAGGAGACCTTTGACGCCTTCAACGAGCGCTACGTCTCCTTCTTTGACGGCGTCGAGGACCTATTTGAGCTGCAGCGCGGCCTCAACAACTGCTTCTCCTACGACCTCGTCCCCAGCACCTCGGTCATCGAGTCGGCCCTCCGGGCCAGCCGCCGGGTCAACGACTACTCGACGGCCGTCCGCGTCTTTGAGGGCATCCGGGAAAAGGTCGAGAACAAGAGCCAGTACGAAAAGTACGTCGAGGCCCTCAAGCCCGTCAGGGAGGAGCTGGGTGAGTGGTCCTCTCGATCGATCGCCCCTCTCCATCTTTTCCGAAGGTCCGGGCAAGACGGATAGGGGAGAGAAAGGAATGAAGCAAGCAGCAGTAGCAGCCCCGCTGACAAGCTTTCACGACAGGCATCTTGCTCAAGGAGGAGCTCTACACCCAATAGACGGCTCGGCCAGCTTTGCCCTTTCCCTACCTCCCTGTAGACAGCCACTCGCGCGAGAGAGAGGAGAGAGAGAAGAAAAAGAAAACGTTTACCACATCTGGACGAGCCAAGGATCACTTTTGACACTTTTTTTCCTTCATTGCGCTTTCTTATTTGAAGAACCGATCTATGAACACTGACTGTCCTGCGACACCCCTTGTTGAGCCTTTTCCCTGTGAGATCACCACCTGGCCTTGAGGAACTTGGCGGCGACCATGGGCTTGGTCACGGCGAGTCCGACAGAGAGGACGGCGATAGTGAGGATGAGCTGGGGCTTGTTGAAGCTAGCCGAGAGAATGTCGAATGTGCCGCTGGGCGTGACGCTGGCGACGAGCCAGTCGAGGCCGCTGACAAAGACGACGCTCGTGCTCTCGAGGAGCGCGGGCGCGGCCGTGATGCAGTCGGCCTCCTGCATGCTGCCCGTGGCAAAGCGAAGCCGGCTGGCGGTGCCGGGCGCCACGGCGTCGTGGACGTAGGCCTCGTACGGGCTCAGGCCCTCTTCCAGCTCGGCCGTCGTGGGCTTGCGGCCACCGGTGACGCGGCGCGGGTCGAGCAGCCTGCGCGGCAGCTGGATGAGGAGGCCGCCGCCCGTCGAGGGCGACGCGTCGCCGGCACTCGAGGCCAGGAGCGCCTTTTGCGTGATGCCGTGCCGCGTCCGCGTGGCCGCCATGGCGCGCAGGCCATCGGCGTAGGGCAGCACATACACCTGGCTGAACACTTGGATCGGCGACGCGGCCAGCGCCTGTCCCTCACCAGCAGCACCAGCACCAGCAGCGCCACCATCGCCGTGCTCCGAGAGACGCGAGGCAAAGGAGCTGAACACGCCCTTCCACTTCCACGTCTCGTCCCTGCTGCCCAAGCCCGTGTCGACGTCGTACAGCTCGATGCTGACGACGCGCGTCTGCGTGTGCTTGCCCTTGTACTCGGCCAGCGCCTCGCCCTCGTCAACATCGACGCTGGCCGAGACGGTGATCCAGTTCTCCGTGAAGGCGACCGTGGGCTTGGCAGCCGAGAGCGAGAACTTGCCCTCGGGCGCCACGACGGCCTCGTGCAAAATGGTGCCGCGGATGCCATCGACGACGTAGACCTTGGCGGTGCGCCGGACGACGTCGCGCGTTACGACGACGAGGGCGTGCGGGTTGAGGTACTTGTACAGCGTCTGGCGGTTGCCCAGCACCTTGCCCTGCGACGCCACGGCATCCCTGAGCGACGTGGACCGCGCCACCTGCACCACCTCCTCGCCCCTGTCAAAGAGGACCTGCCAGACCTTTTCGCTCGCAAACGTGCTCCGGCCCGAGGGTGCCTGCTTGGCTGTCGGGTCAACGACGGCGTACCCCGCCAACCTGCCGCTGCCCTCGCCCTCGACGAAGCTAAAGACAAAGTTTGGCGAGAGCGACTCAAAGGCCTTGAGCACGCTGGGCGAGTCTGGGTAGACGTGCAGGTGGTTCGTCTTGCCGTCGACGACGCCGACGACCGACTGGCTGCCGCCGCCGCCGGTCTCGTCGGCCTGGAGGGGCAGGAGGAAGCTGTCCTTGGCGTCGCCCACAAAGAGGGCTGTGCCCGTCTGGCCCTTGTCGACGCCCGTGGGAAACTCGCCAGTCAAGGGGTCAATTTCCCACATGCGCGTCACCGTGATGCCTCCCGGCGGCTTGACATGGGCAATGACGGTCAGGAGCCCCGGCTGGGCCAGCTGGGCACTCGCCTGCTTCTCTTCCTCCTCAGCTGCTGCCGCCGCCGTCGTCGTCGTCGTGGCAGCCACTCCTCCCGCATCCACGGCGACGGCCGCAGGGGCACCGCCGATGGGCCGCGTGAGCGCCAGCAGCTTGATCTCGACCTTGGGCACCGGCGCACCCTCGCCGTCCCCAAACCCGACGAGGCTCTTTTCCCAAATAAACCGACCCGTCTGGCTGTCCATGGCGTAGATCTTGCCCTTTTCGCTCGTGGCAACGAGCAGCTTGCGGAGCCCAAAGGCATCGCGCACCAGCGTCGCCGTCACATTGGCACGGTCGGCGACGCGGGGCGCGAGCGATGTCGGTGGGGGGACGTCGTCTGGATTCGCTGGCTTTGTCACCCTGCGCGTGTTGACCTCTGGCACACCGGCGGGAGGCGGCCTCCGCTTGGGTGTGTCGGCGGCTGCGACGCCTCCCAGCGGCCTCTTCTGTTGTTGAAGTGGCTTCTGCTGCTGCTGCGGCGGCGGCGGTTGTTGCTGAGCCATGGTGTTCTGGGGCAGCTTCCACATCTCCGTCGTGTCCTCATCGCCCGCTGCGCCCTTCTTGCTGCCGGGCAGCGGGAATGCCTTGAAGTTGTCCATGCTGCCGGGGATGTCCTGGACGATGCGCGTGACCGTCCCCATCGTCCACGCAGGCAGGTCCTGGAGCGCAAAGGCGTGGCGCTGGAGCCGCGCGAGGAAGCCCTCGCCCTGGAGAATGACACGGGCCGCATCGCCCTCGCCTGCTGCGCCCTCGCCCAGCTTGGCCTCGGGCAGGTCAATGAGGATCGAGGCCGTCGTGTGCGAGAGGCCGTCCTCGCGCATCCACATGTGGCGGTCCTCCTGGATCATGCGCACCGAGGCCGAGGCCGTGACAAAGGTGGCCCGCGTCACGAGCTGGAACGGCGACACCTGCGAGACCTCAAACGGCGCCGCAAACACGTCGCCGTGCAGGTCGTGGTCGTACTGGAACGACTGGCCGGTCACCTGGCCCTCGCCGTCGTTGGCATCGGCCCAAAAGACGTGGAAGTTGAGCAGCTTCTGGCCGCTGCCAAAGAAGACACGGTTGATGAAGCCCTGGCCCTTGCGGTCGATTGACCCTGCATAGACGCTGTCGAGGGCCTCTTCCTCAAACTCCCAGCCCGAGGCAATGCCGCGCTTGACGCCGTCGACGCGCAGCACCTCGCCGCGGCCGTCGTTGCATGCGGCGACGATGAGGCCGCGCGTCGTCAGAGGAGGGACCTCGCTGAGCGAGACGAAGCGCGAGGCCTGCCTCGGCTTGACGGTGGTGATCGCACTCGGGCTGATGGTGACGACGACCTGCCCTGCGCCTCCATCCTCCTCGTCGTCGTCGCCAGCAGGCAGGACGACGTCGAGCGACTTGACGGAGCCGTCGCGCTGGAGCCAGACGAGCTGCGGCTTGACGATGCTCTTGTCGTCAGTGGCATCCTTGCCCAGAATAGCGATGTTGCTAATCGTCTTTGCGTCGCTGTTGGAGAGGGGAAACGGCAGGCTAGCCATGTCGACACTGGAGCCGGGGACGTCGAAAGTCGACAGCCGCTTGCCCGTCCGGCCCGAGAGGACATCAACGCTGAGCGAGTACGTCTGTCCCGACGAAAAGGCGCTGAGGAGCCTGGAGGCCTGGGCCGGCACGAGGTAGACGACGACGACGTGCTGCTGCGTTGCATGCACCTTGACGGGCAGCGCACCGTCCTGCTGGCGCTGCGCCTCCTCCTCGGCCTTTGTCACCCAGAGCGACCGGCCATTGACGCCGGCGAAGCGCTGCACGGTGCCGTCGCGGTCGACGACGATGACGTCGGGCGCAGCGGCAGCAAAGCCAGAGCCGGCCGGTGGGGTGTACGACAGCGGCACGAGGGCAGCGTCGGAGACACCCTGGTGCGACGACACCCGGGCGTCCATCGTGCGCGACCAGAGCTCCTGGCCAGACAAGGCATGGAACAGGGCGACACGCGTCTGGTGGAGCCCGCTGAGGGTTACGAGGACGTCGGACGAGGTGTGCATCGACGTCACGGGGTCCGTCTTGTTGTGGATCCGCCGCCAGACGGGCTCGCCGTTGCGCGGGTTGAGGGCTGCGACGACCCTCGCGCCCGTTGCTTCGCCCACATCATCGTGCCCTGGCCGGCCCGCAACGAGGATAGCCGTCTGCGTCTTGTCGTTGGGGTCCTGGCCATGCCGGAGCAGGCGCTGGAAGCGAGGCTGGAGATGGGTGAAGCGGCCGAGGTGGGTGGAGTTGTGCGACGAAAAGGCTGGGTAGGGGATGCCCATGTGGTGGACCTGCGTCGTGCCCTTGCCGCTCGACACCGTCGCCTGTGCACCCGCAGAGGCGCCAAAGGCGAGCAGCGAGAAGAGCAGCGACAGCAGCAGTGTCCACGCCATCGTCAGCCTCGCCATGGTTGTGCTTGTCTGGGCGCTTTTCCTTCCTTCCTTCCTTCCTTTGCGAGACCGACGTGGACGCCCTCCAGTCTAAAGTTAGACTATTTCTTCTTTTGCGCGCGTGGCCTGGCTGCCCAGGAAGATAGGATCAAAGTGGAGAAGACGCCGTGGCGCGCGAGAAGATCCATTCACTGAGACGCATGATCTTAGCCTGACTAGACGAGCATGCAATGACCCAGCAGCTCTCGTCGGCCGCGTCGCTCATCGGGCTGCAAGTGGGCTCGCGCCTGGCCACCTTCGTCCTCACCCAAGTCCTCGTCCGCCTGACGTCGCCCGAGATCTTTGGCGCTGCCCACATCCACCTCGAGCTCCTCCTGGCCACCGTCCTGACGCTCTCCCGTGAGGGATTCCGCGGCGCACTCGCACGGCGCTCCCTCTCGCCATCGTCGTCGTCGTCGCCGTCTTCTTCCTCGCCCTCCTCGCTCCACGTGCGGCCGCCCAGCTTGCAGAATGTCGCCTTCCTGCCCGTCCCGCTCGGCCTGGTCCTCGCTGTATGCGCGACGCTCAGCTACCGCACCTGGCTCGCACCCGATGAACTGCGCGACCATGCGCACTTTGACGCGGCCCTTGCGACGTTTGCGCTCGGTGCTGCGCTCGAGGTCGTCAGCGAGCCGCTGTACACGCTCGCAATCGCCTCGGGTCGGCTGGGCACGCGCGCATGGGCCGAGGGCCTCGCCGTGGCCGCAAAGGGCATCGGCACCCTCGCCGCCGTATTTCTGCTTCGGCACGCCGACACAGACGGACGGAGCCTGCTGCCCGTCGGAGTCGGCCAGGCCTGCTACGGTGCCATGACGCTCGCTGTTCTGGTCACTGCTACGGCGCAGTCGAGTGCATCGAGGGGACACACCCTGGCCATGCTGCTGCCGAGCTTGTCTCGCTCGCAAAAGCCGGCGGCAGAGGGCGAGGGCAAGGGCAAGGGCACGCAGCAGCGCTTCGACGCACAGACGATGCAGCTGGCCACGACGATGATGAGGCAGACGGTCGTCAAGCACGTCCTCGGCGAGGCCGATAAGTTTGCAGTCGCCCGCCTGGCCACGCTCAGCGACCAGGGCGCCTATGCCCTTTCCACAAACTACGGTTGGTTCCATCGGACCGCGCAACTCAGGCTTCAGACCGCTGACTACTTTTGCATGATGCCAGGCTCGCTCGTTGTCAGGATGCTTTACCAGCCCATCGAGGAGTCGGCCCGCATCAACCTCTCTCGCACCCTGGGCTCGCTCTCTGGCAGTGGTGACAAAAAGGCAGAGGGCGAGGCGCTGTCCTCGGCCACCTTTCTCCTCCGCTCGCTCCTCTCTCTCCACGTCCTTCTCGGCCTCTTTCTCGTCACATTCTGTCCTCCCCTCACGCGGGCGCTCCTCCTCGTCGTGGCTGGCCCACGGTGGGCCTATGCGACGCCAGCCCCGGCCATCCTGGCGCTCTACGGCTCCTTGGCCCTGCCTTGTATGGCCTTCAACGGCCTCCTCGAGGGCTTTCTCCAAGCTTGCGCCAGTCCAGACCAGCTCAGACGGTACGACCGCCTCCTGATTCTCGCCAGCGCCACTTTTCTCGCCCTCGTTGCGACCCTCTCCTACGCATCGGCGGCGACGGCGGGGACTGCAACGGCGAGAGATAAGGCAGGCCAAGGCCGGAGCCAGGGTCTCGGCGAGCAGATTGTCATTGTCGCCAGCTCGGTCAGCATCGCCATGCGCGCCGCCTACAGCTGGCACTTTTCTCTCGCTTATGTCAAGCACGCGAGGCAGCGGCTCGCTCTAGATGAAAAGCCAACAAAGAAAGAGGACAGCAACGACGACGGCGGCTTCTCGCCGAGAGCCGTCCTGCCGCACGGCGTCACCGTGCTGACTTTCCTCGCCAGCGCCGCGGTACTGAGGTGGAGCGAGGCGACGACGCGGACGTATGCGCCTCCGCGCGGCTGGAGAGAGGCACTCCTGCAGCTCGACTCGCCCCTGGCAAAGCATGTCGCCCTGGGCGTCAGCTGCGCGGCCCTCTGTGCCGCTTGCTGGTGAGTAGTATTTCCGGACCACTCCGCTCTCTTTGTGCCTCGATTATTCGCCCAGTATGTCCTACTGACTTGGATCCCTTGTGCGTCACGCCTTCTAGCATCTCTTTGGAGGGAAAAACACTGAGGAATGCCCTCAATGCAATCAGAGGACGCCGTTCCTCTTGAGAGGCCCTCAGATGGGCGATGTAATCATATGAAATAGAAGCGCATCACCTCTAGACTGAGAGCTTGAGCGAAAGAATAGAGCTGTGCGTGAGGAGTCGGTTTTCTTCGGTCCTTGAGAACTTACCCCGCTGAACCGCAGGGACAGAGAATTTGGTCCGCTGAGAATGAGGCGTTGTCAAGACGCTGGGAAGCCGCCTTTTCCAGCCAATGACGGGAGAACAAGCGGTGAGGAAGTGGGACACAAGCCGAAAAGCACGGCTATTCTATCCAGGTATTCGAATTCCGCAGCGGCTCCATTGTCCATTGTACAACAAGTCCAAGGCTCCGCCTCAAGGTCATAGCGTAGCGTGCTTGAAACGTGCCTTAGCCGAGACAGCGGCGCCCTCGGCTGCTTCAGAGCTTTGGAGCAAGGACGCTATATAAGAAGGCCTCGCGAGCTGTTTCCTCCTCGTTTTCCTCATCCCTCCTCATATACGACTTCTTGCAGCTCCGCCGTCTCTCACCTAACCCCATTCGCGAACCTCCTTGTTTCCACCCCATCTCCTCACGGTAGCAGTGCACGATGCGGTTCTCTTTCGCTCTCGCATTCTTCGTCACCTTCGCGCTGGCCATTGACGTTGTGGCAGCATGGCTATAGTGAGCCGAAGACAGCCATAAGCGCACCTCAAAGCTGACCAGCTATCAAAAGCATGACGGAACTTGTGGACGGCGACAAAATTCTGTCCTGCTGCCGCTCAAATAAAGTGTTCAAGGGCGTGTCGTAAGTTCTTTCCATCATGCCCACTTCGCATCCTTCCGAACTTCTACTCATTCCTGCTGATTTGCTGCAAAAGGCCGTTGACTTGCGCCACCGACACCAGTGTTTCCGGCTTGGTGAAGTGCCAAGGTGGAGGAAACTCCGCCACGAGCTTCACTGCAGTGAGTGCTTCTCCTTCCTGGCTGGAGGGAGTCTTTTACGAGATGATGAATAGCGAATTGACTCTCTTCCTTCGTCCGTCTCATCCCACAACGTACACAGAGCTGCAAGGGTTCCAGCGGGACTGCACAGCCTCCAAGAAGAGGGCAATGCTGAAACGTTTCTCGTCACTCCATGTTCTCCCCGCTTTCCAAGAGGAAGAATCCTCAGAGTCCTTTTCTCTTTTCCAGGTCTTCCATTTCCCTTTTCCCCTTTCTCGAGTTTCCTTACCATCCCCTTCCTATTGCGTGCTGTACCTAGTTTCACCGTCTAGCTAGACTTCAACTTCTAGCATGCCACTGGCCACTTCTGTGCGGCTCACCTTGACGAGCATGTGTGCCGCTTGCTCTTCCACCATTCAGATGCTGAAATATGACATGACCGCGTTGCGAAGCGTGCATCTCTAGGGGATAAGCAAACTTCTCGATCAGAGCACGAGAAGATCAGACAGAGAGAAGAATCTGTCCATATTGCTTCACATGTATGGGGGTATAAGTGTGCCGATTTCAATCGCCATCGCTCGCATACAGATCCTCGTCCTCTGTTTCAGAAGAACCGAGCTCTTCCGAGGAGACGCTCTCTCTTCTCTGTCTCCTCGGCCCTGCCCATCCCCAAGGATCCACCTCGTCGTCCTCGTAGTCCTCTGCCTCTTCCTCGTCGTCGCCAACCTCCCGATCGGGGTAGTCGTTGCGATAGAAGCCCTCGTCGTTGCTATCTTCGTCTTCGCCCTCGTCAAAGTCATCATCCGAGTCACCTGGCTTGTTGACGGCGCTCCCATCTCCCGCGTCGGGAACCAGGATAGAAGCAAGCCCGGCCGGGTCGTCTCCGGCCTCCCCATTGCCTTGATCTGCTTCTTCCAGTAGCCGGATGTCGGCCGACGTCAACCCAAAGAGCGTAGCCATGGGCAGATTGTGGTTGGGCCCCCACTGCGCCGAGGTGGAGCGGCTCAGCGAATCTGAAGAGCCAACCACCTCGGGAGGAGCGCGTGGCCCGACTGACGCGGCATCGAGGGTACTGTGGCCCTGGACCTGGGCAGGTCGTAGGCCCACGTCAGACGCCCCCGCAGCGCCGCCGGAGCCCCAGCTCGCTGGCGGCTCGCGCTCGCGGTAGTAGATGTCATAGACATATTCGCTGTCCGAGTCTTCTTCAGACGACGACGACGACCCATCTTCCTCTTTCTGTGTGTCCCCAGGGTGTGCCGCAGATGCATCGTAAAGGTCTCTTGGCGGCTCGAGGTCGTTCGCTGTTCGTTCTCGTTCAGCCTCTAGGTCGTCCTACTCCATCACCTGGTCTGTATGCTCACCTTTGAGATAGTCCCCGAGCAAGTCAGCAAAGCGGCGATCCAGAGCAGCCATTTCAGCATCTGCATCTGCGCTTGGTGGCACCTCCTGCTGCTGCTCCTTTTCCTTCCTCTTGTCTCTGTTCAAGGCTGACGCTGCTTGCTTGTCCACCTTCTTCTTTCGCCTGCTTTTGCTGGGCCCCTCGCCGTCATCTGCAACGGCATCAATGACTCGTATCCTCGGATAGGGCGCTGCACGTCTGTGAGAAGGGGGTGCGCTTAGCTTCGTTCGTCCCTCGGGTTCGTGGGGAAGACGCAGTTGCACTCACATGACCTCTGGAGGCGCTTTGAGCTTCCTGCTGGATCTGCTGGCCGCATTCAGATTGCTCGAGGATCCAACCGAAGACCTCTTGAGTGCTCTCAGGCTGGACGACGAGGACGATGTGGACAGCGTCCCGCTCGTTCGTTTGCCCTTCTTGAGCGCATCTACCAGCAGTCGCTTGCTTCGAGCCTTGGCACCGGCCTGGGCCTGGGCCTCTTTCTTCTGCTCCTCGCGCTGCTGTTGCTGTCGAACCACTCGGAAATGAAGATCCTCCTCGTTTCTCCCGGGTGCCACCACGCTCGGCTGCTGCTTTCCTCCTCGGATCTCCCGGTGGATCGAAGCGGCCGCGTCTCGATCCTTGAAGCGGTCCAGGCTCACGCGCTGGGCGAACCGAAAGATGCTCATGCCGCCCGCCTCGCGGTTCAGCATCCTTCGCTTCGTCCTGCTTGGATCTTCGAGCGTGGGAGATGATGGACTGAGGGCCTCTGAGGGCTCTCCGGCCTCTGTGTTCCCAGCCTCGTCTCCATTCTCGAGCTGGCCTGCGTCCTCCTGCTGAAAGATGCGGAGCGCTGTCACGGGATCCGTGCCTCTCTTTCGCTTGATGCGGAGAATGACGGACCCTTGTTGCTCATCCGGACGCTTCTCTCTCTCATGTTCTCTAGCTCGGTCATGAGTTGACGCGGTCGCTGTCGCCATTAAAGGAGCGCGTCAGTGTTGGAAGCGATGATCGAGAAGAGAGCAGTCCAACACACGCAACCTTTTGAAATAAAGTGGCGACGGCACTTCTCTTTTTCGCTCCTTCTCCACATGGTGGGCGTGCGAAATTGACGTTTCCAACTTGCTCGCCATTGCTCATGCTGACGGTGACATCTACAGGCTTCTCGACTCTGAGCTCGCTGTGAGGGTAGCCATGGAAGTTGCGTAGGTGTCACGTCAAGCCATCCATTTCTTTGCAACAGCTGCAGACGGGGTGCACATTTTCGGCCTTTTCGCCTGTTTCAGGTCCCGAAAGAAACAAGGGTTACAGATGAAAGAGAGCCCAACTCAGATGATACGTTTCTTTGCAGCAGCCCAGCCTGTTCATATTGCTTTTTGTACTCCCAGGTAAGGTAGGTTTGTTTTCACTGGCTTTCAATGAAGCGACTCCGCAGAAAGTAAAGGGACGCCGCCTTCCGTGAGCCCAGACTGCAGAGCGAGCGAGAAAAGTCATGTCCCCAGAGCATCTTTCCTGAATCAACGACCAATACGTCTCCTCATACCCTCGCTTCCCTCCTCTCAACCGCCCAAAGACCACTTTTACCGCCATCGAAAGCCACAGAAGCTCGAAAGTATAGAACGATGAAGGACATCTTCCGCAAGCTTGCTCCAACTGTGTGCCTCTTTACGGTAAGCATTTCGAACCCTGTCGTTGGGTGGGCGGCCAGTTGACAAATGCACACCCTATAGATCCTTGTCTTGCTTTCTGACAGCATCAATGGCCGTATGGCCGTCAAGCGTAGCCAAAAGGTTCTGCAGATGCATGAGGCTCTTTCCCCCGAAAACACCGATCCAGTCGATGTCTCCATGTATGTCTGAGCTCGCTTGTTGGACGGTGACATCTGGGGCTGACGTCTCGGTCACACAGCACGTATAAAGTCATGGTCAACAACGTCGAAGGTAACGGACACACACTTGATGTATCTTCGTCTTCCAGCTTCACTGACGGAAGCGCGAATCACCTTGCAGAGGGTCGCTGTACCGATGTCAGCTCCCAGACCCACGACAATCAGGTCGTCCATGGCAGGAAGCAAAGGGCAGTGACGAACACTGAGGTTCACTTGGAGTTTCATGTGTATCTCTGCGACAGAGTCGAACCTTCCAAGCTCAAAAGGGGTAGGCAATGCGTTTTCGACTGCAGCATGGAGAAAGCCGCAACGACATCAGAAAAAGCAGTGGAAGTAATCAAGAAGGTCGGTGCCTCTCGCGCTTATTTTCTTGCTCGCTGTTCATCCACTGACACAAATTTTCCCACAGCTTTGTGAGACGGGACACAAGGGCATTTGGAAACCAACTGCTGTCTAGACACCAGCAAGCCCCGTTATGATTCGTGTGATACCATGCCAGCTTTCTGCGAGCGATGCGACAGGTCGCTCACACTCACTCTCCCCCGCTGTATTCTTCTGTCCCTGAAGAAACACTTGGCCTAAACACATCTCTTTCACACTCATGTGTGTGCTTTCCAGTCATCTAAAATTTTGTCATCGACCAACGCTCTCTTCCAATCGCGATTCTTCCTTCCCTTGATCTATTGCTCCCGCTTTGAAAGGAGTTGAAAGGAGGAGTACTTCCTCAGATTCATAGTAGAAACTTGAAACCCCTGCTGTGTTGTGACGGTAACAGAGAGGGTGAGAGAACAGAGATTCATTCTTGAGGGCTCGGGTCCCTTTCGATATTATCAAAAGGATGTCAGACTAGGATGTACGGACAATGAGATGTTTGGTATCACGGTTCAGACAACGCGGGCGTTCACAAAGCGTTCACGCGCGCACACACACATCCACTGGCACTTGAGCCCTACTCAGACTCCTCCTCTTCCGAAGAGGATTCGAACGATCTTTCTCCCGGGGTCTCGCTCCCAGTTCCGTCTTCTTCCTCGAGCTCGTCTGCGCTCTCAGGCTCGTGCTTGACCCTTGTCGACATTCCCACGCCTCTGTCCACGCGACGAGTACCACTGCCAGCTCCTGGTCGACCGCGGCCACCACCGCCACCGCTTTCTTCATTCAACAGCGTCGGAAAGAGCAGATCTGCCCAACTAGGCAGCTGTACGAGATGGTCCTCCTGTATTCAGCATCAACAAAATCCAAAAGAGGCGGTCAGAAGGAAGCAACTCACCACCTGGCCGACCTTGTCCATTCTCAACAGCTCGTTACGAGCCTTGTCCTTGATCTGCACGTTGTTTCTCAGACGCAATATTGTGTTCGTCGACCCGCGTGATCCATGCCTATTGAGCACCTCTGCATAGATCTGGTAGCTAGGATCGTTGGCCCTCTTTTTGATAAGCTTCTCGAGAGCCCGATGGAGGCACTGTGTCTCTTCCTCAGTCCACTTCTGCCGTCCAAGCCTGTTGCCACCTGTCGAATAGTTGTAGTGCCTCTTCAGCCGCTGCGCTTGTGGCGCCTTAACCCGTCGACGCCCGTGCGCTTTCTCTTCCTCTTCGTCATCCTGAGGGTCATAATCTGGATCTTCGTCTTCAGACCGCCGCCTTTTGCCGCTCCCGCTCGGGCCCTCTTTCACAGCCGCTGATCCTTCATCTTCAGCTCCATTGGGGCGAGAGGAGTGACGATCAATAGGCACTTCAATCCATGGGAAAGCATCCAGGCCTGCCCTTTCCTTTCTTCGCCGCCTCCTCTCCTTGGACTTCTGCTTTGCTACTGCGACTCTAGCAGCGGCCTCTTCGTCCGTTTCGAAACCATCGTCCTCTTCCTCGCCACCACCATTGCTCCTTCGACCATCATTGTTTTGGTCGTCCACTTGCTGGGCCTCAGTGCGATGTCGCTGGGACGCATGTGGCTGGGAAGAGGGAGGGACAGGGCTGTGAGCACGCTGCTTGCCCTTGGCCGTCTCAGACTGGCCGTTCTGGCGCGGTCGGTCCTCTCCCTCTTCCTCGTCGTCGTCTTCTGCTTCTTCCTCTTCACTTTCTGAAGGCCTTTCGCCACCTCCGTCTGGCCCCCCGGGCGGTAATTCAGCCTCGTTCCTTCCGGCTTCTTGATCCTTTCCGGACGCCTTCGTGCTTTTGCCGTTGCTGGCTTCGGCACCGTCTTTCTCGTTGGTTTTGCTCGGCGTCGATGTGACCGCGGGGGCCTCGTTCTCGTTGCCTTCATCAGCTTCCTGCTGCTCTTCGACCTGACGACCACTCCGCAAGGTCTTTGGCGGGAGCGTCTCCTCCTCATTCTCTTCATCACTACCAGCCCCTTCCTTGCTCGTCTCTTGGTCCCTCTGCGCCCTCGCTCTCTTCTTCTTCGGCTCTCCCTTCCGTCTGGCCGCCGACTCCTTCCTCCTCCTCTGTGCTGCAAGGTCAGCCACCTCTTTGTCCATAAAGATGTCCTCTTCGCCCTCGTCGAATGCCACATCGCGAACCCTCTCTGTCTCCACATCTTCGACCTCGCCCTCTTCTGCGGCGTCACCGTTGTTGCCTTGACCATCTTGCGCTCGCTTGCGCTTGCGCCGAGCATCGCCGTCGGCCACGACGACCTTTCTGGTCTGTTTGTCCGAGGAGCGCTCTGGTGGTGCTCTCCGGATTCTGTTCTCTTTGTCAAAGTACACTCGCGACTCCGGGGGCGGCAGATCCTCGACGGCGACGGGGGGTGCTCCTTGGTCTCCTACAGCCGATGCAGCCGCGATGGCCTCACCTGGGTTGGGCGTAGCGACCTGCGATCTCGACACCCGGGGCACGGGGCTGCTGGCTTTGAAGACCGTTTGAGGTGAGCGTGGGACCTCGACTTCTTCGATGACGGAGCTCGAAAGCTGCACCTGGGCCGCTGTGGGGTCTAGAATCTTCTGCACCGCTGCTGACCCGCTCTTGGTCTGACCAAATCTGCTCCGTGCGCGGCTGCTGATGCTGGTCATGACGGTATCGCTCTCCAGCTGCCTGTTGGCGCTCTTGAGTCGCTCGGCGATCTGGTCGCTCAGCCTGCTTTTTCCCGTCCCCTGCTTGGCAATCGCCTCGATCGACGGAGGAGCGACCTCTTGCGCCACTTCAGCAACGACTGTAATAGCCTCGGCCTGCTCTCTTTCCGTCTCGGCCACGGCAGCAGCTCCACCGTTGATGGCCTCTTCGACGGCATCTTCTTCGTCGGCCTCTTCGTCCTGGCGTTGATCGGCCTCTCGGAGCAGCGTTCGACTCTGTTTCGATGGTGGCGCTTCGTCTTGCGGAGTAGCGACCATTGGATTACGGGACGGTGACCGCGAAGATCCTGCCGTCACCCTCCGTGGTCGTCCCCTGCCACGGCCCCCCCTTCCCCGAGTCATTGCCTGGCCTCGTCCTCGTCCTCGAGGTCTCGCACCGTCACCGACATCCTGCTCCCGGCCTCTTGAAGGCCTACCACGCTTGCGCTTCGGAGTCGTCTCGGTCGCTCTCGACGACCCGCCCGTATCCTCTCGCTCTCCAAGGTCAAAGATCCTGTCGACGCTGTCCTCCTGCACGAGCATCTCCAGCGTCTTCTCTCCACTTGGCGAAGGCCGCACCGCACTGTCAAGCACCACCAAATCCGCATCAGCATAGCTCCTCCTTCCTCCTTTGCACAAATTCCAGTCTGCGTAAACAAAACAAATTACAGTAACTCACTCCTCCTCTTCGGACGCGGCACCATTCGCGGTGCCCTTTTTGTTCAGCGCGGCATAATCGACACGCTTGGCCCGTCGGCCTCCCTCATGCGCCCTCAAGGTCCTTTCAGACATGCTGCCGTGCCCATCCGTCGATAGCAAGCAAGAACAAGTGGGAAAAGAGAGAGAGCTCGAGCTCGAGAGGGGAAGGGGGCCAGGGGTGTGGGCGGCCGTTACAAAAATGTCTGGTGCGTGGCTTGTGCGACGATACGCGCTCTAGGCAGCTTCACCTTCTCTTTCGACGCGTCAGATCGGCCGAAGACAGACGGATTTTATGTTATGTTATGTTATGTTAGGGTTAGGGCTAGGGCTAGGGCTAGGGTTCGTGCTCAGAATGGTGGGAATAAATGTCGAGGCCACCATGTTCATGATCAAAGGTGTGCAGGGCGCAAAGACAATATAGGGACTGGCAAATTTCTTCGTTTCATCGTGTTTGGATCGTAAAAGGAGAACTAGCAGAGTACAGACGAAGCCCGACCTGCTCCTACTTGCTGTCAAACCTGACCGGGACGCCCTTGCGGCCCTCGGACAGAAGAACGACGGCGTACTTGCCGCTGATGCGCCAGCCGGGCTCCTGCTCGTCGAGGCGGTCGGCCACCTGCTTGTCCACGCCGACGACGACGTCCGACTTGATCGTCCGGAGACTGGCCACGGGTGGCGCACCGTCCTCGTTGGCAAGTGGTCCAATGGCCATGTCGAACGGCAGATCCGCAGGAGTCTGACAGTCGTACGTCTGTAGAAAGAGAGGAGGGGATTAGCATCGCGGTAGAAAAGCCCTCTTGGGGGGCACTGAGAGACTCACGAGCTTGCGGTGGTTCAAGTCGCCCTTGAAAATAACGAGGTCGCTGTTGCTCAGGTCTAGGAAAAGATCGGGCGCCTCGCTGGACAGACTCCAGAAGGTGTAGCCCGTGGCCCAGAAGGGGTGCTGGGCGTAGATCCACTTTCCTTCGCGCTCGTACTGCTTCCAGCGCTCGCCCATCTGTCGCAGCGACGCAATCTGATCATCGTTGGCATCAGGGAACAGGGAGCCGTAGGTCATGGAGTTGAGGAGCCAGTTCCAGTCCTTGCGCGTCACGTCCGAGACGAACCAGGCAAAGCGCTTGCCGTGGAAGTGGATCTCGTTTGCGATGCCGCTCTGGATCAGCCAGTCGGCTGTCGTGATGGAACGACATGTCAGCATTGGACAGAAATTCGAGCGAGGAAGCAGACACATACCGTACACGCAGTCGCAGTACAGCTCGAAGCCGGCATTGTCGAGGACGAAGTCGATGCGGCCACCCCTGCAAATTAGGAATTTGTCAAAAGTGAATCGAGAGGCAATTTCGTCCTTCTGCAAGCCTGTTACTCACTTCAGCTTCTTGCACAGCTCCCAAATGTTTTCGAGATGGTTCCCGAGGATGTTCTTCTCTGTGGCAGCAAGGTGCTCTCCTCCGGTGCTCTGCAGGCTCTTGATGTCCTCCTCAGTCATGTTGATCAGCAGCGACAGGTCGGTGGCGTTGCCCCAAAGGCAGACCTGTGTGAGCTCGTGGAAGACTAGCTTACGCGCTTTGAGCTTTTCGTCCTCGCTGGCGCCGGCCTCGTAGTGGAATGGGTCTGCGAAGCGCTGCGACAGCTCAAAGACGGCCGTGCCCGAGCGCGAGAAGGTGTCGCACTTCTGACGGAAGAAGACGTCGTAGTCGCGCCAGTACTTGGAAATGCTGAAGCATTCATGAAGGCGGCGGTACTTGTACGCCTCGGCAAAGAGCCAGGGGCTGTTGAGGAACGTCGATTCGCGGAAGAACTTGGCCAGCTCCCGGTTCCACAGGGGAATGTCGCCCTCGCCATCGTCGACAATGGAGCTGTTAGATGGGGCCTCGTCAGTCCGTTTCGTCGATAGCAAAGGCTGTGAGAAGGTCTCTCTGCATCACGTACCGGAGCTTGGCGTTGCTCTGCAGGTCCTGCATGAGGACATGCATGCGATCGATGCACTTGTTGAGATCAATCATCAGGTCTTCGTCCGACTGCTCGTTGAGCGTCTTGATCGTATCGTCAATGGCCTTTCCGAGGATAGTGGGCAGCCGCTTTCCCATCGTTTCCTATATTCCAGCTTGTCAGCGTCGACTTCTTGACCGAAGAAGAGCGTCGCAACTCACATGGGCAAAGCTGAACTCGTGGTAGCCTCGGTACGCGGGCCACGGAGGGTTGTTCGGGTCAACACGCGAAGCCGTCCGGGGGACATTCTGTTGGTGGTTTCGATAAGAATGAGTTGATGGAAGCTTAAGCCGAAGGCCCAATCGCACTCACGTTGGCTGCTCCGAAGCCCTGGCGCTTGGGAGGGAGGTTGCCCAGGTTGAGCACAGTACGAGCCGCGGGCTTGGCCGAGGGGTGATTGCGGTCTGCCATTCTGCTGCTCGAGAGACGTTAGCACCATCTTTACGGAGCTCTGCCATAACAGCCTCCGTGTGTACGCTCACCCTTGATTGCCTTGTTCTTGACAATGTGCTGTGTGGTGGCAGGACAAAGTGAGGCGGTGATAGCCAAAGGGTTCTTGGATGAGGCTGGAAGTTGGAAGTCTGTGCGAGGCACACGTGGGCGACGGTGGGCGCGCCTAGGCCCGGCCCAATTTCATCATCCCTCCACTGGCTCGATGCAGCAGCCTACGGCGTCTTTTTGAAAAGAAAGCCCAACGAACGAGAGCGGGAGCGATCGTGGCAATCGCTGCAATGTCGGGCAGCAGTAGCAGCAGTAATGGCGAAGCAGAGCGAGCGGCATCGACGTCTTGGCAGCTGGACGAGTATCGGCAGAGGCAAAGGCAGAGGAGCGAGCTGACGGCGACGACGACAGCACGAGAAGGTGGGACAGCAGAGAGAGAAGAGGAGGAAGAAGAAGAGGCGAGCGTCGAGGCGACGACCGATCCAGTCAGCCAAGCGCATGCCCAGACGCACAACATCGCCGACGACTTGCTTCCATCCCCTACGCAGCGGTCGCCGCCCCGTGCGATCCCGGATGTCTCGCACCAGGTCCAAGCCGTCATGCCACCCAGGCAGGAGAGGAGAAATCGAGGCATCGTATTCGTCAATGAAGTCAAGAATCGGACCTGCTGGATCTGTTCTGACGGTGATCAGGACGAGGAAGACCCCACCAAGCAGCAGCCTGCACAGCGACGGCGATGGTTGCATCCGTGCAAGTGCAGCCTCGTTGCGCACGAGTCGTGTCTCCTGACCTGGATCAGGACACGGCGATCGAGCGCCAACGGCACGCCCAACCAGGTCATCACATGCCCCCAGTGCTCGCACCCTTACTCGATCTTTGAGCACAAGCCGCTGGCGTTGATTCTCTTCGAGATGGGTGACAGCCTGCTGCGCATGGTGGTGCCCGTTGCCAGCGCCGGCGTGGCCGGCGGCGCCGTCCTCGTGGCCGCAACGGCATATGGCTGCGCTGCGATGCGCCTCTTCATGGGCAAGGAAGCGACTCGCCGCACACTCGGCGGCAAGTGGCCCTGGCATGTGAGTCTCTCCGCCTCCCTCTCTCTCGAGCCCTATACCTATCGTTGTTTCCCATGCTCACTGCCTTTTCTGCCCTCGACCGCTAGTTCTACTTTGACATTCCCCTGATCCCGTTTGCGCTAATCCTATCGCGACTGCGCATCCTCGACAGGGCCCTGACTTGGCTGCCCACCATCGTCGCCTTTCCCCTCGTCCACATTCCCTACGTCGGTGCAGGTACCACGTTTGGCGGCATCGTGGGAGCAGGCTCCATCGGCCTCTACATGCCACCAGCCCGCCCGCTCTACTACAGCGGCAGCAGCAACAGCAGTCGTCAAACGCAGGCTCGACAGACCACCTCGATGAGGAGAAAGCCATGGCCACCGGGACCAGCGCTGACGGTCCTGCTGGTGCCCTGGGTGAGGCTGCTCTACATCAACCTCAAGCGCCGCATCACGCGCCTCGTCCTCTCGCCCCTCGTGCGCAAGCCACGAAGGCGGCCCGACGCCCGGCCTGCACCTCAACAGCAGCAGCAGCAGCAGCAGCAGCAGCAGCAGCAGCAACCAGTAGCACAGGATCGCCAAGCCGTGCGACGGCGGCGCGTCATTATCGTCGGCCAAGAGAACCACCTCGTCGATGCCAACAACGGCATCGGCGACGTGGGCATCGACCGGGACGGTCTCCCGCGCGAGGTGCCGCCCGGTGCCGATGCCGTCGACGAGCACAACCCCCCACCGCAGGGCTTTGACGAGGGCGAAGAGGAGGGAAATGAGGAAGAGGAGGAGATGGTACGGCGCGGCATCATGCAGCAGAACCAGCAGACGATCTACGTCAGTGGACAGAGCCTCGGACGGCTCTGTTTGGGCGCCCTGGCGATCCCGCTCGTGGCCAATGGCATGGGCAGGGTGCTCAAGAGGGCCACTAGCTGGCCGGGCGTCGGCAAGTGGCTCGCCATCGCCCTCGGCGTCTCCACAACAACATATTCCGCAGCGTCCTCGTCCTCATCGACGACTAGAAATCAGGCGGACGGCGCTGCTGGCGGAGGTGCACTCTCCAATCTCTTCTTTGGAGGAGGCGGTCAGGACAACGTCCACGGAGCCGCAGATGCAGACGAGGACGACGTCTGGGATCCCTACGGCTACCCTTTGCCCGTCGACAGGTACGCCGACCTGGACCCCGTCTGGTGGCGAAATGCACTGGGCGCGGGCCTCTTCATCGTCTGCAAGGACGCGGCCCAGCTCACGTACCGCTACATGCGGCTCAACCACGCGCGGCAAGGAAGCAAGCGGACGAGGATCCTCGATCGGCCGTTTGAGGGAAGCATGGTCGACGAACTAGAGCTCCGCTGAACATAGTCTTCTGCAAACAGTTCCACTACTCAAGGTCAGGTCTTATGTAGCTTTACATAATAGTATCACCCTCGACTCTTTATGACTTTTGATTGATTTGATTGGAGATAAGTGATGGTAAGCGGGTGTAACATTAGTTGAGAGAGGTGGAAAGAGGCGCAGGAAGAAGGATCAAAGAGCACCTCAACGCTTCTGGAGCATGTTGAGCAGGTTCTGCATCGACGCTGCGCCGCCTTGTCCGGCCGACTGCCCCTGCTGCGCAGCGCCCTGCTGGCTTTGACTCTGGCCAGCGCCGCCCGTGGGGCTCTTGGCGGCCAGAAGTGCGGCAATGTTCGAAGGCAGCGCGGGGACAGGCGCTTGTTGCTGCTGCTGCTGCTGCTGTGGCGGAGGCGAGGCAGCCGCAGGTGCTGCTGCTCCGCCGCCACCGCCGGGCTTGAGCGAGGCGAGGAGCTGCTGCACCTTTTGCGCCTGCTCGAGGCGCTGCTGATCTTCGGCAGAGGTGCCCGCGGGAGGCGCCGCCGGTGGGCCAGCGCCGCCCGGTGGCGGAGGTCGTGCGTTCGGACCGTAGCCTTGTGGTGGGGGTAGACCGGAGGCAGCCGCAGGATAGGGCGACTGGCCAGGTCCGGGGGGATAGCCGCGGCCTGCTTGCATGTCATTGCCGTAGCCGTACTCGGCAGAAGGCGGAGGGGGACGGTAGCCAGGGCCGGCCGATGGAGGCGGTGTGGGGTAGAATCCTCGATTGTCTGGGCCGGAAGGACCACCATAGCGATCGGGCGGAGGCGGCCGTCCGTAGCCATCGCCGCCTCGATCACCGCCAGACGGAGCGCCCCACTGCCGCATCGGCGGCTCCTCGTACTCAGCTTCAAACGGCCGCTTGCGTCCGGCACCGTATCCTGATGATGAGCCATCGTTGGGCGACGAAGGGAGCGGTGGCCGTCTTGGTCCAGCAGACGGTCCGTATCCACCAAAGTCGGACGGTGGGCCTGGAGGGTGAGGCTCGGCCCATTGAGGCATAGCATCGCCATTCTGATCTCCTCCCCTGCCCAGGCCAGCGCCTGGGCCAGTGGGGTAAGCTGAGCCGCCACCACCAACGTCCTTTGGTTTACGATCACGGTCGGGAGCCGCCGCATCCCACGCGAATTTGAGATCCCACTCTCCTCCGTGCCAGTGCTGTCCGAGCAAGGCATCGTGCGCAGCCTTGCAGGCCCTGCAGTCGTAGTACTCGAGGAACCGGCAATTGTTCTGGTCCTTGTATCTCCTCAAGCTCCTGATGGCGCCAAACTCGCCAAACAAGTCCCTTAGCTCCTGGTCTTCGAGCCGGCCCTGGGCGTGCTTGAGAAGGACAAAGAGGGTGCCCTGGTCCTTGTCGCGATCACACCGCTTGGACGTGTCCTCATCACGAGGCAGGCTGTAGTGCACATCGAGGGCGCGGCCATTGATGAGATGGCCCTGCATCTGCGCCTTTGCGTACTCGGCCGCGCGAAGGTCAAAGTAGGAGACAAAGAGGAGGCCGCGCTTCTGTGTCAGGTCAAAGTAGCTCTTGACGTCGCCGAAGGAGAGGAAGCGCTTCTTGAGGTCCTCTGGGTCTAGCCCGAACTGGAAGTAGATCTCTTATTGTTAGATGGTGCACAGAAGAAGAACGACGAGACCACACTCACGTCAATGTTGCGCACAAATAGAGTCCGGCAGGGTCTCTCGCGCTTGATCCTGTCCTTGATGAGCTGGTCGTCGTCGCGCCCTCTTGGTCTCTTGCGCGATGGCCCGTCATCTTCGTAGTACTCCCCGTAGTCTCCCCCTCCCCCTCCAGCGGCCGGTGGGTAGCCACCACTGTATGAGTCGTTTCGTGGGGGCGGCGCGTTGGCTTCGGATGGGTTCCAGGACGAAGGAGGCGGTTGCTCGCCATACCCTCCCATCGCAGAGGGGGGAGGAGGGCGAGGCCGCATGTCTGCTCCTGGACCGGGTCCTAGCCCTGGCCCTCCTCGGTAGGCTTGTGGCGGTGGTGGTCCTCCGTAGCCCTGTCCTGGTGGTGGAAGTGGACCTGAAGGGCCCGGAGGACCGGGAGGGGGAGGCCCGCCTCGACCGTCGTAAGGATTCGGAGGACGCCCATAGCTAGGTGAGGAGCCAGCGCCCATTGCCATCGGCGGTGGTCCTCTTGGCCCACCAATGCCACCTGCTGCTTGTGGTGGCGGGGGAATGGGGGGAGGACGTCTCGGTCCATCAGGAGCGTAACCACCATCGCCAGGTCCGCCTCGATAGGGACCGTAGTCGTCGCGGCCCGGCGGGGGAGGGTGGCCTGCTACGCCGCCACCTCCCGACGCCGCTCCATAGCCGCCGTCGTAACCCCCCTGCTGATAGCCATAGTCGTACCCACCATAGCCTCCTTGGTCAGCAGGACGATTGGGCAGCGGCGCTCTCTGCTGCTGCGGTGGTCCTCGAGGCGGTGGTCCCCCACCGCCGTCGCGGCGACCCGGAGGTCCTGCATCGTAGCCGCCGTAGGGATGTTGGTGGTGGCTCATCTTCCCTCACTTTAAGTCTTCTCTCTTCCTCAGATCGTCCCAGTCTCGTGTCTGTCTTTCTCGTGCTCCGACTCGAGGATGGATGGATGGATGCTTGGGTGGGTAGGGTGGAAAGGCTGGCAGAACGATCTTGTTCAAGTCCTCATCCAGAAAGGCAAAGCGAGCGTGGAGGCGAAGCGAGCGGCAGCGGCAAACGAGCTCAGAGAGACACAGAGACGAGGTCAACCAAGCCTTCTCAGCTCAGCTCAGCTCAGCTCAGCTCAACTTGCCTCAAGGAGGGGGAAGGTTACGGCGACGAGACGATGAGTGGCAGAAAGAACGCTCAAAAGGGACGGACCTCAGAGATGATCTTCTCGGTCTCTCTCAAGAAAGCACCTGCTCCAGTCGACCCTTCAAGCTTGCAAGTGACGCTGGAAACGAGACGGTGAGAAACGGCCTCGAAAACGGGTACCTCGGGCTCGCTCGCTTGATGTATCGATCCGTGCTTGCGAAAAGGAGGTCGACCAAGCCTAGCTGCTGCTGCTTGTCTTGATGAATAAAAGGAAAAGAGAAAGCCGTCGCCGCCCGTCGTCGTCGACGAAGACGCAGCCCGAAAAGCAAGAAAAATCGAGCTCGTGGCTCGTGTTTCAATTATTTGCTTCTGTTTTGAATCTTTTGGCTGAAAGGGGGACTGGCTGCGCGTGTCTGGTAAGGGCGCCCGCACGCAACAGATATCCGGACTCTCGAGCATTGCGTTTCGACTCCTCCTCCCTCAACACCACCACACGATTCTGTGAATCGAATCAACGCCACTTTACAGCGACAGCAGCTTTCCCTTGCCCCAGGCAAGATAGACGTAGGCGTAGGTCAAAGCTCGCTTACAGAGGACCAGAGAGGACCGCCAGCGCAGTACTTTATCAGCAAATTTCACTCTACAGCACGCATACACCTCGCCAGCACACTGACAACAGCGAGGCACAGCGACCATCATGGCGAGCAAGCGAGGAGGACCCACCCTGGGCTTCAAGCTTGTTTTACTCGGAGAATCAGCCGTTGGCAAGTCGAGGTGATTGATGTCCACGACGATCTGTGTATGCATTGTCACTGACATAAGGATCTCCTAGTCTCGTGTTGCGTTTTGTGAAGGATCAGTTCGACGACTACAGGGAGAGCACGATCGGAGGTGAGTGGAGGTGCTTTCCTTTTCCGCACTCTGAAGTAACATGCTGAGATTCCAATGTCATCGCAGCGGCCTTCCTTACGCAGACTGTCAGCTTGGACGACAGCACGACAGTCAAGTTTGAGATCTGGTGAGTGGGGCCCTGAATTCCCCTCCAAGACCTTGCAGCCCGATTGACGTTGTGCTTGTATCTAGGGACACGGCTGGGCAGGAGCGATACAAGTCGCTGGCTCCGATGTACTACCGCAATGCGAACTGCGCTGTTGTTGTTTATGACATCACCCAGCCTGTGAGTTGCGACCCGCCCCTCTTTTTGACCTCTTTCGATTGACTGACTGTGCCACCAAAAGTCGTCGCTGGAAAAGGCCAAGTCATGGATCCGGGAGCTGCAGCGCCAAGCAGACCCCAACATCATCATTGCCCTCGCCGGCAACAAGGCCGATCTGGCGAGCACACGCCGGGCCATCCCCACTGAGGAGGCGCAGGCCTATGCCGATGAGGAGGGCCTGCTTTTCCTCGAGACATCGGCAAAGGACGCCAGCAACGTCTCGGAGCTCTTTACCATGATTGCGCGCAAGCTGCCGCTGGAGCAGGCAGCAGGCGCCCAGCGCGCGGGAGGCGCAAGGGGCGGCAGCAACCTGCTCGCTTCCAGTGGACAAAGACCCGGTGGCGGCGTGGACCTTGGAAAGGGCCAGTCGGGCCAGGATGCGTGCAACTGTTGAATGAGGGTGTGTCCTTCTTGACACCATAGAACGCCACCCATCTCGCAAGACTCTTCTTCTTTGTCATTGGCGACGCCCTCTCTGCTCTTTATTCCTGCTGCCCAGTAGCCTCTCGTTCCTGTTCTAGTGTACTTATACCTCTCTCCTCTCTTTTCTACATCTTCAGTCTCTGTTCTCGCCCGTTGGACTCCTCCCGCTTTCCTGCCGTATCAGACACACAAACAACACCGCCTATTTCTTCATCTCCTCATCCAATTCAGATGATCATCCCTCTCTCTCTCTCTCTCTCTCTCTTTCTCTGTGCAAGCGTGTGAAATTTCTTTTGTTTTTTTTATGTATTCATCGCTCACTTGAACGCTAGTTCTGCATGTCCGATCTTGACGAGCTTGCCGTCATAGGCGTGCTCCCTGTACTGTTCGACGATGCGCGCCAGGAGCTCGCTCGTCGACACGCCGGGCGTGCGATTGGTGGGGAGGAAGCGACCCTGGTCCTTTACAAACTTGTAGATGTCCTCGGCACCGTCTGTGCCGCCGTACGGCACCTCGTCGTGGGCGACATAGTCGATGCGGTAGAGGTCGAGGAGCTCCTGGTTAATGACCCAGGGCGCATCCTCGACGACCTCGTCGACCCAGCGGCAGTTGCGCACGGCCGCGTACCGCTCGGCGGAGCTCATCACGGGCTTGTTCTTGTGCTGTGCGCAGAGGCGCGACGAGACGACGCCAACGATGAGGTGGACCGAGGGGAAGCTGAGCTTGGCCTGGCGGAGCTGCAGCGCATGGGCGTAGTGGAAGAGGTCGTAGACGCCATCGGCATAGATGCGCACCGGTCGCGCCGGGTTCTTGCCCCCGTCGGGCGGCTGGTTGATCTTGTAGTCGCGCTTCGCCTGGCCCGACGTCGGGTCCAGCGGCTCGTAGATGGCCTTGTGCACAAAGGAGCGGATCATCGACGCCGGCGGCATCGTCACCTGCTGTTCGTCTTCCAGCGGCTCGGCCGTGTTGGTCGAGGCGCCCGTAAAGGCCTTGCTGGGTGCGTCGGCAGGCGTAGACGTAGTAGCGGCGCCGCCCGTGGCTGGCGACGCATAGTAGCCAGAAGAGGACGTGAGCGACGACGAGGGGTGGTTGACAGAGGCCAGAATGCCCTGCTGTTGTTGCTGCTGTTGTTGTTGCTGTTGTGTCTGAGACCCCCGCGCTGCAAACTCGACGTCGCCATCGTACGGTGCACCGTCGGTCGCATCGGCATCCTCTCCCTCGGTCTCTTCAAACGTGCTTGTGCTATTGAGCGAGTGCTGCAGCTGCCTTCGCTTGTTGAGGCTCGAGTCCTTGCCGGGTGGGCCAGTCTGCACTCCCGATGACTCTTGCGCTCGGGGCGTTGGCATCGCCGTGGCAATCGACGTCTGGGCCGGAAGCGAGCCAAGATCGAGCTTGCCGCTGCCCTCCTTGCCCGCTGCCGCAGCGCCCACGCCGGCGCCGCCGCTCAAGACAGCGGCGTGGGGCAGGGGCGGTGACTGGTGGTGATGGCGGTGGTGGTGATGGTGGTGATGCTGCTTTCTCGCTGCAGTGCCTGTCGGTCCATTTGGCACATCGCTGTCTGCGCTCGACATGCTCTCGGTCCTCGACAGCACGGGCCTCGCCGAGGGCGCCGCCGGCTCATGGAAGTCGCCCGGCGCGAGCTCGGCAGACGAGGAGCTCGAGAGGGCAGCGCTGGCCTTGACGAGCGTGTCCCTCACTGCGTCGCCCTTGGCCATGCCCGCTGCCGAGGGCCTCCTCGCCGACGACTCAAACGGAGCGCCGGCCAGCGAGCCAACCTGTCTGGGCGGAGAGGAACTCGACGGCGTCTTGTCCGCCAGTGGTCCTGCGCTGGCCGTCGACGGCCCCGCAAGCGCAATGGGAGCGCCGCCCGTGGGCGAGAGGCGCCTTGTATGCGCCTGTTTCGAGTCCACCACGGCACGGTCCCTCGCCGACGTCGGCAGGACCTCCTCGAGCGACGAGAGCCGCGTGCCCTCGCGTGCATCACTGCGCGACTGCAGCGGCTGGGGCATGCGCAGCGACGAGGCGCTGTCCGAGTAGCCCGAGGCATCGTCGTTGTCCTCCTCGCTCGCGTCCCGGCTCGAGCTGATGAAAGGCTCCTCGCCCTCGCCCTCGCCGTCCCCCTTGCGGCGCGCCGCAGCAGCCGAGGCATCCTTGGTCCCCATGGGCGGCAGCGCGGGCCCACCAAGCCGCCGAGCCGCAATGGCCGCAGCCCCCGACGAGCCGGCGCCACCGAGCCCGCCGCCGCCTCCGAGGCCGTGGTGCCGCTTCTTGCGCTCCTTGGAGCTGGCGGCGGAGTGGTGCGTGGCCGACGCGGCCGTTGCCGAGTCCGTCTCGCCGCGCGTGGTCGTCGACGGATCCATCACGTCTCCCGTCCCAGGGTCTCTCTCTCTTGGAATACTACTTTGTTTGTTATGTCTGTCGACTTTGCCCGTTTGTCGCTATTTCTCCTTTTCTCTTCTTCGCCTATGAGAATGTGAATGTATGTGTGAGTGTACGTGTGGAGTGGAGGAAGAAAAGGCGAAATGTCGCGAGCGAGCCCAAGCGAGTCGACGGTCAATCGTGCTGAGAGAAACGTTCACCACGGGGGCGGCGGCTTGACTGCTCTACTACAGTCACCGTGCGCTTGGAGCTTAGGGTTGTAAAAGAGAGCAAGCGGGTGCTTCTCGTCGTCGTCGCTGGCCTCTCTCTACCTTTCAACCCTCGTTTCTCGACTTGTCTCGGGGCGGAGAGATTGCCGCACGTTTTTTTCGGTAGCGCGCTTGCCTGTGCCCTTGGCAGGCCCCCCTCCGCTAGAGAGCAGCGCACGTGGAAAATTCCCAGGCTTTCTTTTATTTTTATTTTTCGCCCTGCCCTGTTCCTGCTCCACCTCGACTTCAAGAACAAGAAGAAGAGGTGGGAAATCTGAAGACGGCGATGGTCCGTCCATTAAGAAAAAGGTGGGTGCAACTGGGTCCGGTCCGACGATTGAGAGGGATGCAAAACCCAGTTACACGGGAAGGTACATGCACCGTACAGACACGTTGCCTGGTCATCACCAACAGCGGGTCAATGACGGGGCAAGACCGCGAAGCCAACGTCTCGTTTCGAGACTGCGCGCTCGCGGTGACAGAACGGAGAGCTGACTTTCGTATGCGCCATCTTCTTGATGATGCAAGGACAACATACACTGACTCGCGCTCTCTCTCTCTCTCTCCCCACGATACAGAACAGGTAGACGCTCTGATTCATGTATGCTAAGGTTTGTGCAATTGAAGTCGAAGCCCTTTGATGATGATGATGGTGAAAGTGTGGGCATATAGGCTCTAGCTAGTGAAGGCCGAGTAAGAGGGAGAGAAGAGGGAAAGAGAGAGAAGACACGGCACAGATTGTGGTGCTTATTGAGACGGCGGCTGCTGATATTGCGGAAAGTGATGCTTGTAAGCTGGATCGTAGAATGGATTGTTGGTCGTACCCGGAACTCCCGCATGTCCTTGTCCTTGCTGCCGTGGAGGGTCTGCTCCATTCATCGGTGGTGCCAGCGGCACGGTGCCTGTTGCAGAGGCGGCAAGAGGAGGTGGAGCGCCAGGGATAGCAGGCGGCGGACGAGCCCTGAGGGCCTCCTCGTGACTGTGGCTGTGGCTCTGACTGTGGTTGTGGCTATGGCCATGGCTGCTGGCGCGCTCGTCCGTCTGCGTCTGGCTGGACATGTTGCTCGAGGAGAGCTGCATCGCTTGTGCCTGGGCGGCCAGCGTCGCTCCCTGCTGCCCCAGCCCATTGGGAACGGCGAGTGTATCTGAGCGGTACCTGTCAGGGTCATTTCACATGCTGTGTCAACGCGCACACTCACCCTCATCCACGGACACGGCTCTTCGCTTCCCAAGAGCCTTTTCGCTCGGCTCGATGGGCGTCAAGATGACGCTCTCGTTGTCGTCCTTGTTTGGACTGGCATTCGCGCCGGCGACGTTGGCGTGGCCGTGGGCAGACGAAGCATGTGGCGCGGAGAAGCTCGATGGGGGCGCAGAGGCGCCGTTGCTTGAGCTCGTCTGGAGATGTAGGGGCACACCTGAGGCGAACGAGCTCGTGAGATTGTCAACACTTGGGAGCGGGCGCGGTCCTCGCGTCAACCGGGACTGCTGCAGCGCCTGATCTTCGATATTGCCCTCGCGCGCTGTGGTGTGGCTCAGATGCGAGGTCGACGAGGGCGCGCGTACATGCGTCGAAGCTCTGGACACATCGAGTGGTGCCGCTTGCTGCTGCTGCTGCTGCTGCTGCTGCTGCGAGCGGCGAGCGGGAGGAGTCGGGCCCTGGACAGAAGCAGCACCCGCATTCGTCGACGACGAGTAGTGAGCGCCCTCGCCTTGGCTCAGCGAGTAGTACTGTCCCGTGGCGGGGTCCTGCACAAGGTTGCTCCGGTCCATCCTCTGCTCGCGCATGCTCTGGTCGAGCACCCTTCGCTCCTCGTCGTCTTCCCTCGCCTTGTTGCGCGCATCCTCAACCATGCCGCTTGCCGTCGACAGCTTCTCGTGAGCATCGAGGACGTCGTCGAGGAGCAGCTCGTCGCGCGTCTTGTCCACCGCGACGTGCTGCCTCCCCTCGGCTGCCTCAGATCGATGCTGCTCTACAAGAGCGTCCCTCGACCGCTCCGCGGCAGCAGACACCCACGGAAGCAGGCCGAGAATGGCATTTTGAGCCTCCTGAGCCCGCGCAGAAAGCACAGCCAGCTCCTCGCTGTGCAGGCCATGGTTGACGAGGGACTCAGCCAGGAGCTGTGCGCTCCGCCGAGCGTCGTCGCACTGCTCGCGCGCGTTTCTCGCTGCTTCTTCCCTCTCCCGCTCCCGTTCCCGCTCCCACTCTCTCTCCCTCTCCCTCTCCTGCTCCATCTCCCACTCGTAATCCCTTGCGTCGTTGTTACCCGCGAAGCCATCGTCGCCGCCACCGCCAACGCCACGAACAGGCGCATTCACCATGGTGCCATCCGGTGCCCGGATCAGGCGATCGTGCCCATGAGATGACGGAATCGGCGACGCATGCACTCCTGGGGCCAGCTCACCCCGCTGGAAGTCGGACGGTCTTGCTTGGTTTGGCTGATACAAAGAAGTTGACGCAGGGTTAAAGACGGGATGATCGGGGTCTAGCGGGCGACCATCGAGGGGCCATCCATCAGGCCGTACCTTGTTGTACGACCTCGTGATGGACTGCAGCTCGACATCGCTCTTGAAGAGGTAGGCAAGCATGCTCCAGACGTCGAACATCATGTCCTTGACGGCCGGCGGCGTCTTGCTGCTCGTCGCCATCTCTTCGCACACCTCGAGGAAGCGCTTCTGGGCCACCTGCAGCTTGAAGCGGTCGCTGGCATTGAGGCACAGGACAGCCCACACCTTGATGGCCCGCATGCGCGGCTTCTCCTCGCCGTACTTGAACTCCTTTCGCAGGGCACGGGCAGCCTCCTTGGACGACGCCTCCGAGTGCGAGAGGGAGTCGCACAGGTGCAGAAGATAGCCCCAGTCCCATGCCTGGGCCTGCGTAGCGCACAGCCAGCCTGCACATGGCAATGTTAGCAACCATTCTATCCTAGCTTCCATGGAAGACCAATCAGTAACTCACCGATCCTCGCCGTGACATTAGCCTCGGACGTAGGGACGACTCCGGGTGCAGGTGACGCCTTCGCGGCCTTGTCTTTGTCCCTCTTGCCAAACCAGCCCTCCTTCTTTGTCTCTCCCTGCGCACCCTGCGGCGCCGAATTCGCTGAAGCCGGTGTCGCACCAAAGTCCTGGCTTCTCGGACGGAGGGAAAACGACGCACCATTGCCCTGTGCGTCTCGCTGGCTGTGAGAATGGCCCTGGTGGTGGTCCATCTGCAGCTCCTTTCTCCGGCTGTTGAGACCTCCAAATAGCTTGTTTTTGATCTTGTCCATCCCTGCTCCACTGTCTTTCTGCTGCACGCTGGGAGGCTGGAGCACATCGACGTACCGATTCATTGGCCTTTCCACATCGTCCGGAGGAGCATATCCCTGACCCTGTCCCTGCTGCAATGCATGCTGCTGCTGCTGCTGCTGCTGCTGGAGCTGACTCTGGTGCAAATACTCCTGCTGGACCAGCTCAGCGTCGGTCGAGCCGTGCAAAGGCAGTGTCTGGCTCTTCGAGCTGCGTCGGCGTGGCAGTCTCGCAGCGCTTTCCTCGCCCGGGTAGTACGGCTGCTGCTGCTGGTATTGGCGCTGGTGCTGGAGCGACTCGAGGGAGCCGTCGTTTCCGGCGACGGGGGCGTCATGATGCTGATGATTCGACCTCGATCCTGCCCTCCTCAGACTCCGGAACCTCTGCACGCCACCATCGGCGTGGCCCTTGGAAGCCCTCCTCGAGAGCATGTAGTGCGCGTCTGCTGCTGTTGCTGCTTCGCCGGTTGGCGCGGACGTCGCTGCAGTAGGCAATGGCGACGCTTGTGTGGCCTGAGCACTGCCGAAGGGATTGGGAAACGAGCTGTCACGCTTCATGCCCTTCGTCCCTTCCTCGTTCCACGCCGGCTGTCCGTCTCCTGCGCCTGGCCTGGCCCGATTCGACAAGGTGCGAGGCCCGTCGGTGGTGGCGACGTCGTCGTAGTACATCTGCTCAGCCTGCGCTGGCCTCTGCTGTGGTGGTGGCACGTGTGAGAGCGGCGGTGGTGGCGGCGGCGGCGACGGCTGGTGTTGAAAATGTCCTCCTCGCGTGCTTCCACTGCCCAGCACAGCGGCGACGAACGGGTTGCTGTGCTCCGGTGGCTCCTGGTGCACCTCTCCGTAGCTCGGGTATGGCGTGGCCGCTGCAGTGACGCCAGCGGGGCGGTTCCTCTCGGAGGGCGAAGATCGCGAGGGCCTCTGCTTGACATGGCCATACGCTGAGTTTGCTGGCGAGACACCCGCGCCCTCGTACCGGTCAGCAGCGGGGTAAGGTGGCTGTCCCTGGCCCTGCCCCGGCCCTCTTCGTCCTCGGCTGCCCCCACTGCTTCCGCTGCCGTAGTCGGAGGGCGCTGCTGGTGCTTGCTGCCCCAGCGAGCCGTCGTGGCTCTCCTGGCGGACGAACATCGAGTCGTCTCGCCAGGGCGTGACGCCCGGCTGCGACGAGCCGGCCCCGCCCATGTTGAGAATCCTCCGCATGGCCCTGCTTCACGCCTCACCGAGACTTCTGCGCTGCGTTCTGCGGAAGCGGTGCCTCGGTGCGATCCACTTAGTGCGCGCGCACAAAGGGAGTGAGAGCTGAAGAAAGGTGGGATTGTGTCGTTCAGGCTCGTCGACTCAAATCAATCGGTCCGTCGGCTCGCGCGAAGCATCGCCTCATCAATCGCCAAGGAGACTTTTCGTTTGGCTTTGTTGGCTCGTGCTTATATTTTTCTTTTTTTAAATTCTTGACCAGCCAACCAACCAACCAACCTCGTCTGCCTGTCTGTCGTCTTGTCTTGTCTTGGAATCTTGTGGTCGAGCTCGCTGTTGAATCCGTGATGAGCTCGGTCGAGAATCTCCCTTCTTCGTCGGGAATTGGAGGCCGCGGGCGACCACTTTCAACCTCGGAATCCCTAGATCTAGCTTCTCGGACCTAGCCCCCAATTAAGACGTCTATTGACGCCAATGGTGTCTTTCTACCTCTACACGCGACCTAGAGTGGGCTCTCTCGCTGCTTCACCGCCTCGTCCAAAGATGGCAGGCACCAAGTCCAAATAGTTAGATCGGCAACATTCTTGCAACGGCAGCCACGTGGAGACACAGAACACGCGCGCGCAACTCTAAATATCCCTCCATCTACGCCATCCACATCGATTTTAGCAGACGAGGCACGATCGATGGCGAGCAACGAGGAGGGCTCGACATCGATGGCGCAGCATCCCCCGCTGCGCCACCAGGCGCACGGCGGCGACGACTTTGTGACACTCATGGGGCTCGGCCCGCTCTGGGAGCGCAGCGTCAAGCCGTACAGCGCCGCGGCACGAGGCAGGAAGCGCGAGCAGGGCGCGAGCGACGCGCCAGTAACCACTGGCAGCGGCGGCGGCGAAGGGAGCACTGGAGCAGCGGCAGAGGGCAGCGAAGCAGCGGGTGCAGCGTCAGCCTCATCCTCGAAACCCTTGACGCTCGAGAAGACGTACGCCTCGTACGTCGCCGACCTACCCGGAAAGGTTCGACCGCCAAAGCGAGCGCTGGGAAAGTACAGCAGCGCGCTCAATAGCTCTGGCGGTGCGCCCGACGGCGGCGGCTCCTCAACCCTGCCCGTTCCTCCCGAGCTGACGGGGCAGACGACCATGTCCGAGATCGTCTTTCGGCCCGAGACGACAGTGCACCGCATCGGTCCCTTTGACGACGAGTCGCTTCGCGCCGCCTTTACCGTCGAGGCGGGGCCCTTGACCGGCGTCGATCTCTCGCTGCTCGAGTCAGATGAGGTGCGGGCCGAGACGCCGCCGAGGAAGAAGAAAAAGAAGAAGAACAGGCCGGCCAATGAATCAGGCCAGCAGCCAGCGCCGGCAAAGGCAAGATGAAGCACCACAATCTGTTGTATTATTATCTCTTCTTGAACACATCGACACGATCATAAAAGGAACCAGCCCACGGAAGACAGGAGGAAGAGAAAAGAGTAGAGAAGAGATCTGTGGAAAGTGGAGAAGTGAGGAGAATAGGGCACAATCATGGATAAATGGCCTCTTCATTACCGTGAGCTAGAGGGTTGCCCAAGGTCGTACGGCGGGGGGCCGAGCTGGGCAGGCGATGATGCTCGACGAGCGATGGGTTGACGTTATGTCCGGTGGGCAAGTGTCTTGCGTCTTCGAGCTCCTGAAGGCTTGTAAGTGAGGACTCGTGCTCTGCGGTCCCGTGTCCATGCGTCACACCGTCCGTCGTCGAGCCAATGTCGCCGATGCGGATGTTGGAGATCTTGAACGTAGCATCCGGATATTTCTTTTCGAGTTCGGCTGGCACACCCGAGGATGCACGACAGGGCCCCCTCACTGCGCCTGGAGCGTTCGGGCGACGGAAGACGCGTTGTCCCTGCTCGTGCGGCGAATATATGCTGTCGAGCCAACGTCCTTGGGCATAGTGATCATCCCAAAAGCTGAAGACGAGCGTCATGCCATTCTTCATCGCTTCTGTCATGCCCTCAAATCCTTTAAAGGTATTGAAATAGTTTGACTCTTCAAAGACCTTCTTTGTCTGATCGCAGTACTCTTGCGTCAGCGAGTTGCCTACTATGCGAGGAATTTTCGAAGTGGGGTTGCGAATAACTTTGCCGTTCTGCCTGTAGATGCGGCGCACCTCGGTCAGCGTCCCGCCTTGAACTGGAGGATTGTGGCTGTAGACGGCGCGCTTCTCCAACTTCTCTTTTTCTGAAGTGCGGTGATCCCTAATGTGCAAGCCACTGATGTCATGGTGACTCCCCAAAGGCTTGGTCGTGGTGTGTCGACGGTGCGTGACATCGGTCTAGAATTGGGTGGTGACGGTGAACTTCTGACTAGTGTCGACCTCGAACCCCTTGCCATATCCGAAGAACCTTTGATTGCCGAGCCTGTACGTATTGAGGTCGCACCCGTTGGCGTCGCAGTACTTTCCGAACCGCTTCTTGGAGTAGGTGCCGCCGCATTCTTCCCCTTCGCATCTTTCCTGCTTAGGAGACCTGCATGGATGAAGCGTAAAGGCATTTGCCGCCGAGTTGCCCTCCCACACATCGACTTCGCTGCCACAAGAGCCATAATGGCCCACACCAGCATTGCGGTCTGTTGTCGATGGCACCCACTGGTAGTTGTTCGCCTGAAAGGGAAAGAAGAAATGTTTTAGCGGGAAGTAAGCTGCCAAAGGTCGGAGGAAAGACCTCCAAGATGGAAATCGAGGAAATAGTCACCTTTCCGTTGATGAACTTGAGATCCCGGGCGCATTGGCCGTCTGCGTAGCCCAAACCCGCACTCGCGCCCGCCGACTTGTACGCTTTGGCGCCTCCATCGGCGTCCATGCTGGTAAAGTAAAGTGCGGGGACGAGCCCGCATGGTACTGTGCTGACGTCGATGTGCTGACGTCGATGTCGAATGTGACCTCTTGATCGAGCAACATATGCTGTAGGTACCTCGATCCTGTCCCATCCAGCATCATCAGCCTCGCGCCGACGTTGGTATTTCCACCATTTTGGGTGACTAAGCGGATCGTGAGCTCATCGCCATCCGTTCGGACACCGTATTCGGTGTCGTACACGCCGCCCTCGCCCACGCACGCATCGGTGCACCTATTGGTGTTATCGTTCACGCCACAGACGTCTTGAATCCATTTGTTACCAAGGTAACAGTTTTGGAATGTTCCAGATTTTTTGTGAAGCCAGCGCCAGTTGAAGTCAATGACGAGGGGCGACGACATCGTCTTACAGATCGGTTTGCCGCCAGCACCTCTCCTGCACTTCGTCCATTGCAAATCGACTTTTTTGTCCTCCTTTTGCCCGCCCATATGCTGTGCCTTCACCAACGTCACGAGCCAGAACAGGAGCAGAAGAGGGAGCACCATCATCGTGAGCTTGTCTCGCATAGTCGCCTCGAGAGTTGAAATAAAGAAGAGTGGGAGCAGAGGATGTTTTGAGGAACAGAAAAGTTAGTTGCTGCCTCCCCTTTAAGCCTTTTTGAAGCCAAGCGCTCACTTTCGAGCGACTCGCTGGCAGCTAGCAAGTTAGCTAGATTTCCGAAGAAGGGAACCGGCTTCCTTTCCCTTTTTTCCCAGCACCTTCGCTCGGAGAGACTGTGAGGAGGATGCGTGGGGGCCGAGTAGGGGCCACCCCGTGGGACTCTGGCGGAGATACAGACTTCTTCTACGAGGCCTCATATTCCACCGTAGAATTATTCGAGGCCCCTTTCCCACAACCAGCAGTATTGTACTGCACAGTGCAAAGCTCTAATCGCCTACACCGACGTAATAGACAGAGAGAAGTCGGCTTTTTCAAAAAGCCATGAGTTCTCTCACACACCCCTAGGAGAAAGGGGAAACACCGACGGCGGGCTTGTCCAGGATGCATTCGCACAATGGCGCCCCTCTCCGGCGGACAGCAGCTACGGAGTGCATGGCAAATAGAGATGAGAGTTACTTTCCCTTGGCGCAAAGGCCGCAACAGGTAAGCAGCCTCCTCCAACCACTTTCCCTTTCTTTCGGTAAAGGTAGTGCGCGGTCCCTCCCCCTTTTCCTGCTTTTTCTGAGACCGTCTGGGGACAACAAAAGTCGGAGAAGAGTTCTCGGGAAACATGGCCTCTGTGTCTGAATGTAGCGCCGCGCGCTCACTCTGTCTTCTGCTTGTAGTTGAGAGCAGCGCTGGTTACACATCGCCATTGAGCAGTCAACTCCAGTGCTGGACATTTGGTCTTGGTATTGGTATATTGACATTGAGTTGTAAGGAACTAAGTGCTTCTTCGGCAGCGTGGAAGCGATGTGTACCGGGCATCAAATTTGTGCCCGCGTGTGAGAATATCGGTGCCTGGGCCGTCTTCCTGTCGTGGTGATGTAATCTTTCGGGTGTGCCTGAGTGCGGATGAAGAAGTTCCGCCGGCTTGTACTCCGCCCTCCTCTTTTGTTAGCCCTGTCTCCGTCGTCCCTGCTCCATTTCACACGTTTTCTCCGATTCCGAGGCGGCGCTCTCGAATTGGAAACGCGCAATTCTCTTGCTAAAGTCTTTCCTGTCTATGCGCATACCTTTTCCCAGGAGAGTCTGAGAGTGCCGTCAGGCTCCAATGTAGGCCTCGGCATGAATCTGAACGCAATGTAGTCCCTTGTCGATGCGCCAGACAGAAAGGACCAGTACAAGTCGTCGTACTCGCCATCCGACCAGTCCTTGGGATCGTACGATGTGAACTCGACGAGGGACCTCACGAGCTCTCCGACCTGAACTGGCCGGATGGATGCCGTCGGAACGAGGTCCCTGTCCTCCGGATCGATGAAGTCTACCTCGCTAGACGACGGAGGAGCCAGCTTACACTTGGCCGTCGTCAGGTCTAGGCTGTCCAGCGGCGTGTCCCGGCCTACGCGGCCCATGACGACTCGGTGCACGGGTGGGTACGATATGTTTTGAGTGTTAGCCGCCTCGAAATCCTTAGCATCACGCTCCCTGGCACTGTCTATGATTCGCAGATCAGTACGACGACCGACATTGCCCTTTCTGTACACCTCGACGCGGCTTGTCTCCTGGTGCACGCGAAAGGTCAGCCCAAGCAGAGTCGGGTGGAGATGGATATCGCGGAAGGTGCCTGTCGTCATGTTGCGCACGGGATCTTCGATGGCAGGATCGAGCCGGCCCTGAAGGTCCCAGTGGAAGCGGTTCTCGGGCGCCGGTCTGCTGTGATCGACGGGTCCTGATGGAGGCAAGTGTCATTACCGTACCGCTCATGGTGTGCTCTGTATGCGGTCATTGTCGCGAGACCTACGGCGGCGTCCGTCGGTGTTCACGGGGTCACACGGGACATGCAGCGACCTCGCGCTCACGAATGTGGTAGCGATCGGCTCGGCGGCCATGTCAAGTCTCCTCTTCATCAGACTGCGAGCGCAGAGAGCGCAATGTGATTCAGAGAACGAAGGACTTGACGACCACCGTATGCGAAGAGCGTAGAAACGAGAGGACCGTGCTCCGCTTTTCAGAACTCCCCTCCGCCCTCCACCCTTGCGCCGCCTGTTTTGGCGCGGCGGCGCATCTTAGTCTAATGGGCGCGAGAATATCACTGCTCTTCCTCTGTGCGGCTGGCAATTGTCTCCAATATCTGGCAGCCGATTCTTGGTGCTAATGGCTCCAGCACACGGCGCTCGCTGTCCTCTTTAATTAATCTCTCCGTGCCCGATCGATCCATCTCAGGCACGGCACAGTCGCGAGTGTGGCTGCTCTCGCACGACCAGCTGCGCCGTGCGGGGCCTCTGCGCTCTAAAACCCTCTCTACCCGTGCATGATGACCATTTGGCTCTGACGAAATGCACCTCCGCGGAAACGAGCACTAATAGTCAAGAGACGAACACCGACCAACGGCCAAGATTCCCCACATTCTGCGGACATGAAGACTCACTGTACAGATATTTCTTAATTTTCTCCCTTCTTAGCGTCCTTTTCGGCCAAAACCGTTTTCCTCTGCTGGTTTTCCCGCAGAAAGCGAAGATTTACCCCCCGTGGGGGAACTGGGATCGGTTGCGGCACTTTAAAGCCGAGAGCGGAAGCACCGCAGCGTCTTCTCTCCTACACACCATCACTGAGCCACAATGAGCGGTGTTTCCGACAACGAAAAGCGCATGGTCGATGCATCCGAGAGCGGAACGGCGCCGAACACCGCCAATGGCGCACCCCTGTCGAGTTCGAGCTCGGGTGACAGGGAGCACAAGGACGTCGCGCTCTCGTCTGACTCGAAGCGGGCGGCAGACGAGAAGTTGCACGCAGGCGATGCTAGGGAGGAGGAAGGCATCAACGACTCGTCGCTGCTCATGACCAAGGAAGAGGAGAAGCGCCTCCTGCGCAAGATTGACTGGGCCATCGTGCCCTACTGCTCCCTCCTCTATCTCCTGTCCTTCCTCGACAGAGTAAACATTGGACAAGCGGCAGTGGCCGGCCTCAAGGCGGATCTTGGCATCACTGGCGGAAACAGTTACGCCGTCGCCCTGAGTCTCTTCTTTGTCGGTGAGTGCGCTAGCGAAAGGGTTTTCGAAGCCCTCGTCCGTAGTGTCGTGTACCGTCCTGATTCTGAATTCGCCGTCCTGACAGGCTACGTCGTCTTTGAGGTGCCGTCGAACCTCGCACTCAAGGCGCTCAAGCCTCATCGGTGAGCTGCTTCGCCTCGCCAAGTCTTCTTTTGCACGTAACTCACACCTCTACACCACAAGCTGGATCCCCTTCATCATGATCTCGTGGAGCATAGTCATGGTCTGCATGGGCCTCGTGCGGTCTGGCGCCGGCCTCATCGCCGCTCGTTTCTTCCTCGGAGTTGTCAGTATCTTTTCTCATTTACACCGAAAAAGCTCGCTGACAAGAGCGTTTATCCGTCTAGGCCGAAGGCGGACTGTTCCCGGGCATCAACTTCATGCTGTGAGTGGGCTTCTTACCGAGCCTTTTCTCGTTCGAGTATCTAAAATTTCAATTGCTTTAGGACATGCTGGTACTCGAGGCGGGAGCAGACGCTGCGCATCTCCATCTTCTTTGCTGGCGCCACACTGGCGGGTGGTGAGTCGCCGTCGCATCTCCAACGCTGTGCTGGCTCCTCTTAATCTGACCTCGTCTTCAACCAGCCTTTGGAGGCATCCTTGCCTACGGTCTCAAGTATATCCCCTTCCCTTCGTGGCAGCACTTTGGAGACAATCCCGTCACTCCGACGAACAGCAAGATGGTTGCTACACCGGGCGGATGGCGCTGGATCTTCATCATCGAAGGTGAGTCCTCTGCTCTCCTCCACTGTTTCTGTCTCTATGCTCGGTAGCTGATTGTGTGAGGGTCGCCTAGGCCTCATCACCTTCGTCTGCGCGCTGCCGGCCTGGTGGGCCATAGTCGACTTTCCCGCCGAAGACAACAAGCTGCTCAACAAGGAGGAGGCGCGCAAGTGGAACCACAAGCTGGCCATCTCGCAGGGCGTCACAAACGCCAATACGCCCTTTAGCTGGGCCCAGGTTCGCGAGGCCTTTCTCGACTGGAAGACGTGGATGTACAGCCTTATGTACATCTCCATTGCCAACCCGCTGTGAGTTATGCCCCCCCTTGTCTAATCTTTCCTTTGCCATGAGGCCTATTCTCATCGCATCTGAATGGCGAAAACAGCTACTCGCTCGCGCTCTTTACGCCGACAATCATCCAGAGCCTCGACTTCAGCGGGGCGTCTGCCAACCTCCTCTCTGTGCCGCCCTACGTCGTCGGCTTCATCACCACGCTCACCGTGGCCTACCTCTCGGACCGCACGATGATGCGCGGGCCCTTTATCATTGGCTCGATGTTCGTCGTCGTCATTGGCTACATCATTCTCATCTGCGACGTCGCGCCGGGCGTCAAATACTTTGCCATTTTCCTCACCGTCGCCGGCGTCTCGCCGTCGATTGGCACGAGCATCGCCTTTGTCGGCTCCAACTTTGGCCCCGTGTACCGGCGCGCAACGACAATGGGCATCTACTTTACCATTGGCAACTCGGCTGGCCTGGTCAGCTCCAATGTGTACCCAATGGCGGATGCGCCGCGCTACATCAAGGGCCACGCCATCAATCTCGGCTTCGCCGCCGTGGCCATTCTCTCATGCGCCGTGCTGATGTTCCACAACATCCGCGAGAACCGGCGAAGGGACGCGATCTCGTATGCGCACCCTGACGGACGGGACGTCGACCCCAGCCGGCTCGACGACGAGGCGGAAAAGAAGCGGTGGGGCTACGAGGGAAAGACGCGAGAAGAGCTGCTCAGCCTCGGTCACCGCCATCTGGCTTTCCGTTATGTATGGTAAAAAGTTCATCCTCTCTCTGTGCCTCATCGGCGGGGAAAGGAAAGAATCAAAGTGGAGATTGAGAGGGGTGGTTGTACCTGACATTGAACGAGGTTGAGAGGGGACTTCGTATCTGACATTTAATGAGAAAGTGTGAAAGAGTTAGGTGACTAAGGAATAAGAAAAAGACCCAGAAGGGAGAGGGAGAGGTCTGCTTGGCGACGATGGCTGCCGGGCCTCAGTCCTTGAGCTCGGGGCAGCGCATTATGCGACATCGCATGGCCTTGGATCGTATCGTCAGCCTGGCCTTGCTGTCGATGTCCTTGAGGGAATAGAAAGACCTCCAATGAAGCGCATTGCCGTGCTCCACTTCGTCCCACAGCTCGTAGAGCTTGATCAGTGCAAAATCGAGCACCGCCTTGTCTTCTCCGCCTTCGGCAGGCTCCTTTGCTGCGCTCTCGCCATCACCTTTTTCGCTGGTATCACCATCGTCGGGGTCGGTCTTATCATCTTCAAGCTCATCGACTCTATCTTCAAGCTTTTCGAGACGGTCCTCGATGTCGGCACTGGACCAGCTTTCAGTCGTAGCGAAGAGCGCTTCCACATCCTCCTTCACGCGGCGCAACGTGTTCGAGCGCTTGCCATCAGACTCCGTCGAGAGATCCTGTTCTTCACGAAGGAGCTCGACAGCTGTGTTGAGTGCATTGACCTGCTCCTCTACATCTCCGACTGCATCGGCGGCGACTTCTGCCATCTGCTCCTTGATTTCGTTTCGCAGGTCTTGCTCTGCTTCGGCCATTTCCTCTCGCAGGCTCCGTTTCAGCTCGGACATGCTTTTGAAAATTGCCTCGCTGCGCTCGTAGTCCTTGAGGCGTGCTTCGAGCCTTGCTTCGGTGGTCTGCTTCGTCTGTTCCACCGTCTGTTCCATCTCGGTTCTGAGATGCGAAATGCGCTGCTCGCCGGCGGTGATCTCTTCCTTGAGCTGCGACATGCGCTGCTTGCTCGCCTCGATCTCCAAATCCACCTGTCTGCCCACTTCTTCTTTCACCAGGCTCTCAACCGTCCCGGTCGTGGCGACACGGAGGCTCCACTCGACCGAGTCGATGCGTTCCTCGATGCGCTCACCCAGCAATCGGAGGTTCTCCTCGGCCGCGTCCTGCACGGCGCGCACCTTTTCGTCGATTTCCTTGCGGAGGCGCTGATGCATTTTATCGAGCTTCCGCTCCATTGCAGATGTGGCGAGATGCATCGAGTCCTGCTGCAGCTTCGTCTTGACCAAGACGGTTTCGAGGTGCGCCTGCATGACCTCGAAGCGCGCCTGCAGCGTCTCGAGCTGCGTCTTTTGCCGCCTCACGTCGTCCGACAGGCCCGCCGTCTCGTCATGTTGCTTCTCTCCCCACTTGCTGTTCTTGCGCGAATCATCGCAGCGTGCTGCAATGGCAGCATCGAATTTACGGAAGAGGGCTTGTACCGCCATAATGTCCTCCTCAGAGCCGAACTTCTCGGCCGTGCTAGCGGTGCCACTTGCGCGCGAGTCTTCAGAAGAAGAGATGGACAAAGCCTTCCACGACGGCGAGGACGACGACGACGACGAAGAAGAAGAAGAAGAGGAAGGAGCAGACAGCGTTGGAGACGACGTCTGCGGGAAAGAGAAGAAGGGAGTCGACGAAGAGCCAGAGCCAGTCAGAGACCTCGGGGAGCGGCGCACGGCAGCGGCAGCGACGTCTGTGTTCCTCCTCTTGTCCCTGCCCTTGCCCCTGCTCTTGTTCTTGCGCTTCTTGCTGCTGCTGCTGTCCTTCTTGGCGGCGTCCATCCTCGCCATTTACGTGGTGGCAAAGACAAAAGACGAGACTGAGCGCTGCGCTGCGAGCGCGGTCCACTGGAATGTCCTTTGCCCCCTGCAACACCGCTCCGTCCTTCCCAAAAATGACGAGGCCCGTGCTTGCATTTTATTTTCTACACTCTAAAGACGGAGCACCCTCGTCAGCCCCTGCGACAACCTTTGCTTTCCCGTCCAGGACAGTGCAGACGAAGCCCAAGCATCTCCCGGGGTAGTCTCGCTTTGATCATTTCGCCATTTTAGTTTAAAAGAGTATGTGAGAGGATTCTCTAGATGCGTACAGTAAATATGGAAAAAGAAAAAAGGGAAAAAGGAGAGAAAGACGGGGCAGAGGGCTGCAGATGGGAGGAGAAGAGATGCTCATCAAAAGTAGCCGTCGAAGATCACTTAGACCTTGTTGGGGCCGGCCTTGAGCACCTCTGGGCTGACATCGCTGGCGTACTTCTCAAAGGCCTCGTTGAACATGCCGGCGAGCTTGTTGATCTCGGCGTCAAAGGCCTTCTTGTCCGGCCAGGCGTTCCTCGAGTGGAGAATCTCCGAGGGGACGTTGCTGACCTTCTTGGGCACCTTGAGGTTGAAGACGTCAAAGTCCTCGTACTCGGCGTTGGCCAGCTCGCCAGAGTGGATGGCGTCGAGGATGGCACGGGTGTACTTGAGCGGGCACCGCTTGCCAGTGCCGAACTTGCCGCCGGACCAGCCAGTGTTGATGAGGTAGGCGTTGGCCTTGACCTTCGACATGCGCTCAGCCAGCATGGCGGCGTAGCGACGCGGGTGGAGAACAATGAAGGGCTGGCCGTAGCACGTCGAGAAGGTGGGGCTGGGCTCGACAACACCGTCTTCGGTACCGGGCGTCTTGGACGTGTAGCCGGCAATGAAGTGGTACTGGGCCTGCTCGGGGCTGAGCTTGGAGACGGGGGGAAGGACACCAAAGGCGTCGCAGGTGAGGAGAATGATGTTCTTGGGCAGGCCGGCAATGCAGGGGATCTTTGCGTTGTTGATGTACTCGATCGGGTATGCGCACCGCGTGTTCTCCGTCAGGTGCGAGTCGTCATAGTCGGGGACGCGCGTGTTCTTGTCGTACGACACGTTCTCGAGAATCGAGCCAAAGCGGATGGCGTTGTAGATTTCCGGCTCCTTCTCAGCCGAGAGGCCGATGCACTTGGCGTAGCAGCCGCCCTCGATGTTGAAGACACCATCGTCGGACCACACGTGCTCGTCGTCGCCAATCAGCCGTCGGTGCGGGTCGGCCGAGAGCGTCGTCTTGCCAGTGCCCGAGAGACCAAAGAAGAGCGAGACGTCGCCGTCGGGGCCCTCGTTGGCCGACGAGTGCAGCGAGAGCTGGCCGAACTTGACGGGCTGGAGGTAGTGCATGACCGAGAAGATACCCTTCTTCATCTCGCCAGCGTACTCGGTACCGAGAATGACCATCTCGCGACGCTTGAAGTTGATCTCGACCGACGTCGTCGACGTCATGCCCGCCGTGAAGCGGTTGGCAGGGAACTGGCCGGCATTGTAGATGATGAAGTCGGGCTCGCCGAAGTTCTCGAGCTCCTCGCGGGTGGGCCGGATCAGCATGTTGTGCATGAACAGCGCGTGGTAGGCCCTGGCGCAGATGACGCGGACCTTGATGCGGTACTTGGGGTCCCAGCCGGCAAAGCCGTCAAAGACGTAGATGTCGTCGCGGGTGTTGAGGTAGTCGATGGCACGCTCGCGGTTGATCTCGAACGTGTGCTCGTCCATCTTGATGTTAACAGGTCCCCACTGTTCATGAAATTTAAGTCAGCATCATGTCCAGATTGATTAGAGCACGATTTAAGAAACGCACCCAGACATCATCCTTGCTCGTCTCCTCGTAGACAATGCGCTTGTCCTTGGGGCTGCGGCCCGTCTTCTTTCCCGAAAAGTTGATGAGCGCGCCGTTGCTCGAGATGATGGCACCCTCCTTTGAGATGGCGTCCTCGTAGAGCGAGGCGACGGGAGCGTTTCGCTTCAGGTGGATCTTGTCCATGTCGAAACCGGCTGTTGGACGACGATTCCGATAGTGCCCGGGTCAGCTTCATCATTGGCATACCTCCTTGAAGAGTGCTGCTCACCATCCGAGAACAGTGCGATACTGTCCCTGCCGAGAAGCGCATACTGAGGGTCCTGCGTTGGCAGCTCATCTGTGCAAGAAGAGCAAAAAAAGAAGTGACGACGAAGTGAGCTTCTCATTTCTTTCTCCTTTGTCTTTCACGCGCCGTTGTTCCTGAGTCGTGACACTCACCGTGGTGGTTACCGGGGGAAGTCATGATGGGTGCTATTCTATCGCTGAGGAAGGCGAAAGCAAAATGGGTGGGTTCGTTGGTTCGTGGGGAGGGAGCAAGGGAAGAAGGGTGTGGGTGAATTTGGTCAGTGGAGGCCTGGGAGAGCGTGGAAAGCGAGAAGTAGGAGAGCGCCCGAGACGTAGTGCGGGGATGCCCGGTACCGGTCCAGGTTCAGTCCAATCAGGGAGACTAAAAATCCGACCGCGTCTTCCAGCTTGATCGAGCCGGCTCCACTCCAAAGTCTCCGACTCACCTTGAAGATTCTCGGAACGATTGCTGTGGCTGCTTTTGTCTCTACAAGATATCTCTTTGTCTATCTATGGGTCGTGAAAAGGAAACGGGTGGAGATGCGCGAGAGCGGAAGGGGGAGGAGGAGAGGGGAGAGGAGGAAGGAAGTCTGAGAAATGCAAGCTCTTATATGGCTTCTTGCTCTCCGATCGATGCAACAGCGATGCGTGATTGCAAAGGGGGACGTCGGGAGACCTCGCGCCCTATCTGTATAGGCTCCACTAGTATTACACTGCACTACTCCTCCGCTTTACAGATTTGGGTTCAGGGAGGGCCAGGTCGAGGATGGAGGTGCATGCAGAGGCGGCCTTCGCTTTGCAATACAACCCGCCCTCTGCCGGCCTCCCGCCTGCTCCCCCGCCCATCATCGGGCAAAGCAGGGTTGCTACGTATTGCCGCCCGCTCCGGCAGGGTCCGACACCGGGCGAGGCTTTGATTTCATTTTCGACACGTGGATTCGACCTGGAAATTGACACGTGCCAAGAAAGCATGGTCAGTGCCACGAAGATGACCTGGCTTCCAACAAGCTCGGCGTCTCCAAGTCAAGCCAACACAGGAGCTAGAGCGACTTCGACAAGCACAGAATGGTGAGCATCGGGAGTGTGCCTCTTCAGTACCATAACACATTGACTAACGATGAGTGGTAGGTCCTCCTCGCAGCGTCGGTCTGCACGCGGGGCGGCAAGCGTGAGTTTGCTTCACAGAGGAGGTGCACAGGAGGGATGAATGCTGACTTGCAGTACGAGCAGCCGTCATCTCGCGCCAATTCCGCGAGATGCCCAGGTCGAGGGTCGAGGCGCTACTCGCCTCGTTTCCCAAGCTCATCTCGACTGGATCGCAGCACACGACAATCGAGACGGACACGGTCCGCTACGTCTACCAGCCGTTGGAGGACCTGTACATGATCCTGATCACCAACAAGTCCTCCAACATCCTCCAGGACATCGACACCCTCCACCTGTTTGCCAGGACGGTGTCAGACATGTGCCGGAGTTTGGACGAGCGTGACGTGCTGCGCAACAGCTTTGAGCTCCTGGGCGCGTTTGACGAGATTGTCTCGCTCGGCTACCGCGAAAACGTCGGCCTGGCGCAGATCAAGACGTTCCTGGAGATGGAGAGCCAGGAAGAAAAGATACAGGAAATCATCGAGAGGGTGCGTTGGCAGGTTCTTCTCTGCAGTCAATTGGAAAGCTGACACGGGCGTGCTTGACGGCCTTCGTCTGTTTAGAACAAGGAGCTCGAGGCGCAAGAGGAGCTCAAACGCCGGGCCAAGCAGCTCGAGATGCAGCGAAGAGAGGCTGCTCGGCGAGGACAGATGGCCTACTCGGGCAACTCGGGCGGTTTTGGTGCTTCAGGTGGATACCAGGGTGTGCGCCAGTTCGAAGGGGCTACCAACACCGCCCCCGTCGTCCGCGACACGGGCGCGACGCCCTCTTCGGCGCCGGTCAAGCCCGCATTCAAGTCCAAGGGCATGCAGCTGGGCAAGAAGAGCAAGACGGCCAACTTGTTTGGTGCCGAGGCCGAGGACGAGGAGCCACTGCCAGCCCAGGCAGCTGCTCCAGTATCAAGAGCGGCGCCAGCAGCAGCAGCGACATCAGCAGCGACAGCGTCGGCGACGACGAGACCGTCCTCCAAGACGGTGGACCCCATCGACCTGTTGCCGCCCGTGACCCAGGAGGGTGTGCACCTCGTCGTCAAGGAGCGCATCTCGCTGCAGGCCACACGAGACGGCAGTCTCGAGTCGCTCGAGGTCAAGGGCGACCTGGAGCTGCGCATCACCGACCCCACGCTGTCCAAGGTTGCCGTCCAAGTGACGCCTGCCTCGACGTCTTCGCTCCTGCCTGCCTCTGCACTTCAGTTCAAGACGCACCCACACGTTGACAAGGCCGCCTGGGCCGATGGCCGCCTCATCAAGCTTCGCGACGCCAACAAGCCCTTTCCTGTGCGGCAAAACCTGGGCGTGCTGCGGTGGCGTGCTACGACAAAGGACGAGACGGTGGTGCCGCTCAGCGTCCAGTGCTGGCCCTCGCCCGCCGAAGATGGATCGGGTGCGTGCGACGTCATGATCGAATTCGAGCTCGAGAACAAGGCACTGCAGCTGCAAAACGTCGTCATTGCCGTGCCCCTGCCCCCGGACGTCGAGGCACAGATCGGCGAGGACCCAGAGCACGGGACGGTCGACGTCGGCGACGGCACCATCGAGTGGCACATCGAAGCCATCTCCGAGGAGGCCGGCGTCACGAGCGGTCAGCTCGAGATCAAGGTCAACGAGGGCGCCGCCGACCCCGACGTCTTCTTCCCCGTCTCGGTCGACTTTGTCAGCCCAGACAAGACGCTGGGCGACATTGTCGTCGACAAGGTCTCGCTCGCTGGCTCGGCGGCCCCCGTCACCTTTTCGACACAGTCGGTCCTCAGCGCCGATGGCTACTACATCAACTAGCCAACCATCCTTCTCCCTCCTGCCCACTTTCTCTCAATCACATTCCCCCACACACACACTCTCTCTGTCTCTCTCGGTCTTGTAGTAGTAATACAAAAGAGCAGCGCTTCAATTGACTGGCTTGACAAGACCTCGAGCGATGCTGTAGTACACGACGGTTGCGTCTGGCGACAGGACGGCCAGGAGAAAGTGATCCTTGAGAAGCTTCTGTCCCGCCCGCTCTGCCGGGAGTCTGTCGACGGCCTGGAAGATGTCGAGAAATCTGATGCAAGAGGGAAGCAGCCCTGGGTCAGCGCTACATTTGCGAACATGGACCCGTCTCTGCCGGCGAAAAGGGGCAACAGGTACGCACGTCTGGTTGTTGAGGCGATCGGCAATGCCGCATGACCACACGACTTCGAGGCCTCTTTGCTCGGGCCTCAGCCCGCAGATGGCCGCTCCTCCTCCTACCGCAGCTGTGTCTGACGCACCCGGACCGAGATCGAGGACGTGCAGGTGGTCCCAGCGCGCGGCGTGCGTCAGGTCCGCCAGCGTCTGGTGCAGGCTCGGCGCCTGCGACGGGTACTGCGCAATCGCATCTTGCACGTCCACCTCTTTGGGCGGCGACGGCGGCCCCGGCGCTGCGTTGGGCATGTCCCCTTGTACTCCTTCCCTTCCCTTTCCTTTCCCGTTCCTTTGGGGGTCTATTTCGGGATGGCTGCTCGTTGTTCCGTCGTCGAGATGCGCAGAAAATATTGGATTTCTCAGATGGAGGGGTGGGCAGGCAATTGCCATGTGGAACGCGCGCTCGGCGGCTTCGCACAGACGCTCAGGCGTCCACCTGCACAGTAACGACGACTTGGAAGAACACAAAGAAGGACAAGGACCGGGGGGACGACGACGAAGAGGGCGCGAAAGATGGACGTAAACAAGGCCGTGTCGGCCTACGTCGAGCGCATCGTCTCGAGCGTGGGCGGCATGAAGGTCCTTCTCCTCGACGACGAGACGACGCCGATTGTGTCCACGTCGCTCACCCAGTCGTCGCTGCTCCAGCACGAGGTCTACCTCACCGACCGCATCGACAATGCGCAGCGGGACCGGATGCGCCACCTCAAGTGCCTCGTCCTCGTCCGGCCCTCTGCCTCGTCGCTCGAGGCCATCGAGCGCGAGCTCAACCTCCCGCGCTACGGCTCCTACTCTCTCTACTTTACAAACACGCTCAAAAAGGCAGACATTGAGCGTCTCGCCACGGCAGACGAGCACGACGTCGTGCAGGAGGTGCAGGAGTACTTTTGCGACTACGTGCCCATCAATAGGCCCCTGTTCAGCATCAACTATGCCACACCGCCCAACAGGCTCTGGGCGACGAATGCGGCGACGTCGTCGGCCAGTGGCACGAGCAGAGGCGCTGGTCTGGGCGAGTGGGATCCAGAGGCGCTCGAGAGACACACACAGGGGCTGCTGTCGGTGCTGCTCAGCCTCAAGAAGAAGCCGGTGATCAGATACGAGAGAATGAGCGCGTTGGCAAAGAAGCTCGGCGAGGACGTCCTGTACAACATCAACGAACCCTTGGCGTCGCTCTTTGACTTTCGACGCACAGACGCTGCGCCGCTGCTCCTCATTCTCGATCGTCGAAACGATCCGGTGACCCCGCTGCTCTCCCAGTGGACCTACCAGGCCATGGTACATGAGCTCATGGGCGGCATCAACAACGGCCGCGTGTCGCTCGCCCATGCCGAAGGCGTGCGGCCGGAGCTGCGGGAGATTGTCCTGAGCGAGGACCAGGACCCGTTCTTTGCCACAAATCTGTATGACAACTTTGGTGATCTCGGCGCCAGCATCAAGCGCTACGTAGAGGAGTACCAGAAGCGGACGGCCAACAGCGCATCGATCGAGACAGTGGCCGACATGAAGCGCTTCGTCGAGGCCTACCCGGAGTTCAGGAAGCTGGGCGGAAACGTGAGCAAGCACGTCGCCCTCCTCGGCGAGCTCAGTCGGCGCGTCGAGTCGGACCGGCTGCTCGAGGTGAGCGAGCTGGAGCAGAGCCTGGCGTCCAACGAGTCGCACGCCTCGGACCTCCGCAACGTGTACCGGCTACTCGACCTGCCCGACGTCAAGCCAGACGCAAAGCTGCGCCTGGCATGCCTATATGCGCTGCGCTACCAAAAGTACTCGGGCAACCAGATCAACCAGATTGTCGCCAAGCTCCTCGATGCCGGCATGCCCGAGTCGCGCGCAGCGCTGGTCTTTGTCCTGCTCAACATTGCAGGCGCCGATCAGCGGCAGGACGACCTGTTTGCCAACGAAAACTTCTTCTCGAGGGGCAAGAGCGCACTGAAGGGCTTGAAGGGCGTCGAGAATGTCTATACACAGCACAGCCCGCACCTCGTGGAGACAATCGAGGACCTCCTGAGAGGGCGCCTGAAGGAGACGAGCTATCCCTTTATTGGACCGGGAGGAACAGGTGCCGCGGGCGGCCTACACCAGAGGCCGCAGGACGTCATCATCTTTGTCGTCGGAGGAGCCACCTATGAGGGTTCGTGTGCTGGAACCGTATCTCCTTCCTTTCACGAGCATTTCACTGATGACGATTCCCATTGCCCTGCACAGAGGCACGCACAATCGCCCTCCTCAACGCACAGCACGACCACAGCGCCGCCTCGGGCACCGACACACCACCGGTGAATGCGTCGGGCGCCGCATCTGGCCTGGCCGGAGGGGGGATCGGCGGCGCCTCGGGCCCATCGACGAGATTCCTGCTTGGCGGGACCTGCATCCACTCCAGCTCCTCGTTCCTCGACATGATCCAGGACGTGGCCTCACGCCTGCCCTCGTCCTTTGCGCGCCCACCACCGACGTCCAACGCCGCATCGGCCGCGTCGCAGCCGTCGCTCAACCTCTCCATCGGACCCGTCCAGCTCAACGTCGGCGGCAGGCAGGCAGGCCAGCCCGGCGAGCAGGGCAGCTTCTTGGATCCGGGAAGGATGGGCGAAGCCGCAGAGGGAGCCAGAGATCTTGCCAGAGGCCTCTTTGGGAGAGTCAGAGGCGCCGTGGACAGTCTATCATGAGATGCAATTCATTTCTTTGCTCTAAATTACCTCGTCTGAGCGAGAGAGAGGATTGAAGCTCACGACTGTGTGTAAGGAGCGGGTGACAAAAGATGCTATGTGTTTGTCACTCGCGCGTCGCGGACCGTGAGGCGTCAAAAAAGATCGTCATCATCATCGAGATTTCATCATTCATCAACAGAAGCCAAGTCAGTCAATGAAGAGAGAAAAATAACGACACGAAGAGATAAGGGGGAAAGGGGGACGAAGTCGTGAAGCGACACTTGGTCGATCCATCAATGATGGAGAAGGGGCTATAAAAGGGGGAGACGAGACTTGGGTAGAGCCAAAGAATAGGAGAGGGAGAGAAAGACAGGGGAGGATTGGGGAAAAAAGGGAGAGTAGGTGGATCCGAGGAAGCGATTGACGTGGGGTATAACGGAGATTAAGACAAGCGATTCGGTCGGATGCACCGTACGTCGAGAGGAGGAGTGACCTGTGACCTGATCAGCGGAGAGCGTCTATGCGATAGTTGTGTGGGAGGGGAGGGTTTCCGAGACTGAGAGGGGTAACTCTGGATCTCCGCATCTCGAAAAAGGTATGGTAGTCGTTGCGGGTGTCTCGTTGAAAGGGCTGCGCACTCTTGGGGTGAGGTGCTTAGGCAGCGGCCGTAACGGGCGTAGCAGCCTCGGGGGCCTTGGGGGCGGCAGTCTCGACCTTCTCCGAGATGGTCTCCTCGGCGGGCTTGGCCTCGGTAGCAGCGGGGGCGGCAGCCTCCTTCTTGGGCTTGTTGAAGAGGCCACCGACGCGAGCCGAGAGGCGACGGCTGAGCTTCTCCTTCTGCGAGGGAGAAGGAGCCGTGGCGTCCTCCTTCTTGGCAGCCTCGTCGAGCTAGTAATGGTATTCCACATCAGCCTCGCGTCGCTACGTGTAACGGTGAAAGACAATGTAAACTCACCTTGACGGCGGGCTCCTCAGTCTTGGCAGCCTCCTCGGCCTTGGGGGCCTCCTCGGTGGCGGCGGGAGCAGCAGCGACAGCGGCAGGCTCCTCAGCCTTGGGGGCCTCCTCAGCGACAGGGGCAGCAGCAGGGGCAGCCTCGGTCGTCTCGGCGGGCTTGTCAGCCTCGGCGGCAGGGGCAGCAGCGGCCTCCTCCTTCTTGGCCTCCTCAGCCTTGGGGGCCTCCTCGGTCGTCTCCTTTCGCGTCTCGTCAACTCAGGGGCTCAAAACACTCAGAAAACAGGGCCGCTGTTGCTCACCTTCTTGGCCTCCTCCTTCTTGAGCTCCTTCTTGGGCGACTTCTCCTTCTTGTTGAAGAGGCCGAAGAACTTGTTCACGGCAGACTGGCGCTTCTCCTTCTTGGGCGTCTGATCAGAGGGAAGGGTAACGTGAGCCGACTGTAATGTCTTTTGATACCACATCAGCTATGACTCGACTCACCTCAGCGGCGGGCTTCTCGGCCTCCTTGGCAGCCTCCTCGGCAGGCTTGTCAGCCTCAGCCTTGGTGGCGTCGGTGGCAGCCTCCTCGGCGGGCTTGTCGGCGGCGGCCTCCGTCTTGGCGGCCTCGGCCGGGGCAGCACCCTCAGCGGCAGGAGCGGCCTCGGTGGCAGCAGGGGCAGCCTCGGGGGCGGCGACGGTCTCCTCGACCTTGTTCTCGACGGGGGCAGCGGCTTCGACGGCAGACATGGTGCTTGTTATCTGCGCAGCACATCTGATCAGCCCCTCGATCTTGACTCTATGCACCTCTCCTACTATACTCTGCTCACCTTGGTAGGTGTTGAAAAAGGGGGGAAATGCTCAGTTTGTGCGGTGGGAGTTAGGTAGTGGGGTTGTGTGGTAGAACACTGATTGGAGAGAAGAGAGAGGAGTGAGGGAGAAAGGGACGGGGAGGTTTTATGCCCCCAGCAATCGCCTTTCTACTCACATGTCCCTCTTTTTTTTCTTTTTCTCTCAGGTGCGCAATCCAGCACGGCAGCACAGTCATGACAGGGATTTCGTTTTCGTTTTTTCCCATTTTTTTTATTTCTAGGGTCCGCCAATCTGTAATGAGGTGCGGCGACATCCACAGCGCTGTGGTTTATTGAAGAAGGCCAACGCCCAGACCGCACCTGCCCATTTTGGGACGAGCTCCTTTTGGCGTGGCGGAGCCCAGGCGCCGGCAACTACGTCACGCGTCATGCTTCAGCCATTGATCAACAGCGAGGACAAGGAGATGTTTTCAGAGGAGCATTCCGCAGCAGCCGACGAGAATTGCCTAGCCATCCATCCTCAGGAGGCCAAGCGCAGCCAAGGTCAAACTTTTCCATGCTTTTGGCTGCATCTACCTGCACGCTTGCCTGCTCGCTCTTAAAGCAAGGACCGCCGTTGTGTTGGTTTTGGATTTTTTTCTGGTTGAAAAGTTTGCCTCCCTTGGAGCGATCCTTAGCGCTGTTTTTTAAACTTTTCCCTTAAATTGCCCTAGGCTTGGTTTAAAGTAGTGTGGTAGTCACACTAGTAGTGCAGCAAAGAAGGGGGTGGCTACTCTGACTAGCGGCTCCCTGGCCTTATCACGAATGACCAGATCGCACTGTCGCAATGATAACGGAGGAACGCGGATTGGGGTTTGGCACGACGTCAACCTCGGTTCCCGTCGAGACGCGACGGACCCTCAGTCACGCGATCAAGAACCGCTGCACTGCGCTTCCGAACACCTCCCCTCCATGCCTGTCTGTGTGACAATTGTTTGACAGAGAACCACGTACGGATCGTGCGTTTTCTGAGCAGATGCAAGGCCGATCCATGTCCTACTTATGCAGAGAAAATCTCTTGGTTTTTTATTTCATTTGAAAAACGAACCAAACAAAATAGCCACTACTAGAGCGGAAGGGGGGTCCAGCCGCGGCGCACGACCAGATTGTCAAGAAATCTGTCACGAGCTTTTGGTCATTAGGCGCTTCCTGTACCCGTGGGGCGTCCTCAACCTTGGTGCGGTGGTTGACTTGAGGGAGCCTCTGCAACTGTGCTTCTTGCCACTGCTCAGTCTTCACTCATTTAATCGGATGAAATAGGCCATCTGTTGGTGACGAGAAGAGAAAAAGGTACAAAAGACGGATACAGAGAGAGCAATCAAGAGGACGGGGAGGAAGCGGAGGGCCTTCACGCATGCTGCTGCTGCTTGATGCTGAACCGCTCACGAAGACTCTTTCCAAAGAGGAAGAGCGTAGGCACAGAGAGCAGCCAGAGACCCGCAACGATGCCGCCCTCGGCGCCAAAGACGACGAGGCTGCCGTCCCTCTCGGCCCAGATGGTCTCAAAGTAAGGCACGGCAAAGCCACCGAGCACCCTGGCCTGGTTGACGAGAGCCGAGATCTCGCCCTCTCGGCCCGGAAAGTCGAGCGAAGACTTGGCGAGGACGGCGACGACCATGATGAGCGTGCCAACCTCGACGAGGCCCCAGCCAAAGATGACACCGGCGAGGCTCTCCTTGTGCAGGTTGGCCCATCCAAAGAGGCACATGCCGATGACGTACAGCACGATGCCGGGAATGGTGGGCAGAAGCAGATCCTCGGACTCGAGAACGCCGTGGTTGCGCCGCAGCGAGATGCGTGTGGAAATCTGAGCGAGGAAGCGAGCGAGGACCTCGCCGATGAGAGCTCCAACGATGGGCGTCAGGTACATTGTCGAGACGAGATCCTCCTTGAGTCCGAAGCCGATGGGTTTTGGCGTGGCTAGGAACACCGGGTTCGTAACATTAATACCAATCGTGAAGCCGAAAGCTGTAAGAGGTAAATGAAGCACCACGTCCTCCAACGGTCAGCTACGGAGATGGAGGGAGCTTCCGAGGAAAACACTGACCAAACATGATGAGGATGAGGGGCAGGAAAAAGTGCGGTCGCCAGAGAACGTCGAGGAAGTCCTTGATCGACTGCAGGAACGGGGTCCGGTGCTTGCGAAGTCTCCATCCAACCACACCAACGAGCTTCTCGATGCGGTGGCGCAGGCCCTTGGACTGTCCTTCCTTGAGCTGCTGCAGCCTCTGGTGACCGAGGTGGCGATCGTACATGGTCTCGTCCAAGAGGAATGCGATGAGGAGCACGACGACGAGGCCGTACAGTGCGCCTGCTCCGTATGCCCACCGCCAGCTCTGCCGCGCGCAGAGGTAGCCGAACAGCCAGGGGCTCATGAAGGGCGAGACGATGTAGAAGAGCGTCCAGAGGGCGATTGCGCGGTTCTGACGGTGGACGGGGTAGATGTCGGTGGCGACGTAGAGGCCCGTGACCTGTGGCGCCGTCGAGAAAAAGGCCTGGAGGCAGCGCATCCCTGCGAACGTCGCCAGATTCTGCGAAAAGGTGCACCCGACCATAAATGCCACGCCAAAGACCTGCGACCAGAACATGACGGGTAGACGGCCAAAGCGCCTGGCGAGAATGACGGCCAAGATGCCGCCGGGCCCTAGCAGGAAGATGGACCAGTTGGATGTGAGATTGTTGATGTTGTTTGGCGTCGTCTCAAACTGCTTTGCGAGGTTGAAGAGGGAAGCGATACCAACGCCCGAGGAAAAGTCGGGCACGAAGGCGGCGAGCGCGGCCACGATGAGCGTGAGTCGCTTCTTGCCCTCGCTCCACGACTGCGGGTCGTCTTCGCCCATCGGCTGAGGCCAGAGGACATACTTGCCGTCGTCGGACAGCTTGAGTGACTTGGCGATCTCATCGCCAAACTCCTGGCGGGCCTCCTCGGGGTCAAGGATGAAGCGACCATCGCGCTTCTCAAAGTGTTGATGCTCCCGCGCGGCACGTTCCAATCTTTCTGACGTGAGGACGGGCAGACCGTCAGTCGTAGCCGACAGAGACGGCGAGTCGTGCTTCTCAAGGTCCATCTTTTTGTTCGTCTGGGAGAGGAATAGGGAGAGAAGAGGGGAGCGGGGGGGCGGGAGAATGGGAGTCCCTAGCTATGTCATCCCTCTCACACTCTCACAACCCCGTACAACGCGTTTATATGGCCGCCGGGTCAAAGCGTCTATTAGCTCAGACCAGTAAAAAGGCGCCTGATTCGGTAGATACAAGTTGACAGTCCGCAGGAACATGGAGAGCGAGCGCACGACAGGCACAGGAGGTGCTTTTTTTTTTTCCTTGAAGCCACGATTTGTGGCCACTGTGATCAATTTCATAGTGCGGGGAACCCCACACCATCAGTCCACCTGCCTGGCGGCTCTCTGGTGGGGTGCCGGCGACGACGCGATTGCATACCCCCCCCCCCCCCCTTCCCCCACCTTTTATTTCTTAATTTCCTCCTCTCCTGCGTCCTTTCGCCGACGGGAAGCTTCACTCGTCCGAGTGAAAAAGAAATTGTCGCCCAGCTCGATCCAGGCTCAGGCAAATAGACCCTTTTGCTCCCTTTTGCTCGCCTCTTGCTCCTCTAGTTGGCTCCGCGACCTCCGATGGGCTCCACCTGAGCTCCGATCGGGCGGCTCTTCGTTGTTGTTTGGGAGGCTGTGGGGAGGAATCGACTGCGTTTCCCCCTCCAGGGCCTTGCTACGGCCGAGTCAGAGGCCCATCAGCATGCAGCTGCCTTTTCGTCCTCAGGGCCAGTGCATACTGGTACTCGTCGTTGGGTACATCCGCCATTTCCAGCCTGGGTGCCCTGAATCTGCTCAGCTCTCGGCGTCTCCGCAAAAAAAAAAAAAAGGCCAGGCTCGCGCACATCTCTCTCACTCTACTCACCGCTCGAGGAGCTCCTTGATGCTCTCGACCTCGTCCATACCCGGGCGCACCTTGGCCTCCCTGTCCTGTTTCTTATCCGGCCGAGCGGTGTGGCCTGTGGCAAGCCGGCAGCAGAGAAGCGCAGCCACGTTTGCATTGTCATCGGCTGACCCTGGCGGTGGCGTGAAGCCATATCGCTCATCCGTCTTGACGGTAATTGCATGCCACTGCAGCGCCTTGATGCGCCGCACCATCTCCCCAACATCGTCTTCTTGGCCCTCAAAGCAGAGGAAGCCTGGGTAGCCCGACTTGACGAGGCCCCACACGTCGAGCTCCGCGCACCAGCTGGCCATGTCCCGCTTCTTGGAGGGTGCCTTGAGGTGATGAGTCCAGAAGATGACTCGGGCCATGCGAACCTCGTCTGTGACTCGCTGCTGCTTGTCGTTGACCTGACCACTCTTTTGCTTGACTTCCTCCACCTCCGCCTCCGCCTCCGCCTCCTGCTTCTCAGCATCTTTGGCTGTCTCGACCAGCTCAGGGTGATCAGAGAGGTAGGACTGCACAGCGGTGAAGCTATCAAAGACGACATTGTCGAAGCCCTCTTCCCTGGCCTCTCGCTCGTGTGTAGCGAGGACTGCCTTGAGCTGCTCCAGCGACGAGCGACCCAAATCGGGTGCCGTGAGATACATTCGCACGCCTGCAGCTTCATCGCCCTTGAGCTGCGGAAACTCGACGATGAGCCAGAGTTCAGGCTGTGAATGAAGCCGGAGCCCAAACTCTATGGCGCTTCCATCATCTTCGAGGCCGTCCTCCTCGACGACAGCTCGTGCCATCCTAGCAGCGTCTTCCTCGAACCCGCGCCACACAAACTCGTCCTCGCCGACTGAGGCCCGGAGCAGCCGCACCTCGTCGAGTTGCTGCTGCCTCCTCTGCTCCGCCGTCATTGCATGGTCGCCTGCCTCTTCTTCCCAATGCAAAGGCGGTGCGCACCTGCAGATGACAATATTTTTTTAGACTGCCGCACGTGTTTGATTTAGTGGACGGTGGTTGGGCCTCCATCTCCATCGCATCCCTCCTTTGACGACTCACGACTAGGCAGACAAGCGGGGCACTAGCATCAGCAGCAGTGTGGTCAGCACCCACTCTGTAGTGTAGGTCGTCTGGCTTGAGTCCGGCTCGCTCATCTGGAGGGACCCAACCAGGCGGTGCCCCCTGCGCAGACACAAATAACGACCACCCATCCGTCGCCGAAGAGACGAGGGGCTTGACCGAAATGGCGACGGAACTCATCAAGTACCTCGTTGACGAGGTCACGTCCGACGGACTTGGAGGTGAGTCGCATCCTGGATGACAAAAGACGATGGTTGCCGCCGGGCCTAGCGCCAATTCAACCGCCGAAGTTGGTGTTGATCTGCTAGTTGTGTGTGTGGTCTGTGCGAATCGAGGGTGCGAGGGTGTTGGTTCGAGTGCCGTCGACGGAGCCACCTTAAAAATTTGGGTACGCGTAAAAGGTGGCTCGGCGGTCGGTGCGTTCTGCGCTCGCATATGTCGCATCTGGACTGTCACAGGATGCTGCTGGGCAGGCATGTCTATCACTGCATAGCCACCGCATGCCTGAGGCATCGTAGGGGCGGAATGGTGGCCGAAAGAAGGGAATGCAACGAAAGCTTTCGTGATGAGAACGCGGAGGCGACAGGAAAAAAAAAAGACGCGTCAGGATAATGATGGTGTTGGGTGGGGTTGGCTGACTGACGGTGTCTTAACACGACAGGCTCATCAATCGCCAGAATCGATGGCTTTCTCGACTCATACAGCGGGACCGAGGCTGGACCCGGTCAAGTCATAGACGAATCCCTTCGACGCTACCTCGTGGCCAGCCTCCTGCACCAACCCGACATGGTCGCCGGCAAATTTAGGGCGCGGTCCGGCGCCTCTTCTCTCAAGTCAGTCAAGGGCAAGGCCAAGAAGAGGCAGCAGTCCGAAGATGATGACGAAGACGAAGACGAAGAGGGGCCCAAAGGAGCCCAGAAGAAAGTGACAAAGGCCTACGACACAAAGAAGCTATCAGAGGGCGATGTGATGGACACCGTCGCGACCGACGACGAAGCCAAGGTTCTTGGTGTCGACGCAATGGTTGAACGCTACGGCGATGATTTCCGCATCGCCCTTGACGGCACCAAACTCAAGGAGCACCTTCTCGGCAATGCGTCGGTTCTCACGACGCCGATGTACTACTCCTACCTCCTCCTTCTCAAGAGCCGGGGTGAAGGAGTGACGTTCCCAGAGCTGGGCGAGGCACTCAATTACAATGCGGCCACCGTCTTCTGGGTTGGTCAAGTCCTGCAGAGCAACGACCTCGCTTACAAGATCCGCGATCATGTCGGCAAGACCCTCGTCAGCAGACTAATTTCGAAAAAGTATGCCCACCTTTGCCCAAAGTACAACGCCTCGGAACGGTACAATGCGCGGATGGCTGAAGGACAGTCGGCCGCTTTCGCCGGTCTTGAGCTACCGAGCGAGACAGACACGGCAAACCCGCAGGAAATGTCTCCGGCCGCCATCGACTCTCTCATGGCTGGCTCAAAGGGCGCGTCGGCATTGACGTCATCCGAGGGCGACACTCACGTCAACGGAGAGGATGAAGCTGGGCAGAAAGGCAAGGAGGACCAGACAAAAGCCGATGACAGCGAATACATGACGACGCTTCGAGGGATGCTGGCTTACCCTCCCGTGGACCCAGATGAATGCAAGGCGCTCCTCTCCGATCGAACTGTCATTCGGCTTCGAGTGATGAGGCTCCTCATGGCCTCGCGCAATCACTCGACGGTGCTGCACGATCTGGTCGTGCGCGTGGGCGTGTCCAGTGCGCAGAAAAATGAGCGCAAGATCTTCAATTCCATTATCAAAGCCATGGAAGACGATGGCCACATTGAGCGCTTCGACATGCGGAGGACCAAGGGCATGGGTCTCGAGGAGAAGTACGAGCGATGCATCAGAGCGACGGCAAAGGGCACGGAGTACGCCGAGGTCGCCTTTGCACCCCCAGCGGAGCGCGAGGCGATGCAGCTCAAAGAGACAATGACGAAGGAGCTCGACTCGTCGGTCAGCCGGCTCGTGGCAGAGACGACGGTGGAGCGGCAGATTCTCGAGTTTGTAGCAAAGACTGGATCCACAGGCGCCCTCATCGATCAGACTACGACGGCGCTGGGAGGCGACTTGCAGCGGCGCAGGCTTGTAGAGTCCCTCCTCAAGGACGCTCGTCTCAACAACGGCGCCTATGAGGACTTGGCGATCGCCACATCGCTGGAGCAGGACAGGAGAACGCGACAAAGTCGTTACTGGTCGGGTGTCTCGAACCCGGTTGACAGCCAGAGCGGTCGGCCTAACCTCAAGTCACTTGACAAGTGGATCGATCTGCCGGGAGAGCAAGAGTATCCAACAAGCAAGTACTGGAAGGCTGCTATGAGTGGTTCAAGTGGTCAAAGCGCTGGGAGTGCGAACAAGAGGCAGAAGGTTGGGCTAGACGGAAAGCCGCCGAAGAAAGGAAGACCGACGCGGGAAGAGGCAGCCAGAAAACTGCAATTGAAGGAAATGGAGCGTGCGAATAGTCAACAGGAGCACAACGAAGAGGCGCAAGGTACGGAGAATGGCCGTGCGGCGCCTCCTGCCGAACCCTCGACGGCACCGACCCCTGCCACCACCGCTCAAGAAGACCGTCCTGAAGAGACCTCAGTGGCTGACGATGATATCTTTGCAACGGGCCTCGGCGGGTCCCTCGCATCGGAGACTGCAACCAAGAAGCTGGGCGCGATGTCTCCAACGCCGTCTAAAGCGCCGAAGGATGTCTTGTCCGACTCTTTCCGAAAGAACCGAACCGTCGTCATGAAGGTTCAGATGCTCGAAGACTTCTTCCAGGAGTTTGGCATCGTCGAGTCGATGGCGATGCAGAAACAGTACGTCGACTTCGTGCAGGGAAAGACTGGATCCCAGGAAGCATCGGCTCCGTACCTGATGGATCGCAAGCTCCGCGACAAGCTACTCGGCGAGTTGTCGAAGCAAGGCAAGGTCAAGACGACGAGGGTGGCCAGCGATACGGGTGTGCCGGGCGGAGCAAAACGGCAGCGGATCCTGCACTGGAGATCGGACTTGGACCTAGCGAGGGTGGCTGAGTTTTCCCGAGCGGTGCAAGAGGGAAGAGAGGGCTTCCAGTTCAGCCAGCGAACGTTCGGACAGCGTCACGCTGCCACGACGGTGCCAGAGGGTCACGTCGATGTTCCCACCCAGTTCTACAGCCGCGCGGGCCGGTGGGTCGATTTCAGTGCGCCATCGCTCGACGACCTCGTCAGCAAGCCTCAGTATCGCAAGCAGCTGGTGAGCAACGCCATCTGCAGAGAACGGTACGCGGGGCGCATCGTCGGCTCTGCAGCCAGGCTCCAATACCTTCACACCGTCATCATCGGGCTGCTCTTGGATGGTACGAACGAGTACAGAAAGGAGCGCAACATTCTGGACACGACCTGGTTCTGGACCGAGGCAGACCTGCGTCTATACCTCAAGCTCGCACCTGTACCTATGAATGAAGCGCTCTTGGAAGCAAGCCAGGACGACGCCAGGCGCAGACTTCCGCTAAAAATGCAAGACGAAGAAATCGGGCGTGCGCTCGAGCTTGGATCGCATGGCGCAGGAGGGTTGACCATGATCAGGCCGATGCTGCGCGCCCTCGATATACTGGGGCTCGCCAAGCCAGTCCGACGAGCTCTTGCAGGGGGCTATGAGGATTGCAGCTGGTATGATGAGACGACGCTGGTGCGCTTCGAGCTGGAGCCTCGACACTGCGGAATCGAGCCAAGCGATCTATCGCTGAAGCAGCTCGCAAAGCCAATGGTCCTCCGCTCGCTCGAGGATGCCGACGCATTCTGGGCCGCCATCGAAAAGGCCAGCCAGCCGGCATCCCCCGCGCAGATCTTGCCTGCAGCCGTCGACGAGGACCCGGTCTCTCTGCTAGGACAGAGGAGGCAGGTGTGGGATGCCGTCTTCAAGAACAAGTCGAGCTGGTTCGATGGCAAGAACATCCTGGGCTCTCAGAAGCTTTTCCTGCAAATGGCGCAGGAGCTAGGCATCACGGTGGAATCCCTCAAGAATGACGACTTGATGGACAAACTCAGCTATGCATCGCTTGTACCCGTCCGACTTGTCGTGCGCTTCTACGAACGCGAGTTCAGTGTCAGCGTAGACAAGCGGAGACGAAGCCGACAAGTCGGCTCAGAGGGCCGGCCGAACCGGGCCCTTGCCGCTGGCCAGGTTTTCTTTGGACCGATGACGAAGATACAGGCCGCAAGGGCCAAGACCAAGGAGAAGCGGGCGCGGCAGGACCGGAGACGTCAGTGGGACAATCGGCTGCAGGAGCTCCTCGATCAGCGCGGCTTCTCAGCGGAGCAAAAGGACGTCCTGGCAGACTCGCTCGCCAAGACGAGAAAGATTTTTGTGCAGAGGCCAGAGGCGACAAAGGGGCTGGACGTTCTCGAGGAGAGCCTCAATGTGGTGGAGGAGGTGCTCTACCCAGGCATCTGGGGTCCAAAGGGGCGGAAGAGCAAGCGTGGTGAGACGGAGGACAACGAAGGGGACGAAGAGGATGGTGGTCATGAAGAGGACGAGGGAGCCGAAGAAGATGAGGCGGATCAAGGCTTGCTCGCCGTCAACGTCCAGCGACAAGGTAAAAGGCACATGTTCGAATGGAACGCGGCGAGGGACGAGCTGCTGCGAGACGCATGCGTAATTCTTCGGGCGCGCGACAAGGAGAGGAGCAGCCACAGCCTCGGTTTCGGTTTTGGCCATGGCAAGATTGTTCAGAACTGGTCAGCGCTGCAGCAGCTCTTTCCGGACGCCCGCGGTCAGACTCTCATTGAACGGTTCAAGCGGCTGCAGAGCGACCTGGGCGAGGAGGCCTACCTTGCCCAGCTCGAAGCAGAGTGGACGCAGATCTGGAAGGCACACCGTGGCACCGCACTCCTGCCAGACGAAGATCCGGCGCACGCAACAAGGGGCTTTGAGCTCAAACGGCACGTCGAATTTCTGCGCGAGAACATTGACAAGATCGAAGTGACAAACACGGTCGAAAGTTCGTCGGGCGAGCCGTTGCCGTTGGACATTGCTTCTGTGGCAGAGGACTGGGACTGGGAAAGGCCGCCCGCCTGGATTATGGAGGGCAAGTCGGGAGGTAGCAGCGGAGTGGGAAATGCTTCCTTGGTCAATACTGCCCACGCAGAGTGGACCGCTGGAACATGGGCCCTGTCGATGGCCCCGTCCAAGGTCGTTAATGGCTCGAAAATCCTGGCGGGAGGAGCCAACGAACGCCAGTCGAGGTTGGCAGAGGCACTTGTCAAGTCTTTGCTCGTCACTGGGACAGAGGACAATGGCGACGAGTGGAACGAGGGCTTAGCAGTCAAGCTGTGCGACTATGTCGGTGAGGATATCGTCGATCGAGCGGTGACGAGGCTACTGCGTCGAGGTATCGTGAAGAAGAAGCAGTCGATCGACGAGGGTAGACGCTTGCCTGGACGAAACTTTGCCTTCGTGGAGGAGCTCGAGATCTTGCTGCTGCACGAAATTGCGAGCGGGAACGGGAGCGGAAGTGGCGGCAGCAACAGCAGAAGGCTGATGGAAGAGATCAGAATGCACGCGGACCTTGCAAAGAGGGCGCGGGAAAAGGCGCACAAGAAGGAGATGGTGGCGAGCATCTTTCGAAATGCCGACGACACGGAGGCTGCACTAGCCGTGACGCTGCTGAGCCAGAGCAACAGTCAAGGCGATGTGAGGGCGGAATGGGACCTCAAGCCGCTCAAACAGATGCGCGACAGTCGCATGGTCAACGGTCGGAGGATGGAGGACTTTGAGCTCGAATTTGGCATCGAGGTAATCGGCCTCAAGGTGGACGACGGGCCAGTGATGGAGAAGATGCGCCACTTTGTCGAGGTGGAGAGCGTATCTCGGGAGGAACAGCACGTCTCTGCGCCCAGCTCTGTCTCGCTCGAAGAGGCATTTAGCTCGCTGATGGCCAGTCTCGACGATGACGACAGAGAGCTCCAGAAAGCCCTCATTAAATCCAAGGCCGGACTCGTCGAAGCCAATGCCGAAGGGCTGACAGCGGACCAATTGTTCGCCTGCATCGATTCCCAAGACCTCGCCTCGGGCTCATCCTCATGGGATCAGACGCGGCTACTAGAGCGCGTCGTGGACTGCTTGACGTCAAAGAATGATGCCGAGAGGCTGCAAATGGCCTTCTGGACCGGCTTTGACGAACCGAGGCTCGTCTGGTCGAAATTCGTCACGGCGTGGTGCCTACCATGCGATTGGCCTTCTCCACCTGCCAACGAGGACATGGAAGAAGAGGGGCCACGTTACCATTTTCCACGACTTTGGAAGGACGTGCATGGCAAGGTCGTCATGCGTGTGTGGAAGCGATGCGTCAAGCTCGTTGCGCTCCACTGTCTGGTTCGACCCGGTATCACTAGGGTGAGCTGTCTATACCCTACTCTTCTTCATTAACAACAACTGATGAAGCTCGCTTCTTTCTCAGGCACACCTTATTTCGACACTCGCTCCGCTGATGGATCGGCGAGAAGTCGTCAGGCTGTTGGAGGTCGTCTGCAAGATTGGTCTCGTCAGCGCCAGGCCCTGCCTATTGACGACCAGCGAAGAGCATGGCGAGGTTCAAGCCTGGCAGGACGACAAGGTATGTTACATTCCGCTCCTCCAGCCTGAGCACGACGATGAGGACGAAGAAGAAGAAGAGGAAGAGAGAGAGGCCGACACCAAGACGAGGATCCCTTGGTACGCCTATGCAACTCTCTGAGATTGCGATACATGTATTATACTTTTACCCCGTCTTCTCATCTGTAGTAGTATTACAATTGCGGAGTGACCACCGGTCGGTCCTTTTCCAGCACTGTCGAAGCCAGCTTGAACTTTGTCGCGGCCTGTCCCTCAACGCAGTAAGCTAAGATGCCCACGTCAAAGGCCAAGGGCTGTTGATTTTGTTCTTGATCGATTGGGTTGGATCGAGCAAGGCCCAGGATGGGTCCGAGACGCTTGACGAGCCGGCGCATCGACCTTGGCCGGCGCACGACATCTCTCGGATGCAGACCATGCAAAAAGTGAGCCTATTGAGCTCCCGTCAGTGAGATGCGGTTCTTTCATGAGAAATGGCAATATGGGTCGAATGAGACTCACTGCATCCTTTCCCGAAGCGAGCAAGACAATGGGGCCCTGGCCCGCTGCCTCTGCCTCTGCGTGGTTCGAGGAGGCGTCGCCCACGAGCAGCGCAAAGACGTACGAGTATTCGACGTCCTTGGCATCCTCCTCTGCGCAGCTTGGGCAGAAGCCAAAGTGCACCTCGAGCCGCTTCTGGCAGATGCCGCACTTGACCTGGACCCAGGCCAAGAGGCGCTGCTCGACGTCGCCGTTACCTTCAGAAGAGACGGGACGAGGAGGAGGGGACTGGACCGAGGGTCGGGTCTCGATGATGCGGACTCGGCAGTGAAAGAGCTTAGCTTGGCCTGGCCGCAGCTTCAGGCGTCGCAGGTCGGACAGCGGTCGAAGAGGCAGCGTCGAGACGTCGTCGAGGAGCGTCGTCGGCGCTAGTCTGGCCTCTCTTGTCGGACAAGGCTCCACCTCTTGTGATGCTTGCTCCTTCTCATAGTCTTCTTCCTCAACATCGTCCTGCGGCGCGGCGTCCTCGGGCGATTCATTCGCTGTCAGTGGCTGCAGCACACGCTGTTGACCTGGAGGAGGAATCGTGGGGGAAGGCGGAGTCGGTCGTGCTGGCGAGCTGATTGGTACCTTGACGATAGCTTTTTTCTCCTGACTTGCTCGTGCAATCTCCTTGACAAACTCATCTTCGTCAAAGTCGAATGCTTCCGGCGACGAGAATCTCGTCGAGACCGACGACGTCGATGATGAAGACGATGACGATCGGCCACGCTTGCCTGACTTTGCTCGTTGTTCCTCTTCTTGCTTCTTGGCAATCACCTCCTTGACCTTTGCAATCTCTTCGAGGTAGCGTCGCTTGCGCTCCTCGATCTCTTTTCTGCACCCTTCGTCAACGACCTCGACAACGCAGAGCGACCGTTCACTGCCCCGGCCCCTGCTTCCCCCGATGCCAGCGCAGAGGAAGCCGTTCTCGGCCTGCCGCTTCGGACGGACATTCTTCATCCTCACAATCTGCCCCACTCCAACCAGGCCCGCCACAGCCATCTGCTCGTCCCAGAGGGCCACTTGGAGCACGCGTCCCCGTCCATCGTCGCCGTGAATGTCCTTTTCGATTGTGACACACTCGTCGCGCGAGACCACACCCAGATGCACGTCGTTTCGGTAGAGGTACAAGGGATGGGCCGTGTAGTCCGTAACGTAGATTGTCGGCGGGGAGCGAGGCCCTGCGGCGTCCCAGACCTTGACGACCTCGACGATGGCATCAAAGAAGATGTTTGGCTCCACCTCTTCGAGCCTGATGAGCTGTCGGCCGGGCCTTGAAGTCATCATTGCGTTGGTCGAGGTTGTCGCCAGCGACCCAAGCGCAGCACCGGCCACACCGGCCGCGCCCGCCGCCTGGTCCCGCGCATAGATCCTGGCCAGTCTGACGAGCTCATCGCTTTCCTCGGCGGTGAGCGAGCCGCGCGGAGCTGTTTGAACATTCTTGTTGACATCGACGAGGGCCCACTGGAAGCCCTTGAAGCCGGTACCCTGGACCGTGGACTGGAAGCGGTTGAGCTTGATGGCGCTGCGCAGGCACAGAATCTGGCCCGGTCTGCACTTGGGCAGATCCTCCTCGGTGGCTGAGAAGAGATTGAAGGAGACCGAGTGGGTGCCTTCTCTGTCGTCCACGTCGCACAGGGCCACACTCAGAGACCAGTCCCTCGACCCGCCGAGCGCACGACGGGCGACTCGATCGGTGCGCACAACACCCATGACGCATATGTTCTTGTTGATGGCCCTGTCATCAAGCTCCGAGATGGGCGTGTAGAGCTTCCCTCCTAGCAAGCGCGGGCCGGCATAGACGAGCGTATGGGCTGCCGTCGGAGATCTGTCCCATGTCGGTCTCGATCTTCTGCTGCTGCTGCTGCTGCTGCTCTCGCCAGTCGGCGGCATGGGCGTTCGCATCCACTCTGGCGTCGCTGATACGGTGCTCGACGGGCTCATGCTGCCGTTGCTGCTGCTGCTACTGCTTCCTTGTGAATAGGCGCGAGTGGCACTCTCCCGGACCGGCACCGGAGGCGGGCCCATGGCGGTCTTTTCCTTGCCCTTGCCCTTCCTCGGCCGCCTCTCTACGTGCCCGGCACACGCATCGAGGTAGGGCGCGGACGCATAGGCTGCATCGATCAGTTTGAGCGTCAGGTTGCCCTGGTCGTAGACGATCGTAGCCCTGTCCGTGTCGCCAACGATGCGCGCGCCAAAGCCAGAGAGCAGCATCGCCTTCTCCCCCTCGAGCAGGCCCTCGAGCGTCTCGACCAGCCCGGGCGCCGTCGTTGGCGCGCCATCGACGAAGCGAACAGTGAAGGGCAAATGGCTGTCCATGGGATGCGCTACGCAGTCCAGGAAGGCCTCTTTGCTCGCCAAGAAACCCACGGAGGCCCTGACGAGCCTGCGGACATGCAAGCAGGCATTGGAGCCGCGGCCCTGACGGATACGCTCGCACCACTGCGTCGTCATGGCCAGCTTTCCCAGCTTCATCTCGTCCTCGTCGCTCATTGTGGCCAACGCACTTCTCCGCTGCTTCTTGCGGCTCGGCTCCCCTGCTCCTGCGCCACTGCCATTGCGTCCGGGTGCGACACTGCCACTGCCACTACCATGGCCATGCTGCTGCTGCTGCTGCTGCTGCTGCTGTTGCTGCGGGTGAGGAAGATGATGCCCACCTGCACCGGGCGTCCTGGACTTGCTCTTCTTACGGGCCATCCCGCCACGTCAACGATGAAAGAGACACACGCCGACACGCGCGCAAATCGTGTGCCTGCCTGCCTTTGGCTGGTGTTGGTCTTCGCGTCGAGCGCGTTCGTTGCGGACGCGCGCGTGCTCTCGCCTTAGATTAAATGCTCGTTCGCTCTTTTAGAGCTCACCGCGCGCCTCTCTCTCACAGCAGCGTCAATCTGTTCTCTACATTCGTGAGGAGAATTGCATTTGCTGATCGTAACAATGACCATTGATGACTAATCCTGGACTGAGATGCAGTCCCCTTTTCGTGACACAAAAGATAAAGAAAGAAAAAGAAGAAAAAGAAGGAGAACCCAAACGTGATAAGAAGAGTAGTGATGATGAGATGCGACGTAACATTAAACAGAAAAGAAATACAAGCCAAAGTTGGCCCACTCGATCAGTCGGCGCTGACGATGCCGGCAATGGCGGCCGACGAGAGGGTGACGAGAATGCCCGTGAGCAGGGCCGAGGGGGCAAGCTTGACAATGTCGGCGGCGCGCTTGGGCGCAATGGCCGAAAGGACACCAATGTTGATGCCGACCGAGCTGATGTTGCCAAAGCCGCAGAGGGCGTAGGATGCAATCTTGAAGGCGCGCGGCGACAGGAAGTTGGGGTCCGCATCCATGGCATCGTGCAGGTCTTTATAGGCGACAAATTCGTTGGCAACAATCTATGGCAGCAGTCGAGTCAGCAATCTGTAATCTATCGCGAGCTGCAGGAGCTGAGAATGGCCTTACCTTGGTAGCAATCAGCTTGGCCACCTTGAGCGTGTCCTGGCCAGGCACGCCGAGCATGAACGTAAGTGGGTAGAGAACGTGGCCGAAGATGACCTGCAGCGTGAGGGGGCCGCCGTTGTTCTCGGTAATGTACCAGCTCTTTCCGATGTAGGTGAGGAGGCCATTGATGGTGTAGACGGTGCTGAGGAGCACGAGGACATTGCAGAAGATGGCAGCGGCCACGCGAAGACCGAACCAGGCACCGTTGGAGAGGGCGTGGAGGAGGTCGTTGGACTGCTCCTCGGGCGCCTCCTTGCGCTCGACGGTGACCTTGCCCTGCGTCTCGGACTCCTGCGTCTCGGGGTAGATCATCTTGGATGCGGCAATCGAGGCAGGGATGGACATGACCGAAGAGGTGACGAGATCCTTGCCCGGCACGCCGAGCTGGATGTATGCGACGAGAACGGAGCCGGCAATGGCAGCGAAGCCACTGGTGAGCACCTGGTGGAACTCACTCCGGGTGAAGAGACGCGCGTAGGGGCGCACCAACACGCAGTTCTCTCCCTGGCCAATGAAGGGCGAGGCGACGGCGACGACGGCCTCTGCGCCCGAGATGCCAAAAGTAACGTGGAAGAACCAGGCAGCCTTCTTGATGACCCACGTGAGGGCGCCCGTATAGAAGAGGGCGATGCAGAGGGCGACGAAGAAGATGATGCTGGCCAGCGTGTTGACGAAGAAGTAGTGGTTCGCAACAAAGTCTTGGCTCCAGAAGAAGGCTGCGCCACCGACCTGCGCCTGGGTGAGGAGGTCATCTGCGGCCTGAGCGATCCAGTTGAAGAGCGAATAGCCGGCGTCGGTGCGGAAGACAAAGAGGGCAATGATGAACTGGAAGCCGATGCCCAGCACCGTCGTGCGCGCCTTGACAGCCTTGTGGTTGTGCGAGAGGGCAAAGAGGAAGCCGTAGATGAGGAGGAGGCCGACAAGTGAGATTGTGCGCGACGTGTACGTCGACGAGGGTGTCTTGGGCAGGCCGTAGGTGGTGCCAAAGATGAGGACGGCGAGGCTGAACCAGCCGGCGACGAGCTTGCCGCGGTAGGGCAGCATGCTCCATGGCTTGCCCAGGCATGTCATCCAGACAGCGACCAAGACCCGCTTGAAGGGCTTCTGGGGAATGTATTTGGAGTGGTGGAAGAGGATGAGGAGGATGAAGAACCAGGCCTGTATGCGGGAGAGAGGCTGTCAGCAAGGCGTGCAGGAGAGAGGCAGCCGTGAGGCAGAAAGATGATGAACGCACCAGGATTGTCGCAGGAACCCAGCGGTAACGGACAGCAGGATTGATGATGCTGGGAATCCACCAGCCCAAGATGAGGGCAATGAGGCCAAAGTCGCGGACGTAGATGGCGTAAGGCGAGTGGAGCATAGCGCTGAACCGGGAGAAGAGGCGGTTGTGTGCATCTGCCTCGTCGTTGTCCTCGCCGTTCTCTCGCCGCGCCCACTTGGCTGCCTCGAGGTCCACGACCCGCTCGTCTACGTCACTGACATGGTAGTTGTGCTTGTCGTCGGCCGACGAAACAGAGCCTTGCTGTGGGAGGCAAGACGGGTGCACCGGCACAAATCAGGCTCCGTTTCACAGGACGGTCGCCTGATCCAGGCGCGGCGGGTGCACACCACCACCGCTACCATAAGCTTTACTCACAGCGGCAGCTGCTGTCCCCTCTTGAGGAAGCTCTTGCACCTGCGTGCTGGCCTTCTCTTCCACCTCTGGGTTGCGCGACCAGGCGCTCATATTGGCAGGCTGAGGAGGGGTGTAGTCCTTTAGGAAAGGGAAAAGGAAGCCGACGTCAAAGGGCGGACGATGGCCGGGGCGAAACGGACGGAGTGAAAAAAGAGGGAGAGTGGGAAGCAGAGAAGAAGGGCGGAAAAGCTCCTACTTAAATGTCTGCCACTCGAGGGAGCAAGAGAAGAGAGAGATAGAGATACGACCTCGCTTCGTTCCTGCAGGGGTTGGACGGGGTGGCTGGCTGGCTGTATGTATGGCGCTGATACGTGGGGCAGAGCAGCCTCTTTCTTCCTCGCCTCGTCTTCCTGGACGCTATCTTGCTCAACGTCGGAAGTCTCGCCCTTCCTTTCGCCGTTATCGCCTTATTTCCTTCTCTCAGCTGGAAGAATTTTTTTTAACTTCTTGACAAAGTAAACGGACAGTCCGGATCCTCGGTCTCGTCCCACACCGACGCGAAAAGACTATCACAATTGCTTATTGAACGACGGTTTTCTTCAAGTCTATCTTATGAATACTACTCTTGCTACCTACCCTTTCCCTTTTGTTTTTGCACGCGGGGATTGATAGCGCTCCCGCCAGGCACACACATGAGGCTTACTACCGACCTTCAATGCAGACAGACTAATCTTGAAGCCTCCTAGCCTTTTGACGCTTATCGCGCGCGGGCGCGGGGTCCGTCAGCTAGCTCGTTGTACACTTTGCCACAGACGGAGACTCGGTCGACAGGACCACATTGTTAGCACAACCTCTAATCCACACCATGGCCCTCACACACGACACCCCAGCGGAGAGCCAACCGATAAGGGAGTTTGGGCCTTGGCATGGAAAATAGAGACACAATTGACTAATCAAGGTCCGCGAGGGGCGAGATGAAGAACGGCCTCTGAACCGAATGAAACGGCTCTTTATCCGAGAGAAGCCTACCAAAGCCTCAAGAGGGAGAAAATAAAAAGTAAAAAATATAAAGAGGAAGGGAAAAAGAGGAAGAGCAAAAAACCACGTGTGCGGCCGCCCGCCGTCACGGTCAATTCTTTCAGGCTCAATAAATTGGCTGCAGGAGTCGACCCCATGGCAAGCTCACGCGACCGGGGCCTGCCTGTCTGCACTTCAACGAGTCTACGGACAGCGAGGTACGCCACGGGGCCGCACGGTGGGGCTGCAACGCCATCTCCCCTCTCGGCAGACCATCGAGACCGCAAAGCGTGACAGCCTGGCCCTGATGGAGGAAGACCGACGCCCTGGGCCCGCTCCAGCACTGAGTAGGAACAGCCTTGGTCTGCCGACAAGCCGACGCAAAAAAAATGAAAGAAAAAAAAATAGGGCCAAAAGAAAAGTCCTCTCAAACAAAAAAGGAGAGACACAGAGAGAGAGAGAGAGAGAGACGAGAGAAAGAGGGCAAATTCTCTGGGAATTTGGCCCTTTGATTGACTGATTGATTGACACAGGGTCCTGTTGCCTGTCTGTGCCACTGCCGATTAGCTGGACAGCATGTGCCGATGGCTTCCCGCTTCCGTGAAATGATAGTGGATAAGGCCCTCCCTCATTAGGGGTCGGTCACACGAGCTACTGTACATAAGAGCGCGACATCCATCCGCGACGTCCCGAGGTAGCCATGAGGCAGTATGTCTGCTCAGAGTAGATCACCCAGACGGTACAGCGGCCGTCGCGTGGGCGGTTATCGCTATCGGCTGGCTGCCGTCTTGGACGAGGAGGAAAAGGAGGATGCACGGCGCGACTTGCAAGGAGGGGAGAAGCCAGAGGACGAGAGCGATGAGGACGAGACATCATACTATCTCGATGAGCGCCACATCGAAGACCTCGTGCCCATGCTCCCGCCCTCGTCCTCAGCGGCGCATCCGTTCCTGACAGCGTCAACATCGGGACGGCGGGGCCGGCGACGGTTCCTGACGTGTCTCTTTCTCACCGCTGTGCTCGGCACCCTTAGCTTTGTCTACTTTCTCAGCTTCTCATCCTCGTCTCCGCCCATCGTGGCTTCGGCGCTCGACTCGCTGCTGCCCGATGTGGCTGTCAGCGCCGAGGTCAAGGCGGATCGGCAGCGGCAGAAGCAGAAGGAGGAGGAGACGAAGCTGATTGAGCGCCTCCGGCAGACATACCACCACGAGACAACGCCCCAAGAGATGGAGATGGAGCGCAAGCAGAGGCTTCGGTTGCAGGAACAGGTGTACGAGGTGGAGCGTCTGCGAGCGCAGACGCCCGTCCTTGCCTGTCTCGACGAGTGGATCGCGGAAGGTCGGCTATGCGAGGGCCTGCGAAGTGCCTGGTCCGAACGGTCACGGGATGACGACGTGAAGCTGGCTAGGAAGCATGACATCTTGGTGACGTGGGTCAATGGCAGCGATGCACGCCACGCCCGTGCCAGGAAGATGTATGCGTCTGTCGATGGACGGGGGACCTTTGACGAGTGGGCATCGAAGAATGCGAGCACCGAGCGTGTCGGACGGAGTGGCAGCCGGAGGGCGTATCCGATATCGCGCCCCGCGAGCAATGAGCTTGAGCAGCAGAGATTACGACTGGGTGATGCAGACAATCGATATCGGGACAACGGCGAGCTCATGTATGCGCTTCGGTCGGTCCGCGACAACCTGCAGTCGCTCGGAAACATCCACCTTGTCACACCCGATTTTGCCGCGCCGGTCCAGGAGCAACCGTCATGGATCGCATCCTCCAAGGACGCGGTTGAGGTGGGTCTGCCATCTTCTGAGCCGGTCGAGGCCTCGCTCGTCGACCCATTCAAGGCACTCGACATGGAGCCCAGCGGCCAGCTGCGCTGGGGGCAGGTGCCAAGCTGGCTCGATGTCGCCTCGTTGTCGTCGTCGTCGTCCGCGCAAGGGCCAGGCCTGATTCTTCATCACGGTGAGCTCGCTTCCCTATCGTCGACGCTGTTTCCTGGAATCATCCTCTGACCCATGATGAACCTCGCAGATTCGCAGGTCTTCCACCCTCTATGGGCGATGTCGGTGGGCCAAAACAGGAGCGCGCTGCTGCGGTCCTGGCTGCAGCAGACCCTGCCCACGTTCAACAGCATGGCCGTCGAGTCGATGCTCAACCACCAGAGTGTCGCGGGCCTCTCGGAGACGTACCTTGCCGGCAACGACGACTTCTTTGTCACAACCCCCTTGGCCTCTGCCGATGTCTCGAATCCGCTGATGGGCCCCGTGCTGCGCTTCCAGGCCGACCTGCTGGTGAACCCAGCCAAGCCTGCGCCAACACCGAGCCCGTATCGGAAACTGCGGCCAAAGCCAGCGATCGGCCAGGGCGAGTGGCCCTCGCTGACGGGCGCATCGACGCTGCTGTCCGACCGCTTCGGCCGTCGCTCGCGGGCGTACGTCGTGCACCAGTACCGCACCTACGTCGGGCCCCTGCAGGCCGAGATGCAGCACATGTTCCGGGAGTCGGTCGACCGCGCCGCCATGGCGCGCTTTCGCGGTGCGCAGGGGGCCGACCAGGTCAGTGTCCAGCTCATGGCCTATCACTTTATCGTCGAGCGCCACCGCGAGGCTCTCCTCTGGAGCGCCCTCGTGGCCAAGATCGACGTCGACGGCGACGACATCCTGAGCAAGGCCGAGTGGGAGGCGCTGCTGGACGTTCTCGGCTGGAAGGAGTCGTCGGGCGGCAACAATAAGGTGGCCGTGCGCTTCCCCAACCGGCGCTCGCTCGCCAGCGACGGCCTGCCCAGCGTGCTGCGCGATGCTGGCCTCGACCAAGTGCGTGCGACGCGGTACCAGTTCACGAGTGCCGACGGCTACCCCTTCGCGACGCTCAGCCGCGTGGTGCAGGACAAGCCGCCGCAGCGGTCGTCAGGGGTGCAGCGGACCGCCAACGAGCCCTACCCAGACTTTGTGCGCGATGCCGAGAACAAGCCGGGAGTCCTGAACCGCTTCGACGACGAGAGCGTGATTGCCTGCGAAATCTCCATCGCGACGTGCCTCGGCAGTGAGGCAGGCCCTGGGGCCAGTGTCCAGGCCATCTTCAAGCGTTTCGCCTTTGAAGAGGTCCAGTGTGGCGACTGCCTCATCACCCACCTCGTGTCGCGCTCGGGTCCAAGGGGTCTGGGCGCCTTTTTGCCGGACAAGCAATTGCACTTTCCCGCTAGCACCGCCGCCGCCGCTGATGCTACTGGTGCTTCAGCCACGTCGACTGGCCCGCCCAAGCAGCCACACCTCTCGACCGAGGCGCGATTCGCCACGGCGAATTTCAGCCTCGCCCACGTTGGCGACTCGACGCGCGCCCAGGGCCGCTCGCGGCGGCGCTTCGTCGAGGAGCTGCTGCTGCGCTACGCATACACCATCGGCGACTCGCGCGGCCGCTTCGTCCAGCTCACAGGCCAGCGCCAGGCCAAGAAGATTCTCGACAACATCACCTGGGAGCGCGAGCGCGCGAGCAAGACGGCCGCCGTCCTCGGTGGTACTGACGGTGACAAGCCGAGCCCGTCGCCCGTTGCCTTTCTTTGCCTCAACGACGACGTCAGCCCGCTCCGCAACGAGACGATTCGTGACGAGATCCGCGCGTGGGGCCAGGCCATGTTTCCCCATCCCTTGCCCTTCGAGAGGCCGTTGCAGGCCCTGTAATTTAGAACAATCACCCTTGCCTTTGCCTCTGCCTTTTGCTCTTGCCACGATGGCTTCTCTTCAGCATCCTGTAATATAGCGGTAGAATAGATGTTTGCAATGCATGAAGCAGATCCTTGCTGAAGTAATGTACAGTACAGTGTTCGTCCTACAGTGGTGATCACGGGGGAGACCGCTCAGCCAAGCCCCGCAAGTAGGTCGGCGAGGTCGTCCATCGTCTGCTTTCTCCCTCTCTGCACCTGTTTTGGCAAGTCATAGACCGTGAGCAGACGGCCAGGCCAAGAGCAACGAAGGACAAAGGCAGACTCACCTCGGCCATGCTGCTCCACTTCTGTGCAAAGTCCTGCGGCCCAATCTCGAGGCACGTCAGGTCGCCCAGCGCCTCTCGCCTGGTAAAGAGCTCCGACTGGTACGTCTGTGGGTCGAGAGAGGTGTCTGTTAGATATACCTCTCCAGAAAGCAAGAGGGTAAAGAGAACTCACATGGAAGAGCTCGCTGACGTGGCCGAGCGCCTCCTGTGGGTCCATGCCACTGACACCCTGCACCTTTGGCTGGGCGAGAAAGACATCGACATGGTAGAGGAGCTGCATCATCTGCGACACGCACGCCTCCATCCGGTCCAGCCCGTCGCGCAGCGCCGAGAGGCACGTCTCGAGCGCGGGTGTTGGCTCGTCGGACTCGAGTGAGTCGGGCGCGACGCCGAGGAGTTCGACGAGCGTCTGGAGCGGGCCCAGCGTCTGGGAATGCGTCGCGTCAAAGGCTGTTTTCGCTCACTCCTCTGGTCAGCTCTCCGTCCTGTCTCTCACTCAGCACAGACGCACGCACCTCGCGCGAGCTCGTCGGCGCTCGTCATGAGCTCCAGCACCGGATTGCTCGCCATGCTTGTCCCTGGGCGCGTTGCTGCCTGGGCTCTCTCTCCTTGCGCGCGTCGTGGTCGTAGAGAGAAAGATCAACACTGAAGAAAACATTTTCCACGTGGCTTTGCAGAAGCCAAAACGGGCGTCGCCTGGCGCCGCCTCCCATGCAGAGGGCAACGTAGGAGACCTCCCACGGTCAAGGGTGCACCGCTGGCCCTGTCGCAGCGATAATGATAAGCCCATCCATTGAGTAGAACCGTGTTGCAAGAGCAACTTCAAGTAACTGCTGTAAACGCCAAGGCCAGTCTGTCCATCCTCACTTCTTCTGTTCTACTTGCTTTTCCTCTGTCCGTGAGAGAGACAGAGCGGCGTGCAAAGATTTCTGCGAGGAGGGCGGTCTTTTTGGTCGTCGTTGGCCTACTCGGCCAAGGTAGTCTCAGCAAAAAACTCAGCCTTGGGAGAGGGACGGACGCATATGCGGCGACTACCTGCTGTGGCCTTCTCTCACTCTCTCTCTTTGTTTTTATTTGTCGGCCATACCCCCCATGTTTTGTCCAGACAAGGAAAACGAGAGTGACGACGGGCGAAAACATCAAGATGTGCCTGGGAAGAAGCGATCGCCGGGATCCCTGCGCTACCCGCTGGGAAGATTGCCGTCGTCGTCTGGCAACAGCGAGATTCCAGCTTCTGTCCGCCAAAAACCCACTGGGACATCAGCAGCGGCGGGGCCAAGGGGAGGCGCGCCAAAGGGCCAAAGCCAGAGCCAAAGCCAAGGCCAGGGCCAGGGCCAGAGGGGCGGCGGTGGCGGCGGCGGCGGCAGCAGCACCCGTGTGCTTCCGAAATCGTTCAGGGGACCACACTCCGCTGGCGGAGCAGCTGCCAACTCGGGGCGGACCTCGCTGGCGCCACTGATGCCCCTATCGCGGCCGCGGGGCCCGCTGTCCGTCGCTTCTTCGTCTCCCCTGCTGCTGAGTTCGAGCGCGCCACGACTGCAGCACCTGCAACAGAGGCCACAGCAGCAACAGCACCAAACTCATCTCAAGCAGCAGGGGCATCAAGTGGAGCAGCGAGGGCGTCCATCTCTGCTGGAGGAGCAGAAGAGTCTTACGGCACTGCGCAGTCAGCCAAGCACACCGAGTCGCGCACCTCGAGCGAGCAGCAAGGGCCGTTTTTATCAGCTGATAAGCGCGCAGGAAAGAGACAGCAGGAGCAAGGGCACAGACGAGGACAGCGACAGCGACAGGGAACAGATGGGCTCGCCGTCCAACAAAACAGCAAAAGACACGTCTATGAGTAGGTCGAGGACGCGCTCGTCGTCGTCGTCGTCGGTATCCTCAGCTGCAGTAGCCACAGCCACAGTCACAGCAGTAGCAGCAGCCGCAGCAAAAGCAACAGCAACAGCAGCAGCAATGGCACGACCATCGCCTGGCCTGCTCGTCCGGGCGACGCTATCGACATCGACAAGACGGGAGCGCAAGGACAGTGGCGGTGGCGGTCCAAGCGTCATCTCGGGCCCCTTTGATGTGAGGCTACCCGCTGCAGACAAGATCGGCCCGCTCAGGCCCCTCAACGGCGCGGTTCTGCCCGATGCTGCTCCCACAACAACAGAAATGACGGCCCAGGCCGTCGCGGCCAAGCTCATCGCCACACCGCGCAGGACGACGGCCGCCGAGCGAGAGCGCGAGCGCGAGCGCCCATACCCGCCCTCGTCCAGCCAGCGCTTCCACGGCCTCTCGCTCTCGCGCCACCCAAGCATGGAGCCGTCAGAGCGGGCGCAGCATCATCATCCGTACAGCTACGGAAACACAAACAGCAGCAGCATCGACGCCAGCTCAGACCGGCCCCTGAGCCCGCGGCTGCCCGGCCCTCCGAGCGAGGAGAACGAGGGCGAGCAGCCGGTGCGCATGTCAAAGGCCAGCAAGGCCTCGTCCTTCTTCAGCCTCATGTCGACGTCCAGCCTCGTCTCTGAGGCGCACGAGGACAAGACAAATGCAGCAGTAGCAGTAGCAGCAGTAGTCAGCAGCGGCGGTGGCAGTAGCGGGGCGTACGGCGGCGGAGGTGGTGGTGGAAGCGGCAGTGGCAGCAGCAGCAACAACAGGACAGCCAGGCATCCATCCTCGTCCTCTGGTCTCTCGTTCAAGGACAAGCTCAAGTCAGCAGTAAGATCAGTCAGGCGTCCGCATTCCAAGCGGTCGCTATCGTCGCTATCGGCCTCATCGACTATTGACGCGCAGCACTACGCAACCTTGGGCAGCAGCAGCAGTAGCCCGGCATGCAAGACCGGCGGCGAACCGTCGCCACTGTCGCTGTCGCCATCGAGCCCACGACGGGCCATCGACATTGGCAGCAGGCACCCCTCGCCGCTGTATCATCACGGCGAAGGCCCCTTTGAAGGCCACCAACAGCGCGCATCGAATGTGTCTGAACACACGACACCGTTGGGGCAGACACCCCAGCTGAGGAGACCCAAGACTGCGCCGTCGCTCAAGCTGCATTCAGTGCAGGACACGGCGACGCATGTACCCGTCGAGACTGGGCCAAAACAAAGGCGAGCATCGAAGAGCCAGCACCCTTCGCCCCTTCTTCACGGTCACAGAGCAGCAGACGAAGGACAGCCTGCTCAGTCGTTTGCTGGCGACGGAGCCAGCCTCGTCAGGATCACAGCCAGCGAGCTGGCGAGGATGCGAGAGAGGCCCGACGGCCGTCCGAATGCCCCCTCGTCCTCAACAGAGCTCGACGCTGCCAAGAGCCAAGCGGGTGCGAACACCACCGCTGCCAGGCCCCGCCCTGCGCAGGCCAGACGACAAGCGCCGCGGACCACAACGACGCCACCGACGTTTTCGATCCTGCAGGATCTGCCCGTGGCCGAGGTGCTGCAGCAGGACGTGGCCTCGTCGCCGCTGCGGCCACACACCAGCGATGCGCCCACCGCACCGCGCTTCCACACCACGCCACCGGCCGACCAGCGCCGGCCAAAGACGAGCGGTGAGCCAACCTCGCATGCGTTGCTCCAGGTCGACGCACCCCTTCGGCCAGCGTCGATCCGTGCGCGTCGAGACAGCCTCGATGCTGATGAAGCAGTGCCGTGGCGCGAGGGCACCGGCGAGATTGCCCAACCGTGCTCGCCGCCTCAGCAACGCTCGCTGCCCCTACCGGGCTCTCTGCCCCACCACCCATGCCCGCCGAGCAGCCCCGCGAGCTGTCCACAAAGCGTCGGCCAGAGCAGCCCCGAGGCGCGCATCCAGGCAAAGCACTCGCCACGCCTGCAGCAGCAACAGCTGAGCAACAACAGCACAGCCACCGTAAACCCGCTGCTGCAGGTCCTCCTCGCCGACGACGCCATGTCCCCACGCGCATCGACCGAGGACACCGCCAACGACTTTCTCGAGACGGTCCTCTTTGAGAAGCCAGCCACACTCTCGCCCCCCGGCAGTGCCGATGACGTCGACGGCCTGGGCCTGGGCCACGGCGGCGGCGGCGGCGGCGGGCAGGCCCAGGGCGTGGACCACATTTTGGATCTCAGTCACATCGAGGACGGCCGTAATGACTGCTGCTTCACAAGGCACTCGATTCTCAGGTCGCGCTTCAGCGTCAGCGACAGCCCTGCGAGCGAGGACGAGGACGAAGACGAGGAGGAGGAAGACGAGGAGGAGGAAGAAGATGATGATGATGAGGGAGGAGAAGAGAAAAACGAGGACGACGATAAGATGGAGAACGGGAACAAGGACGATGCTGAAGCAATGAGGTCGAGCACAGATTCCGAGGCGCGCGCATACAAGGCGACTGCGACGAGTACCGTGACGCCATCGGACGACGGTGACGGCCGCAGGTTCGAGGTGACCGGGGTGCGCACCCGCCAGCGTGGGCCAGGAGAGGCACCCGCGATCGTACTCGACATCAAGGTCACCGTCAAAATGGGAGAAGGGAGGCCGCCACGGGTCTTTGCCGGCTCGACGGAGCTCGAAAGGAGAGATGTGGCGACGATCATGTCGTCCATGGCCCTTGTCCCCCGTCCCGTCGTCTCTGCGGCGTCACGCTCCCTCTCCGGCGACGACGCGGGCTCTCAGGACGCGACACCCACCAGCCGTGTCATGACGCGCGACTCGAGTGCGAGCGCCTCGAGCGCAGGCGGATCAGTCGGTCTACGCCCTCTGCTTCTTGGCTCCAGGAGCTCGCTCTCGTTCAGAAGCCCTGCACTCGGCTTTGACACCATCTCACGGAGGGGTTCCGTGTCGGCACCGCCGAGCAAGACGACGGGCATGCTCCAGGCGCAAACTCAGGCTCAGGCTCAGGCTCCAGCTCAGGCCCAGAACAACGGACAAGAAGGTACGGTATCAGCCATCAACAGCCCGAGGAGGTCCATGTCCTCACCCTTCCTCATGAGTGGGTCGCTGCTTGCCAAGAAGCACTAGTAGTCGAGGCTACGGCTGATTGCTTGACAGCATACAAGGTATCTACCGATCCCACCACGCTGCGACAATATCAGACTCAGCCAGCTGCTCAACGGCCACCAGCACCGCCTCCAACGCCAGCTCCAGCTCCACCGCCACCACCAACGCCGCCGCCGCCGATCCTGGTGCCCACAGCCACATACCCGTGCTCGTCCTTGTCTTCTGGCTCCCCTTCCTCGTCGTCGCATTCCTCCTCCTGTTCCTCTACATCCTCGTCGTCGCTTCCTCCAGCACGGCTCCCCTTCCCACAGACGCCCACCTCGGCCTCGCTCCCGGAGCTGGAAGAGGAGGAAGAGGAAGGCGAGGCACCGAAATAGAAAGACGCCTTTCCTTTCCCCTCCTCTTCCCTCCCCTCTGTGTGTCCCTCAACAAAATGTATGTCCGGGCGAGTTTGTCATGTCATGTATCTTAGCGCATACCTATCTACAGTTGGTCTTCCCTCTCCTCTCCCTCTTTTCGTCGTCGTCGTCGTCACTGTCATTGATCATCATCATCGTCCCTATCTCCTCGCCGGAGCAGGCAGGTGTGCTTGCTAAACACGTGTGCTCGCGCTCAATCCGGTCCCTCCACGGAGGGCACCGCGTCGTGCGCTCTTGTTTGACTCGACCCGGCGCAGCTAGCTCCTCCGACGCTACCACCTCGATCAATCCCCACCCCTCGCTCGCTGTCTATACGAGACGCAACACTCCTCTTTACATTCAGACTCTACTGCTGCCGCTGCTGCTCCTGCCCGCGAGCCCAGTTTCATGTACACGAGCGCCCACAACAACGACCCAGAGCAACGCGAGACTGACACCACACACTTCAACTACAACAACGAGGAGCAGCAGCAGCAGCACGCCCAGCATGGCTACTCTTACAACGACGACGACGACGATGATGACCGGCACGCCGAGCGCGGCGCCGGGCTTTCGGGCGCCAATGGCGACGTGTCGGCCTTTCGCCTTGATGGAGACGAGGCCGACGGCGATGACGACGGCGAGATGGGGGGAGAAGAGGAGGAGCGGGGATGGAAGAGGAAGCCAAAGAGGGCACAGAAGAGGGCTGTTGCCAAGGAGCTAAAGAGGAAGGAGAGGAGGGCAGGAGATCAGGAGGGAGACGAGGACGATGGAGACGATGAGGAGCGCGACGAGGAGAGTGGCATTCAGAGGTGAGATGGCGTGGTGACGTGCTGCGACCCTCACGCATGCTGACGAGAGGACGATCTTTTAGCGGGCCACTGATGGGACTGCCGCTCGAGACGCTGGCGCGCATCTTTGCGCACCTCGACCCCGTCTCGCTCGCTCGGTGCGCGGCCGTGTGCCAGACGTTTGCGGCCGTGGCGCGCGACGATGCGACGTGGCGCCAGGCCTTTTCCGTCCACTTCCACATCGAGCGCAGGGCGAGCGGGCTGGGTGGTGGCGACGACACCACGACGACGACGACGCCTGTCCTGAGGCGCCTCGACGCCAGCTCGTGGAAGCAAGAGTACACGAAGCGCACCGAGCTGCTCCGGCAGTGGCGCAAGGCCAAGTCGCCCACCGTCATCTCCGACGCCCGCGTCTCGACGATCGATGCCGTCGCCGTCAGCCTGCCGCACCACTTTATGCTCTCGGCCTCGCTGACGTACGGTGTCGCCTCGCGCTGCGACCCATTCACGGGTAAAGTCGCCAAGGGCTTCGTCGATGCCGCGGGACAGGTCAACGGCGCCGGCTTTGGACCCATGGCCGTCGACCCCAGCCTCGACATCTCGTCCGTCGCCCTCGAGTCGGACGCGAGCCGCATCGTGTGGGGCTTCCACAGCGGCCAGGTCGGCATGACCGTCCTGCAGAAGCAGGGCACCAACCCACGGGGCGCCATCAAGGCCACGCGCTTCTCCGACCGCGGGTGCCACGCCGGACCGGTGCTCGATATCGCCTTGCCGTTTGGCACGGGCCGCGGCGGCGCGCACAGCATCGAGCGCAAGCCCGAGAGGCTCAAGCAGCGCCAGGCCGCCCTTGGCGAGGTTGCAGAGACCTTTGTCACCGCCGGCCTCGACGGCACGGTGCGTCTGTGGAGCCCCCGGCGCTCCCTGCCCGTTTGGACAGCCCTGGCCCTGCCCAAGAGGGAAGGTCCGCACAGACCGACGCCCGTCGTCTGCGTCGACTACGACGTCGGCTCAGGGTCCATCGCAGCAGGCACGTCCGAGGGCGATGTCGTCGTGTGGACCGCAATCGACGTCGACGCCCTGCTCCGTCTGCCTGCGACGGCCTGGGACCACGTCCTCGTCGCCTCCTCCCAGGACGACGAGGTGCCCTCGGTCGTCCAGGCTCGTGCGACGCTGCAGCGCATACAGAGCAGCGTCGTCAAGGTCATGCTGGGTCGCACACGGTCTGCTGCACCCAGTGGCGCCACCAAGGCCATCTCCCAGCTCATTCTCGACGTCGACCCGTCTGCTGAGTCGGCCCTGGTGAGGCTGCTCGTGCTCGGTAAGGGGGCTCATGCGTTTGAGCGCATCGACATTAGCTTCAACCAAGCTGTCGTCAGCGGAGGCGCCCACGACGTCCAGCGAGCCATCTTTGAGAACCCAGCCGAGAGCGAAGTGACGAGCCTCCGTCCCGACTTTGATCTCGCACCCCGTCGAACGCCGCGCAGCTTTGCCACACCCACGAGCCCCTCGCTTGGACAGGCGAGCAGCGGCGCCAACCACCACCACCTCGTCCTGGGTCCGTCGCCTGACTCGAGCCCGTCGCCCGAGGCGGCTCTGTTTGCCGAGCGCAAGTACGTCTGCGCCGGCACAAAGAACGGCCGCGTGGTGTTTTGGGACTGGCGCAACCGGCTGGGCGACGACGAGACATTCGTGCCGGCCTCGCTGTCCCTCGATGCCCACCACACCAGCATCACGGCCCTCGACCTGACCGAACACGTCGTCATCGTCGGCTGCTCCGACGGCACCATCAAGGCCTTTTGCCCGCTCACGGGCAGCCTCGTCCGCACCTTCAACGACCGCACCGCCACGCGCCACCCGGCGCGCATGCTCGCCGCCGGCGAGCTATCCGACGACGAGGCCTCGCGCTTCGTCGTCACGAGCCTCGTCGCGGGCACAGAGACGGTCGTGGCCGCCATTGGCGCCCAGGTCCTGGCGTGGCGCGCCGAAAAGGTCAAGAGCAGCGGCGGCAACAAGCGCGGACCGCGGTCTTCCTCGGGCACACCCAAGCTCGGCGCACGCACGGCATCGGGCAGGCACTGGCAGAGCCAGCGGGAGATGGAGCACGACGTATACGAGACAAAGGCTCAGCTGCAGGCTGAGCAGGAGAGCAGACAGGCAAGCTATGAGCGGTACAGGTATGCCGTCGGCCCACCGGAGATTGGTGGGCTCAGCGAGCAGGAGGCGTTTGAGTACGCCATGATGCTCAGCAGGGACGAGGAGGAGGCCAGGCGAAGGCAGGGCGCCGCCGCGGGCACGAGCGCCTTTCCGCGCCGGCTCGCCGAGAACGTCGGCAAGGGCAAGCAGAGGTCCGACGCGCAGGAGGAAGAGGAGGGGCCCATCGACTGGGAGCTCGAGGATGCGCTCGAGCAGATTGCGCTGGCAGAGAGCCGGCCTCGGACGCGGCAGACGTCAGACGAGGAAGGCGATGCTGCCGCCGCTGGTCACAATAGCACCACCTCACCGTCGCCCTCGCCCTCGCCCATGTCTTCACCTCCGCTCGGCGGCATTTCCACACCCTCGCGCGCCTGGGACATTCTCAACAATGCCGGCAGCCTCGCCCGTGCGTCACAGCAGGGCGAGGAGCGGTGGCGGCCAAACAACAAGGTCAGGACGGTCAACGTGCCCAGAGCAGCGCGGCTTTCCTCTGGCGCGGCCGCTTCATTGTCGTCGATGGAAAACGGACCTTTGGGAGGATCATCATCATCATCATCATTGCGCAGAGGCAGTCACACCGGGGCGAACAATGTTAACTGGAGTAGCCCGACTGACTTTCCCGCCTTTTCCTCGCCCTCGGGACCGGCCTCACTGGCTGCCTCACCCGGCGCTGGGATGGGCGCGGGCAGTCTACCCGGCTCACACCCGCGCCCGCAGGGCGCCTGGGCTCAGGGTTCGCCCGCGCTCCGACCGGCCGCCTCTTCCTTTTCCTCGTCGTCGGCCGGCCTCTCGGCGAGCAGGCCGTCCTTTTCGCCCCTTCCTCCACCCAAGTCCCCTGTTGGTGGGCAGCAAGGTAATCCATCTCCACCGCCCGCACGACCCTCAGAGGCGATGGACGACGACCTGAGATTCGCCATTGAGCTCAGCCTCGCGGAAGCACGGTCAAAGTCATGAACGTGGACTCTCTGTATCATCTGTATCAGATAGAAGGATTTGTCGATAGAAGTGAAATGCGATGCGATGCGCAGAGATGATCAAGGCAACGTTTGCTCGCACAGAGAGCAAGGGCCGCAAGGGAGTCCGAGTCTCGAGTCTCGGCACACGTTCGCTGCTCGAGGACGAGGCTCATGCTGCGGGCACGGACGCGAGCGACGGCGGACGAAGCAGGAAGGACCGGTTTCAGACGTGTGAACGCTATCTCTGCCAGGTGTTCCATCCTCGTGTTGCCTCATCGTGCGTGAATGCAACGCTTATCGAAGATGACGACGATGATGACAACCCATGAGGAGCCACCTTGGCAGTCGCGCAACGATCCTCGTGTCTCACGATGGCTGAGGCCCATGACCGGAAGTGGATGATAGGGCCCTTGATTCACCCCTTTTCCTTGAGACGCACATGGATCCACCAACTGATTGAGGGCCACTCCATTCGCTCGTGCCTTTTTTTCTCTTTTGTCTGACTCAGTCTCGTCTCGTCTCAGCGGGCCAAGCGTACGCTGGACAAAGACTGATCGAGACGGCATTTCGGGAAAAGTTCTTCCGTCGATCTATCCCCTCTGCGTACAGTAGGTTGAAGCGTGGGAGATGGAGTACCTCTCAGGACAAGACGGAAGAAGGTTCGTCGACCTTGACCGAAAGCGGGTGAAGAGGGAAACGAGCGAGGGGGGGAAAGAACGAGCGCTGTACGGGCTTTCTTGTTGGTTCTCTATCTGTTTAACATTATTGATGTGGAGTGCGACCCTTGATGTGTCTGAGTTGAGCGTGCATCTGCTTGCTTGCAAGGAGGCAGGCCGTGCGGGCTGCGATGCGATGCGATGCCCACTACTTGCTCCTACCTCTAGGCGAGTTGTGAAGGGGCGCAGCGGACCAATCTTCAGCTAGTAGTAGTAGTACGTAGTAGCAGAGTGGACGTGACGATCTTAGTGACACATTCCCGCCTATTCCTTCTTTCTGTGCTTCTTCAGCTCAACAAGACAACGGACAGCGTTCCGTTACCTGGGCACCGGGTTCCTATTGCACCGTGGGTTCGAAAAGTAGAGGATCAGACAACGCAGGGCAACGTAAAGGTACTTCCGAAGCACATCGCATCGAGCGCGGGCTTCAAAGAAGCTTTTGTGCGCGCAAACGATGTCCAGATGATGTAGAGATGTCCAGATTCATTGGTCCACGGTTTGGCGGTACCAGCCGGTAGAAAGGCACGCAGGGCGATCCCATGCATAAACCCTCCCCGTACCGTACCTTTGCCGACAGCAAGATAGAGTGCTCAACTTTCTATTCGAGAGTGTATGGGCTTCTAGTCGACCAATAGGCTTACTTTAGTGTACAGAAGTCATAGCCTTAGAGAAAAGCAGCACCAATGCGCACGAGGCCCCGCAAGAGAGCTGCACGTTGCGCGCCTCCTTGCCTGCCTGCCTCAACAACCTAATTTATTTTTATTCATTCCGTATACGTATCGAAGCAGACGCGCAAAAAGCACACTTCCGGGGAAATCTGAGATAGACGACCTCATCCATCGAAACACGTCAACTTTGCCCACGCTCCAGAGACGTCAGAGCATGCCTTGCGGTCAATTCTTTTTCTATCATCTCTCGGTTCCAATGCCGCTGACTAGATAGAGAGGGCAAGGCAAGCGATTTGTTTCGAGGCAATCTACCACATGCGGATATGCTTTGCCTGTAATGCCTGACGCGGGCCGATGTTGTCGCCAATTCTATCTATCTGCGTACTCGGACGACGTGCACGCCCATCGCACAGTGCATCGCAGATCGTACATTGCTTAGGCAGGCTTGCAGCCCAGATGACCGCAAAATAGGAAGACGGTCCAATGGGCACAGCTGCAAGCAGCGAGAATAGCTGGCTAAACAAGCGAGATAGCTCATTCTTGCTTGAGCGATGTTCTAGGCTGGGCGCGCCGTACGTCAACACAACACGACCCGCCCTGAAGCACACGGCCAGCCTAACAGAACACTGGCCAAAACAGGTCTCGAAGTCGGGCCGCAAAGCTATAAGAAGTGGCCCCTTTCGCCCTCCAATCCTTTCTCCCCATCAACTCACTCCTCTCTCTCTCTCTCCCTCTCCCACTTTCCACTCCCACAAACCACACTCTTTGGCCCTCGCCTAATCCTCGCTTCAACTTCAAGATGCAGTTCTCCACCGTTGTTGCTTTCTTCGCCGCCGCCGCCGTTGTCGCCGCTGCCCCCAACGCTCCCTCGTCGAGCAGCACGGGCTCGTGCTCGACCGGCAAGGTCCAGTGCTGCTCCACCACCGTGAGATTCGCTTCATTCTCCCCCTTTGGCTCTTTCTCTTTTTGCTGACAGGCCTTCTCCTCTTCTAGCACGACGGTGCTGAGGCCAAGAAGACCGCTGCTCTCCTCGGCCTGAACGACCTCGCTGGCATGATCGGCATCCAGTGCCAGGACGTCCCCATCAACATCATCGGCGCTGCCGTCAACGTTGACAACCACTGCAAGAGCAGCCCCGTCTGCTGCACTGGCTCGGAGTACAACGGTCTCGTCCAGACCGGCTGCACCAACGTCCCGGTCAACTAAGCGCGCGTTGGCACTTGCTCCCTCTGCAATCTTCCTTCGCTTTCTTGCTTAGACAGGACAATACCTATTTCCCCCCACCCCTTCCACACCCCCTCCCCCTCCCCCACACCCCCTCTCAGGCGAGGTGCTATAGCAACTAGGTCCCATCAGTAATGTGCTGGCCGGTGCAATGGTCACTGTGATATCTCCATTCCCCTTCCCCCCTTCCCCCCTTCCCCACTCTCTCCCCAGATCATCCTCAATCTATTCCCCACATCATTTGCACTCTAATCGCAAGCTTTCATCCATGACTCTCATCTTCTCGAGCACACTGTGTGACGCCCATCAACAGGCTCAGGCTTCGACTTTCTTCAAAAGAACATTCCAGGAATGGAGCCGGGCAAAACCTTGTTCTTTTTTTGGTCTGCTACTCGAGTAGAGAGAGGAATGGGACATGGACATCAAGAGAGTTGCGACCGGAGAACTCGCCCCTCCTCGACGTACTCTGTCAGCACGTCTGAATTGGAAAGCGTGGCCTTGTTGATGCCCTCTATCGACGCCCCGTTGAGCACTGCGGGTGGGAATGGCAAGGGTCAGTGACCTGTCGGCCGTCGACCGAGCGCGTTGGATGGATTTCGATGGCCTTTACTCACGCTTCTTGGCAGGCACCTCTGCCAGTTTGCCATTCATCGTCAAGGGCACGCCCTTGACTCTCCTCACGAACCTGGGAACATGCCTTGGGCTCCTCTCCCGACGAATGGCAGACTTGATCTCGTCGACGAGCGCCTGCCATTGTGCATCGTCGATCTGCTCCACGACGAGGAAGAGCACAACGACTTCATCGTCGCCCTTGGGCATTTTGAGGCCGCATACAAGGCTATTCTGAATTCTGGCAGCAGCCGTCGTCTTGGCCTCCCCTTGCTGCTGCTGCTGCTGCTGCTGCTGCTGCAGCTTTGCGACGACCTCGTAGATTTCGCTCGATCCGAATCGGATTCCACCCGGGTTGAGCACCCCGTCCGAACGGCCGAGCATGACAAGTCCGTGGTGCTCTGTCAGGACAACGTAGTCGCCGTGGTACCAGACATTGTCAAAGGTGCTGTAGTACGTCTCCCGATGCCGGTCCTCGGAGGCCTGACCCCAGAAGCCAAGCGGCTGCGCTGGAAAAGGCTTTGTGCACACCAGGTCGCCCGGGCTCCCCGCTCCGAGTGGCTTGCCCGCGTCCGAATAGATTTGCACGGCCATGCCGAGGTTCCGAGCCTGGATCTCACCGGCGCGCACGGGCAGCGCGACGTTGTGGCCCGCGAAGAGGGAGCAGATGTCTGTGCCGCCGGTGATCGCTTTGGTATTGCTCTATGTTATCAGCGAGACCAGAGAAGGAAGAGAAGCGGAGAAAGGCGGACTACTCACATCCTATGAGCGTGTCTGGTCCGACGGCCTTCATAATGAATGGGTACAGATCGGCCCGCAGCGGAGAGCCTGTCGAGAGGACTTGGCGGACCTTGAGGCTGGGAAATTCGCGTCGTGGCTCACAGCCGCTCTTCTCAAGGGCAGCCAGGTAGGCAGCACTGGTGCCAAAGACGGTGATGCCGAGCTTGTCTGCCAGGCTCCAGAGCGATGAAGCAGATGGGCGCAGGGGAGAGCCGTCAAAGAGGACGAGGGGCGCACCAGAGACGAGACCGGCCACGAGGAAGTTCCACATCATCCAGCCAGGGGTTGTGTACTGGAAAAAGACGTCTTGAGGTGTCATGCCGCCGTGAATGAGATGCTCTTTGGCTAGTTGCAAGAGCATACCGCCTGCACGATGCGTGATGGCCTTTGGCTTGCCCGTCGTGCCAGACGAGAAGAGGATCCAGAGCGGGTGGTTGAAGTCGAGCTGCGCAAAGTCGATCGATGATTCGTCCTCGCCCTCTCTCGCCCTTCCCTCTTCTTTCAGGAAGCTCTCCCAGCTTGTCCACCCTTTGGTCTTGTCGAGCGTCGTGGGAGAGGAGGCCATATAAGGGATCAGGATGACGCCCTCGAGCTTCTGCTCCTCCGCGCCGGCCGAGGCGTCGAGACCATCGACGACTGCTCGGACCTTTTCGGTGTGGTCATGCACCTTTCCGTTGTAACGCACGGCGTTGACGGCAAAGAGGACCTTTGGACGCACCGTCGTCAGCCTCTCGAGCACGCCCTGGGGAGCAAAGTCGGCCGCGGCAGAAATCCAGATTGCGCCGATGGCCGCTGTGGCGAGAAAGGCAACGACATTGGCGCTGTGAATGCAGTTGCCCGATCAGCAGAGATGTACAAGATGCTTATTTGCGAGAAAAAGGGCGCATTCACCCACCTGCAGTTCGAGGCATAGCTGGCAACTCGATCACCAGCAACGACGCCTCTCTGCCGTAGCGCCCGAACAGCCTGAGCGACCTGCCGTCGAAGCTCAGACTGCGTGGTGGTCTGCACTAGAAAGTTTTCCGGCTCCTCAGCAGAAGGCTCGGTGGCCTGGATCAGCGCAGGCTTGTTCACGAGCTCCGAGCCCGGCAGCGAATGCCGCAGCAGGTTCTCGGCGACGTTGAGCCTCGCTCCCACAAACCACTTTGGCGGCGGGTATATCCTGTCTCCCTCTGGAAGAACGTCGTCGTCCTTGGCGCGGACCGAAGCGATGATGTCGACCTCGTCCCAGCATTCGCGCCAAAATGATGCCGGATCCTCGCACGACCACGCCCAGAAGCTCTCGTAGTCCTTGCCCACGTCTGGGCGCCTGTACTTTTCGGCGATCTTTTGCTGGAATTTGGCCAAGCGTGTGCCTGACACGTTGCCGGGATCGTACATGACCTTGCTGAGGAGCTGGTCGCCGGCCTCCTGCTCCATCTCTGTCGATGTCATTGTCGTACTTCGGTGCCCTGCTGGACGAAGAAGAAGAAGCCACTGGGTTGCTTGTGCTTCCCCATCCGCCTCGCACAAACCCCACGGGCCGGCCTAGGCACCGCGGTGCTTTAGCCGGTTATTCCTCATGCCTTGTAAATGACAGAAGAGCAGTGACGGATTTGGAACGCGGCGCGTGCGTTCAAAGGTGTTGGTTGGACTTTGGGCGTGGCTGACAACGACTCGTTCCAATCCAAGCCCAATCGTCGGCGCCCAGGACGAGCAGGGCCGGGACAATGAAGCAGAGCATCCGTGAGTGTCTCTTTCGCATTGCTGACGGGAGTTGCTGCTGATGTTTTCGCCATTGACTTTATAGTGGCCTTTGGCAAGGAAAAGGGCGCGGAGCTGAGCGCTCCTCCTGTCACAATAGATCTGGATGGGTCTGACGGAGACGTCGATGCCAGCAAGGCCTCTTCACAGCTGCCTTCTATCTCTTCCTTAAAGCCCGGTCCCCTGTCGGTAACAGGAAAGGCCTCTCCCAAGAAGCGACCACCTTCGTCGAATGGCACCGGCAGCAGCAAGAAGCCAAGGACGTCTCCTATTGGGAAGGCAACAAGCAGTACCAAGCTCAAGAGCCGAACAGTGAACAGTATAGATGCGGGCTCTTCTCCCAGTGACGTGGGAAATCAGTCCCGCGACGAAAATGGGATAGATCCGAATCCTCAAAAGGCACAGGTGGGCGAAGGAAACTTGTGCCACCAGCATCGAGCACCATGTCAGCGTCTCATCCGTTGTACATGTGAGTCACGTTCCCAGCGCATTCCGTTGCATAGCGAAGCTCACTGTCTGTCCTGTGTCGATATGGAAGTGCTCAAGCCAAATGGGACAAGATGTCCATACAAGTACTGCTCCAATACGCTCTCGCGCGTCTACAGCCAAGATATGGACCAGATCTTGTCGGCAGGGCGCAACCTGCCAGGCGTCGACAAGATGCAGCATTGTGGCCCAGACGAGGCTCGTTACCTCTGGAAGGTGAGACCTTGAAGCCACCATCTCTTCAATTGTCCGAAAATCTAGCTGAAACACAGATAGTGTCCTCGATGTCGGGATATGTGCGCATGTTCTATTTGTCGCAAGAAGAAGGGATTGGAGCCATTAGGGTGAGCATCCTTCCAGATGACGTCTCATCTTCATCGAGCTCAAGAATGCATCTTCCCTTCCAGTTTTGTACGGCCGGCGAAGCCCAAAGCCTCGACATCGAATGTTGGGTCGAAGAAGGAGAAAGTGACGCCATCGTCTGGTGGGCGAAGCCCGTCACAGGATTTAATCAGGACGATGAAGAAGGACAATGTCTCGCCTCGGAGGCGCCCAGAGCCTTCGATGAAGCAGCGCATGCTCCTCCAGCACCTGAAGCCTCCCGCAGTGGCCGAGGCACCAGAACTTGAAAAGATCGAGACCCGCCTACCTGCCGCAAATATTCTCGAGAGGCTCTGGCTGTACGAAACGCTGGTCCGCTTCGATCTGCTCAAGATTCCGGCGAGAGTGCTGGGCAACCTGGATAACTTGGACCATTGGACCGAGAGCATGCTCCAAACGATCTTTGAGCGGCTCGTCCAAAGTCTCGCAGGCATCAAAAATCTCAAGGCCACGTCGGCAAATTCGGCAACGCTCAAACGAAGCTATCGACCGCTGGTAGAAGCCTGCAGCCAGCACCTAGGACGCATAGATCGGGGCGAGCATTGGGCAGCGGCGAGGGCATTGTTGGAAACGAAGCTCGTCCGCATTCCCGAGCTGGTTGATGTCGAGATTGCGGCGCATCAAAGGGCTAACGACCGTACCTCCACCCCCGTAGGAGCGACGACAGACACACTACTGAGCGGTCGTGCCACGAGGAGCAGGAGATTGGCAGAGATGAGCGCGCTCGAGAAGGTTAGGGAGATGAGCAGAAGGGAGCACCAGCAAGCACAAGGAAGCGAATCGTCAGATGAAGGAGAGGATGGAGATGGAAGTTCGAGCGAGGCAAGCTGGACAGGGATAAAGGGCAGGCAAAGAGCTCGAACCAGAGCCAAAGCCGGTAGAGGCAGACGCTACCGGCAGGAGCCCTCGTCGTCGCCATCGTCAAGTGCAAATGGAAGCGATGAAGAGGTCATGAGCGAATTGAGCGAATTGAGCGATCCTAGCGATGAGGAAACGATCGATCAGGACAACGCAAGACCTACAAGGCCGTCAAGAGAGAGCAGAAGCAACGGTCGCAAGACAGAGAAAGAGGCACCACGTCGATCTTCGAGGCACATTGCGAAGGCAGCAAGCTCGAATGAAAGCGACGAGGAAGACGGTGATATTGAGATGAGGACAAGGGCCACTAAGAGGGACAGTGGCAGTGAACGCGACGAAGTGCCAGAAGCGAGCCGGACGGAAAAGAAAGACGAGGAGGAGGAACGCCCGCTCGAGCCACCTAGCTTCGAGACAAGGGTTGCCATTCTCTCGGCCCTCGTGGATCTGCTAGTGCAGACTTCGACCGAGATCGGCCACGAGCTCGCGGAAGGCATCAAGATGGCCGCGCTGCTCGAAAAGCAAGGCAGAGATGAGGTCAAGGAACTGACGAAAGCGCACGACGACGAAATGAAAGCCCTGAATCAACGTGCGCCCAGCATGTCCAAGAAAAATGAGTATACAACGTGGAAGCACGAGCGTGCTGAGCTCGAACGGCGGCAACGGTACGAGATGCTGGATTGCCAAGTTCACACGCAGCTCCTCGTCGAACCTCACAAGCTAAGGACAGGACCAATGGGAACGGATGCCGACGGCAACGTGTACTGGCAGCTATCCGAGTACACTGAGAACATGCCGAAGGACACGCAGGGCAAGTGGGCTTGGTCTCTCCTCATCCTGGGAAATGCGAATTTGTGTGCACGCAAGGAGGATCAAAGCCTTTCTTCCGAAGCGGCGGAAAGGGAGACCGGAGCCGCTGCAGAGGTCCAACATCTTTCGAACGAGATGAAGTCGCCAGAGGGTGAAGTCGCCAGGGTCTCATGTGAAGTCCCTCGGGTCGCCCATGAGAAGATTTGGATGGGAAGCAATACTCCAGAAGGTGAGAAAGGGGATGTGCAAGCCCGTTCATTGGAATGCCCAACAAGCTTACGGTTCATGCGTTCCCACGACAAGGTATTGAGCAGCTCATGAAATATCTCAAGTATCGGCTTGCACTCAAGGAGCATGACGAGCACGTTGCCGATGCGAAAAAGGACATGGTCGCAGCGGTTGATGTTTCCGGCGAACTCGCGACACCACCGCCACCTCCCACGAAGGCCGAGCAAGCGTTGAGGAGAGCACAGAGGCGGCAGCTCAGAGAGGACCAAGCGATTAGACGGGAGCAGGTCGAGAGTCTCCTAAAGAGGCTCGAATTTGCTCGGGATTATTACGTGAGTGAAGATTTTCCGTTCATGGGAAGCAGCGGCGCTGTTCTGAACCATCTTTTCCACCGTAAAGAGATGGCACCTACGCCAAGAAGAGTAGAGGATTCGTCTCTTTCAGACTTGTTTGCTGACGAGATCCGCTGCACGCAGCCTGTCAGATCAGCCCTGCATGCCAATCCATCCTTTGTTTGACAGCTCTCTTGATTGTTCCCGTTGCTCTGCATCGTTGCCTCACCGTGCGCATGGGTATCGTCCGGATTCGTGAAGCACGATTTTCCCATGCAAGGTGCTATACACGGTTACGCGTCGCGTGAGAATGTGGAGCATCGCGCTTTGATCCTCTCTTCTTCTGCCCCCTCTTCGGTGAAAAGAGGTGTGATTTCTCGCAATTCCCATGCAAGGTACCTCCTTGGAAATCACTCTCCCTTGTAATCTCAAAGGGGTCCCCATTTTTCGTGACTTCAGCGCAATCGCAAGTAGCCAAGCCAGCCTCTATACACGGTTGCGATGCGACGCGCGCGACTATGCCAAAGGCACGTCCGATGATGGGGGGACGGTAAAGCATTTACGCATCACATCGAGGAAATCACATTTCGCCCCCTTGCATATTCTGTCTTGGAGCCCTGGTGATCATAGAAAGATCGCGGATGCCCCTCTGTACACGCTCAGCGCGCCATCGCCGTTGTCGTCTCGTCGCGTTACGTACTGTACATCAATGGAAAAGACCGGGTTGCTTAGGCAAGCCAAGACAGACTCTCTGATTCTGGGCTGAGAGGCCGAGTACACAATGCAAACGGCGACATCGGCTCCCCTGTTCGTTCCCCTTGCACGCAGGATCCCTCCCAACAAATGTATTGCGATCGTAGAGTGTCGAGCAATAGTTCGGGCAGAAGCAGACATCCTTCACAAGCGGTCCGAGGTCCCCAAAGTTAGGGAACCGCTTCAAGATTCCTTGCAGAGCAAAGCGACGAGTAGGAGTAATGATTAATCATATGTGATTCGGCTGAGGGGTAAAATCCATCCTGCTGTACGGCAGGATTGAGACGGAGAGAGTAGACAAGACGAATACGAAGATCTGTAATACAAAAGTGCGAAAAGGACTTGCGAAATACACAAGGATAGATCAACAAAGAGAACAAGTCGTCGACGGTGACCCAGAGACCTGTACAGAAATATTGTCCGATGATGGTGAGAGGGAGTGGTGGAACCGTCGAGGGTGGTGTGGCTGAATGATACATATAAGCGACATTATTGCGCCTTGCACGAGAAGTTGGCTTGAAACGCTCAAGCGGTGGTATTGAAGATAGAAGATGCAGTCGCTGGTGAGCTGTTGTAGTTGTACTTTCGACTGCGCTTCGAATTGCCCTGGCTGGCTTCTTGCGAAGGCAGAAGCTCGGTGGTGGGCGCAGCGCGACGTGAGGGCAAGGTGCTGAACCGGGAAGAGGCCGTGTTGATCGAAGCCACTGCATTGAGGTGACCGGCAGTGAACTGACATGGCTCGAAAACATCGGCAGGGTGACGTTTTTGATCGTAGAGAAGCCTGGCACTGTCATCAACTACGTCGGGGTGCTGATGACTATCGTCGAAGCTGTATCCTGGCCCCGTGACCTTCTTGCGTATGGTCAAAGCCTGAAGGCCAAACTCAACGTCCATGTCGTGCGCTTGAGATGTTTGCTGCTGGTGACCTTGAGCTTGAGTATGATGACGGTGCTGGCTTTGCGGTGAAGCATCGACGACTTGAGCAAATGCATGACGGGGCATTAGTTGAGGCGTCGGAGGAAGGCCAGTGTAGGACACAGAGCTTCTCCGGCTCTCGCTCGACTCCCCGCTACCGCTTCGACTGGATACACTGTCTTGTGTCATGTCGCTCTCACTCTCTGACGGTGACGTGGGCAAGCTACTCATGTCCGAGGTAACAGAAGACGAGGGCGAGAACACCTTGACCTGGCTGTCGTGAAGATTTGGCGTCGAAGAGCCACTGTCTTGTCTTTGCACACGCTCTGCTTGACCTTGAATCAGTACGGCTTTTGCATGATCCCATGCAACTTGAGCGGGAGCGGGTAGAACTGCCTGTGGTGGTGGCGGTGCAGCGTAGCCACGGTGTGTCCAATCATGTTCTTGACTGTGTGCTCCTGCGCTACCAAACTCCTCTTCCTCGTCTTCTTCTTCCTCATCGTCGTACTCCTCGAAGCCCTCTCCTCCATCGTTGTCATCATCCATGTGCGAGACGCCGTTGACGGAGACTGGCTGCTGCAGTTGCTGCTGAAAGTGCAGCTCGATACCATGGCGTGCCTCTGCCTCTCTTCGAGCAGCCAGTGCCGCCTGGCGAGCTTTCTGCGCTTCGTCACGTTGCCGAATGGCGGCATGCCGAGCAATGCGCTGCCGGTCTCCTTGCTCTGCGTTGCTGGCAGTGAAGCTTTTGACGGACATGACCATGCTCTTCAGCTCGTCGATGCTGCATCGCCATTCCTCTCGCACGGTGAAGACACGCTTTAATATCGAGTTCGTCTGCTTGGAAATCGGGAGAATGTCGAGGAGAAAGTCTGGGTTGCGAAGATACTCGCGGAACGTCTCGTCGGACATGGTCGCCTGCTTCCATGGGTTGCGACCGCAGATGAGATTGACAAGGATTACTCCGAGGGACCAAACATCGTTGGCTGCGGTGTCGTAGTCGGCCAGATTTGTTGAGATCCCTCCCTGACACTCAGGTCCCATGTAGAAGGTGCTACCACACCCAAAGTCGTTGCTCCTCTTCTCGTGAGTCGCGAGTCCAAAATCTGCCAGAACCACTTTGGCTCCCCCTTGGAGACATAGGACGTTCTCTGGTTTGAGATCACGGTGGTAGATGCCTTGAGCGTGGCAGGTGCTGACCGCATCGAGAATCTGACTGAAGACGTCTTTGACGACAACGTCCATGTCTGCCCTGGCAATCTGGTACGTCTCGTCGAAGTCGGCGTCAATGTCGGCATTGGGGTCTGGCATTGGCACCATATACCGTTGATTCTCGGTGATCATGCTGAACAAGTCCCCGTCCGGGCAGTAGTCGAGGATGACATAGATGCACGGGTCGTCCTTGTTGTCGATGACTCGAAAGAGGGACACAACTGATGGATGGCTGGTGACCATGGTGTGCAAGAAAATCTCCCTCCGTTGAAAGCGTCGCTGTCGGTCATCGAGTCCGACCTTGTTGAGACACTTGACGGCATAATAGCCGCTCGCCGCGCCTCCATGCCGCGAGGCGACATCGTGCGGCAAATTTGATGTCGAGGTGGAAGCAAAAGGGCCCTTGTGTAGCGGGTGCGTCAGGTCTCGTGCCAGGTAAACGACACCGTATGCACCCAGACCAAGGATCGAGACAAGCTCTAGCCTTCCATCTGCGATGCGGTGACCGAGGAGGTGCTTGTGGCGCTGCTGCGTCGAAGACGTGTTGGCGCTCATGTTGTCTTGCGAGAAGATGGAGCAAAGGTTAAGATTGATAGATGACTCGCAAAAAACCGGAAACAGTCGATTGATGCTTTTGCTGGTCAGTCTGTGATCCCTTTATCGATGGTGGGAATTGGGTAGACAATGGTAGCCTTGTCGAATGGATAAGCTGTGCGGCGAAGTCGATAGTAGAGTAGTACTGCTGACTTGTCGTCACGGTGACTTGAAGGCCCGGCTCTCTTAAGAGAGTGTCTGCGTCGTGACAGCGACGGGAGGGGCCGATTGCGACGAACAGTGGGGTCGTGGTATAGAAGGGTGGACGAAAGGTGGATAGTTGCTGGTGGCGGTGGTGGCTAGATGAGAGAAGAGAGGATTGGTTGTCTGTTGACAAAGAGGCCCGGGTTCATTTAAGAAAAAAAAAAAAAAGTCGATCCCTAGAGCTTTACGTTCTGATCCGGAAGGGTGGGTTCCAGGGTGGTGGCGGCGTAAACTGGATTGTATGGAACCTCTGTACGTTTTGTGCACAAGGAATAAGAATGACGAGCAGAGGGAGGTCGTGTTGAAGAAAGGTAAAGGGCAGTAATGTTGACCAAATCGATCGAGCGAGGGAAGCGAAAGGCCAAGGGGGCGGGCAGCCACAGGGAAGGGCAAGCGCTCGCAGCGAACGTAACACACGTCGCCGAGATCGACCAAAGTGTAGGTACAATGACAGGAAGGGGCCCTCTCGATGCTTCGGGGACTCATTACCAAAGGGCGAAAGTGATATCGAAAAATTACAATTGTGTATACCAAGACTAGTCAAACCAAAGCCATCGTCGATCGAGGAGGCTGATCGAGCGCCGGGTGGAGAACGTATACAAACAATATTGAATTTGTCCGCTTTGAGAACACCAATCCAGATAATTATTTTGAATTAAAATGGACCCTCCGATCGTTGCGGATGAGATCGCTGATTCCTCCCTCTTGCCTCGCGACGTCTTGCCTGCCCAGGACGTCGACTTGTCCGAGATTGAGTCGCCCCACTGAAGAGCATGGACATTGGTCATCATTCCAATAGCTACACCATCCGGAAACGTGACAATGCTGTCCTGCTCTGGGGTAACTACCACCTGCGAGGCTGAATAGTGTCGAGATCCCCCATGTAGATGTTAAACGTACCTGCCTCTCATTGCCAACCGCCACCAGAGTAAGATGTAATATTGAGGTATTTGCACAGGCGTCCCTCGACGTTCTGTAACACCAGCAATCACGTACGGAGTCCGACCGGAAAGGAAAGTGTCGTACTGTGGTGAAGGGTCCCTGAAGCCTCGATGCATGCAACTTCATGCAAGGAGAATGACAAATTTTCTAAATATTATTTCCGAATAAAATATATAGGTGTCCAGCTAGGTGTAAGTCCATGCAAGGAGATTCATACGTTACTACGTTTGCCCGCAAGAAATACTTGCTACGTCCCCGTCCCTGGCCCGGACCCGACCTTGCTAGATGTTGATGTCCAAGCATAGGCAGGTCTGCCGAGGAGCTCTAATCCCCGTGTTCACGTACCATGTCGAAGCACAGCGGCAAACAAAAGCCAAACTATCGGCCGGGCGGCGGACAAAGATCTGGTCAGGACCCAAGAATTACTTGACCTTCGCATTGACGATGACGCTTTCCTGAACGGACAAGGAATAATGACAAGAAGCCACTGAGGATGCACGATCACGCGTCTGCTTTTCGATCGATCTCTAGCACTTACCTTTTTCAGATCGAAATGGCGTGCAGAGACTAGTGGAGAGAGCTGCCTCATCTCTGCATGGCTCTATTTCTTCGCGTATTTTAAAGTTGCATCAGCTTGCTTGCATGCTTGTTTGCTGTTTACGATGCGCGACTGTCGTCTGAGAAGCTTCCTGCTAGCTGCAGCAGCCGTATGTGGGAACCGACAGGAACCACCGTGCAGAAGTCGGAACCCTACTTTTGCCGCCTCCCGTCCTACATTGTATTTCCACGGCATTTGTTTTCAAGCTCAGCGAGCATCTCGGCCTTTGCCAAAAAAAGTTGACAGAATGGGGAGGCGGCCTCTGCAAGCAAGGCGCCACTTTTTTATAGTTACACCATCCACATTAGGCGAACAGGGCATCTCGGCGCAGAATCTTCTCAACTTCTTGCCACGCTGCCTACTGGGCGCCCACGACAGTCTGGTCAGTAGGTGGGTTGCAACAGTCATATCCGATCGCTGTAGAAGCGGTCCTAGCCCCTTGTGTGAACTCTATTTTGTTCGAGAAGGGGCTCTTTCGCCGCATGGGCCTTTTGGCTTATCGCGCTGCGTCTCAGCTCTGTGCGGGGAGGGAAGTCGAAGTCGAGGGCCGTCCGCATCAGTCACAACATGGCGGTCAAAGCGCTGTGTGAGAACATAAGAGGCGTCCTCCGCCTGACGAAAACGTAAATTACCTTATTCGACTAAACGGGCAAAGCCGGCCTTCATGTGGCTTCTCCCCGTAACAATGCCTTTAGACCCAGAGGACAGGGGTTTTGTCCGCCACGTACTGTGCAGACAATCTTCGCGCGTGTTTCAACAGCCGCATTACGTTCATGAGCTTCGCATTACTGCGCCTGCACGATGCAGCGCGAGGACCTCTCGTTGTATCATCGTGAGAACTCTCCGGTTGGTCGTGTCACCCCTGCACGAGTTAAAATGTCCCGTGTTGCCACTTATGCACTCCTGTCAAACTCGAAAAGGGGCGAACAAGTAAGCCTCCTTAGATTAAGACTAAATTATCACTAACCCCGCGGGTCATTGATGCTGCGTATGCATGCAGCGCGGAACGTAGCTCCTTCCCCTCGTCGCCACCATGCACAAACGCGCACGCCAGCAGCCGACAGAGCAATCACCGCGCGAGGCCGAGAAAAAGCTCCCCGGGCGGCGCCTGATTACGTTTCTCTCCGGGGTGGACGGGACCGTGACGGTAAGGAGCAAGGCTCTAATCCGTGGCTGGGTCGGGGCGGGACGATGACAAATGTCACGTCGCACCTAGTCTTCAAGCAGGATAAGCTTTGCACGAGTGCCCAGCGGGCGCGAAAGGAAAAGAATGCTGTGGGAACCAAGACAAAAGCACGAGCGAGTGAGCGAGCCCCCCTGATCCCACGACTTAGAGAAGGAGCGATAGCTAGATCGTGAGAATGCATTGATCGGGAGATATGACCCAGGAATTTTTGCTGAGAGGGGTAATGACACAAGAAAAAGGTTATTCCTAGGGGGCGTCACGAAAGAAACTACTGCAAGAGCGGATCGCGGAAGTGCTTTTGGCTGTTGTTACGGTAGGCGACTTGTGTCTTGAATTGTTCGCGCCGCTTGACGTCGCGGAACTCCTTGATGTGACGCTTGGCCTCTCTTGCCTGGCCCCGGTCGCGCGCATAGACTGCGTTGCCGCCACGCGACTCAACAAGAGTGCTCTCCTTTTGTCGTGGTCCTCCGTTGAGACGATGAGCTAGTTGCCGGCCAGAGGTCGAGGAAGAGGCACTGTACGCAGAGTCTGGAGGTCGTAGTGATTGGTTGTAGTACCGGCGAAGACTGCGGTGACCAAGCCTTGCGCCTGAGGGCAACACCAATTCCAGCTCATTGTCTCCAAATCGAATGCCTCCGTCTGTGGCCGGGAGTGTCTCTTCATCGCTGTCGCCATCTTCCTCGGTGATGGCTTCGTCGTCATCGCCATCGACAAGCTCCTCGCCGTCATCGCTGACGTCCTCCCAGCCCGCATCTGGATAGCTGCTTGTAAAGTCGTAGAAATCGCTGAGCTCTAGCTTGTCGTCTTCGAAATCATAAGCGACCTTGCAGTGACTTTTGTCCAGCATGTGCTTCCGAACCGCCTCGGCCGTCTGAAATCCTCTCCCACGCCCGTTGCAGTACAGACAGATATTGCCGACGCAGATCTTGTCCGAAAGATACGTCATAAGGCCTGGCTTGTCGACCAGGTAGTCTTGCTCGGGAAGCCAGAAACCGTGATGCTTGCGCATGTGCTCCAGCGATTCATCGAGAGCGGTGAATCCAGATTTCAGGCAGAACATGCATGCCGTCGCCGGATCGATTCGCTTCGCAGTCGCCAGCTTGGCGTCGATGGCAGCTTGGATCTCTTCCTCGGTTGCATCCTCAGAGACAGTAAGATCCGGCCTGACCGGTGGAGTCTGTCCCTGCGGTTGCGATGATGATGATGACGGACCTGCTTCCTCCGGGAGTGCCTCTGCCACCTTAGACATGCTCTCGAGGGGCTCTTGCCCCGTTGCCGGAAGCCTGACGACAAGCGGGTCACTCGATCGTTCAGGTGCAGCTTTGGCCTTTGTTGAGGCGCCGGCAACACGACTGAGCGTCTCCTTGTGCCTGCGGGAGTTCATGTGGTCCTTGTATGCATTGGAAGACGAGAAAGATTTGCTGAGGGCGACGCTTCGTTAGTGCATATTCGCAAGAACATCCTCACACGACACGATCGACTCACTTGCAAGCGTCGCATTTCCCCTCTTTAGCAGGTCCACGAGACTGCACCTGCTCCTTCTCAGCTTCTTTCCTCCTCTCAAGAACTTTGGCATTGAAGACATCCGCTCTGACTGGCGGGAGGTTGGCAACTCTCCTCTTCATGTTGTAGCGGTGCAGGTCCGTTCGGTAGTGGCTGCGCTGATCCTCTGGCCTTGGAAATCCGATCGAGCACGACAAGCAAGTGAACAACGGGGCCGAGGATGAGGAAGACGATGGTGCTGACACCATCGCGTCCATTGTCTCGGCGGGTGCCGGTGCAAAGGTGGCCATGTTCGTCTTCTTAATAGTCCTGAAACGCCACTTTCGGAAATGACGACCGCCCAAAAACTGGAGGCAGCTCAAAATTTAGAAATAGTCACGTGTAAGTGCGCTTTTTACGTAATCGGTTTGAGAATCGGCCGACACGACTGCGGTGGCTTAGGCTGGAGCCGGAGGACGGGATTGGCGGTCGACTTGACAGATTTGGCCTCTTCCTCATCCCATCAAGGTTACCGGTCAGGATGCAGATCTTCGTCAAGACTCTGACGGGTGAGTATTCGTGAAGGTGTCTCCATGGCGAACGAAGGGGGTCCGACGAGGTGCTGGCCTAATCGATGGAATGGACGGCTCGTCGAGCGACTCGAGAAAGGAAAGGTTGATGGGCGAGGAGGACGTGTTGGACTTATCTGGAAGGAGAGACCAGGAGCAGAGGATGCGGCCTTGGGAAGGCTGCCGGAAAGGCTGGTCAGAAAGGCGGGGACGAAGTGGCTTGGAAGCGAGAGATGGCCCAGCAGAGCAGGCGTGGGAATGTGAGGACGGAATATCGTGCTGACTTTGGTATGCTTCGCCCTGGACAGGCAAGACGATCACCCTCGAGGTGGAGTCTTCGGACACCATTGACAACGTCAAGGCCAAGATCCAAGACAAGGAGGGCATCCCTCCGGACCAGCAGAGGCTCATCTTCGCTGGCAAGCAGCTCGAGGACGGCCGGACACTGGCAGACTACAACATCCAGAAGGAGTCGACGCTCCACCTGGTCCTTCGGTGGGTATCCTTTTCGCTTCCCCAGGGCAGACGAATCGAGCCATGCCATTTTTTCTGGTCAACGTGCTGACAATGACGTGTATCTGCTTCAGTCTCCGTGGTGGTATCATCGAGCCTTCGCTCAAGGTTTTGGCCGCCAAGACCAACTGCGACCGCCAGATCTGCCGCAAGTGCTACGCTCGTCTCCCTCCTCGTGCTACCAACTGCCGGAAGCGCAAGTGCGGACACAGCAGCCAGCTGCGTGAGTTGCCGTTCCCCCCCTTCTTCTGCATCAGCGGTGATAAACTAATCTCCCATCTGTGTCCGCAGGCCCTAAGAAGAAGCTCAAGTAGTGGTCTTGACGTCCACACTTGGTACGGGGCTAGGCCACGCCACACATGAACCTCAATCACACATGTATTCTCCCCATGTCTCACGCGCACAACATTACTTCTCTTTGATCGTCAGGGAGTTCTGGGGTGTGTCATACTGGGCTGCGCCGCTGGGCTGCCACTGTGCCAGAATGAAAGGAAACGGAAAGGCGCGGTCGTGGTGGAATATGTAGAGCCCTTATAAGATGGGTCGGTCACAGCGCAGAGCCTATGGGGGACGGGGATGAAGACGAGGGAACAAGCGATTCTTTTCTTGGATTCAGGCCTGAGACGTGGATCACGCATGGAGGTGACAGGAGAGTATTACCTTCTTAAAGAGGCAAGCCAATGCCACAGCCTCACCCACTCTGGTCTTCATCTCGTTCCGTGTGTCTCCTCTTCTTCTGCTGCTACTCACAGAGGGCGAGCCAGTAAGCACGGCAGCAGAGAACTTCGTTCTGGTCGACTGACTTACCTCAGGTCGTATATTGCAGCTGTGATGGTCGTGCGACACTGATGGCAGACGTAGGCGCAGTTCATCAGACGCCTGAGTCTCGCTCTCTGGGGCCCGTGTGCGACTTGAGAGTTGGAAAGTTGCCGTAAAGGAGGAAAAAGAAGTCCCTCTTGAAGGACAGGCAAACAGAAGAGGCGTGTGGAGATTCGGGCCCTGCCCTTTGTGTCTCTGGGCGAATGGTATTCTAAAAGGTCCATTAGCATACATGTTCACTTTCTCTACCCTCAGGGCGCAATACTGACGACGAGAGTGGGTTGTGGAAAGCTGTTACGGTCTATTTTTGGGCTCACTACTTTCGACAACCAGGCCTTTCACTTTGGCGTACTGTCTGATTCAAGGGTGGTGTTCTGCGGTCTGCTCCAAGTCAGGCATCTACATTAGTTCGCGCGAAGAGAGAGAGCCGCACAATTAAGTAGACTATGCTCTTATCCGTCAAGTGCGAAGCTGAGCGAAGCCTTCGATTTTGAACGTCGCTCCCGTTGCCGTAAAGTAATCTCTTACCTCTTTTCCACTCCGCCCGGTCAGTACTGTGAATAGCAAAGAAAGATGAGAGCCTCTGTCGTGAGTGATTTGCTGTCATTGACGCTGCATTGAGCCTGGGAGACAGAATCGGAATAAAGGAAGCCTTCCTTCTCTGTTCTGACATTCCTGACAGAAAGAAGACGCAAATTGGCCTCAACTTATGCGCTGGACATACTGTTCAGACGCCTTCGAGCATCAATAAAGTTCACGGTGAAGACACCAGGGAGAAGCAGGCAGCAGAAAACGATCTGCAGCGACGCAGGGAACTTCTGACTCTAATATTCTTCCTTGCTTTCGGTCTCGTGTGAAGCTGTGCCTGATAGAGACCAGCCCCAGCACCCTCAGCCTGCTTCGACAGAAGAAATATGTGAAGCGTCAGTCTCCTCGCATCACTCCTCATCAGGAGCGCAGGGCCACAACAGGTATACCCGGCGATCTGAAGAACGGTCTTATTTCTTCGGAAGCCGAACAGGCCATTTCACAAAATGGCGCTGGGAGCTCGGCTCGTTCAGCAATATTCAGTACAGCCATGAGCGTGAGAGAATGTTTTGTGGCGATGCCAAGAACTGAGCTAATCAACGACGCGTCACACGTGTTCCGACGGTGCACAGGCAGCGGCCTTTGCAACCCACGGGAAGCGCAAGTCAGGGTGAGCAAAGTCGAAAAGAAGGGGCATTTGGCAGTGTAAAGGGTGGCGTGGAAGAGCGAATCGAGCCAGGCCGCGCTTCTTCTATGTTAAAAATCGAAAATAGCCGCCCGTCATAGGGGGGGCAGTGTCAACCAACGGCTTGTGCGGAGGGCGAGGGGTGGGATTCGCCCAGTGGAGATTCAATTTCTAAAAATGACCAGTTTTTGGCACTTTGGCCCTTGTTGTCCGGGTCCACCTATAACCTTTATTTCTCATCCGTATTACGTCGTTGTTCTCTTCACCTGCCATCACAACAAAGGTATTCGATTCTCTCAACGTTCTCCTCTCCCCATCAGCTCGCGACCTTCGATACCGATCGAGCCTCGAGAGATCCTCTGATTCTCTTGCGCATCTCACTTGGACAGTCCCACTCGGAAGACAGACGCTGTAAAGAGTGAAGAGCGAGGAACACGTGGACCAGGACCCCATCAACGACAACATGTCTTCCCTTGAGGGAGTAAAGGCTCCCGACAATGGCGACAAGCCTAACCGTCGGCCGTCGAAGCGGACCACACTGGATCTTGAGGAGGGAGGTCTCGCGCACCCCGGCTCAGACAGCACTAGCGGCGGCGGCGAGGCAGCATCATCAAATCCGGCTTCAGACGAGAAGAGTGCCGAAGGGTCGAGCAGCAGGGCAAAGACAACGATTAGTCTGGGCAGGAACGAGAGCGAGCAGAGGATGGGACTAGGTGGTCCTGCCATGGGACCGCCGAGAAGGTCGACCATGAACAGCATAGGCCAGCGGGCACTGGGGAGGTGAGCCTGTTTGATGTTACGGACAAGGAATCACAAGCGACTGACGCAGGTGCCGCGCAGATCGTTCACCAGCCTCTTCGTGCCCGAGCATCGTCTCAAGCCTGCACCCTCAGTCAAGCAGAGCCTGTTGAACATTGTCAAGTACAACTTCCTCAATGTCGTGAGTCTCTCACTCCAGATAAACAAGCGTAACGGAGCAATCACGTTCTGACTTACTTCCCAAAAACCCCTCCTCAGCTTGTGCTCCTCATACCCGTCTCATGGGCGCTTCACTTTGCGACACCTGACAACGATCTGGCAATCTTCTTGACGTCGTTCCTTGCCATCATGCCCTTGGCTGCACTTCTTTCGTACGGGACAGAAGAAAGTGAGTTTCTGCTTCCTTCTGCTTCAGTCTTTCCTTATGATATGCCCAATGCTGATCACCCGCATACAGTCTCGTTCCGAGTTGGTCAGACGTTGGGTGGACTGCTCAATGCAACTCTGGGCAACGCTGTTGAGCTCATCGTAGCCATCATTGCCCTGCTCCAGTGCCAGCTTATCATCACGCAGACGTCGCTGGTTGGCTCCGTCCTCTCGAATTTGCTCCTGGTTCTTGGCATGTGCTTCTTCGTCGGCGGTCTTCGCTACAAGGAGCAAGAGTTCAAGCAGACCGCCGCCCAGCTCAACACGAGCATGCTTACAATGGCCGTCATCAGCGCCTTGATCCCCGCCGGGTTCCACGCAACGCTGGGCAGCGTTGTTCCCGATCCTGAGGAGCGCTCCGATCTCCTCAAGCTCTCACGAGGAGGCTCAATAATACTCATTGTCATGTACGCCGGCTACCTTTACTTCCAGCTCAGGTCCCACACCCACCTCTACGCCGACGACGAAGACGCAGAGGAGGAGCCTACGCTCGAAATTTGGACTGCTGGCGCTCTCCTCGTCGTCTCCACTGTCCTCGTCGGTGTCACTTCCGAGTGGCTCGTCGACTCCCTCGACGGCTTCTCAAGTCGTTATGGCGTACCAAAGAGCTTCATCGGTCTAGTCCTTCTTCCCATCGTGTCCAATGCCGCCGAGCATGTCACAGCCGTTGTGGCCGCGAGAAGGAACGCCGTGGACCTTGCCATGGGCGTTGCGGTGGGATCGTCGATCCAGATTGCCATCTTTGTCCTCCCGCTCCTCGTCGTCATTGGCTGGATTGCCGACAAGCCACTGAGTCTCCTCTTCGACCCCTTTGTCGCCATCCTCCTCTTCCTCGCCGTCCTCATCGTCTCCTACAGTATCGCAGACGGCCGCTCAAACTGGATGGAGGGATGGATTCTCATGAATGTCTTCGTCCTCATGGCCTTTGCCTCGTGGTACATTCCCGACTATACCGGCCTGTTTCCTGACGAGTACTGCAAGGACCGAAACTACTTCAACACGCACCCAGACGCGACGAATCTTGGCTCATCATAAAGGACCGCCCAGCGGCCTGCGTGTCGGTACGACACACCCGTTGCCTCGTCGATTCCACTCCTTTTCGCCTTTGCTCTCGTTCTCACTCTATCCATAAGGCATCGTTCTTCACTTTGGTTCTTGTTCTTCTCTCATCTTTCACACATTATCACCACAGTCATAATACTAGTAGCAGCAGTACGCGCTCTCTCATTCACACAGATCAATGCCATCGCGGTCTTTTCGCGTAATCGAATCAAACCCAGACCCTTCTATGACAATCTTGCTTTGCGGCCGGGTAGATTGACGCTGTGAATGCGCGAGCATTCATGCACGGCCGTCATTGACAACCCCTAGTGTCACGACTACCTTCCTCTCTAGCCTGACTACAGTCAATGCTGAAATGGTGTTGTATATTTTGAAGAGAGAGAAGCACGATGAAACAGAGGGGATACAGAGGCAACACAGAGCGGCTCTCAGGAGACGGTGACGGGTGCAAATGACGAAGTGCTTCCGGCCGGCGGGGGCACGATGCTGCCACCCTGGACGGGCGGCGGCTGCGCTGCCTCTTCTGCCGATGGCTCCTCGCCGGCCGCTTCAAAGGCAGACGCCGCTGCGGACCCGTTCGTTTCTTGCGCGCTCGGCTCAGAGTCCCTGTTGATCATTATCACAATCGTCCTTGTCGTCAGCGCTCACACATCCTTCTTTCTGTGACCACCACGGCCGCCTGTTGGGGCGACTTACCATTTGATGTTGAATCTCGTGACGCGTGGCTTGCTTACAAGCACCTCTCTTCTGACCCTGCTCAGATCGACCTGTTCCGGCGGGTTTTCTCGCAGCTCCTCACTGTCGTAGGCATTGTGTACGTAGTAGCCAACCCGGATGAATTCGGCGTCGCGGTACGAGGCTGTGAGTAGGATGACGGTGACGCCGAGCAGGTCAGAAGCAGGAATCTTGTCGGGCGAAGGCGCGGCAGCCTCAAACTCGAAGCTGTTGACGCCTACGGGCACGGGTCCGACCATGCAGTTGTCCAGCTCCTGGTCGTAGGCCTCTGACTCGGCGCTGCCGACGTAGATCAACTTCCACTCAATGTCGTCCTTGAGCGACGAGATGCACTCAAAGGTGATTTTGAAGATGTATGGATCTGCTCTCCGTCGCGGTCAGCATGCTGGCTCTCTTGACTGCTATGTGTCGTGTGTTGGGGAAGGAGAAAGGAGTTGGGGCCAACTGACACTCACCGGCAAAGGGAGCATTGTCGTTGAGAATCTCAACGTTTTGGAGGTGCACGACGGACATGGCGTGTGGACGCTGCTTGCTGGCTTTGCTGAGAGATGATGATAAGGAAGTGGTTAGAAGGACCGAGTCGCAGTCACTCGCTTGAGAGACAAAGAGGGTGAATGCTCGCGCAAAGAGGGCGTTGATGGACGGACGTAAAGAGACAGAGAGTGGACAAGCGCCGGCTGGAGCGAACGAGCGAGCGTGTTACTTTTTTTCAATTGGCGCGCCGCGTCGAACGCGTGGCTTTTTTTTGCTAGAGAGGAAAGAAAGCTCAACCAGAAACGAGCAAGAAGATTTCGGCGCAAAGAGGCGAGAACGCAAGCAGTCGGGAACGGGATGAAGGTCGTAGGGCTCTTGTCGGGGGGCAAGGATAGCTGCTACAACCTCTGCCAATGCGTGAGACAGGGGCACGAGATTGTTGCTTTGGCAACATTGGCACCGCCTGAGGGAAAAGGTGTGTCGGCTGAGCAGAGAAGAATCCGTGAAGTGGGAGACAAGAGATGCTGAGAGACGGCTTGTGTGAACTGTGGGGCAGATGAGCTCGACTCGTACATGTACCAGACGGTCGGGCACGATGCGATTCATCTCATTGCGCAGGCGATGGACCTGCCGCTGTATCGAACGACAATCTCAGGGACAGCACTGAACCAGACATCGTCGTACGGCTCGCGCCTTGGGCTGGGACAACAGGCGGGCCCTTCGTCTGCCTCAAGACGAGACGAGACAGAAGACCTGTACGAGCTGCTCCGGCTCGTCAAGGCGAAGCATCCAGAAGTCGATGCTGTCAGTGTCGGCGCCATCCTGTCCAACTACCAGCGCGTGCGCGTCGAGCACGTCGCAATGCGGCCAGACATTGCGATGCAGCCCCTCGCCTTTCTCTGGCTGCGCAATCAGGCGGAGCTGCTCGGGGAGATGTGCAGCGCAGATGTCGAAGCAATACTCATCAAAGTGGCAGGGATCGGTCTCGAGAGCGAAGATCTGGGGAGAAGCCTAAAGCAGATGAGGCGCAAACTGATGAAGCTTGTGAGCAATTATCGCTACTTTTAACGATCTGCACGCTGACTGGTGCAACGAGCCTCCCGACAGAACGCAATGTATGGCGCCCACGTTTGTGGCGAAGGCGGCGAGTATGAAACGTTCACGCTCGACTGCCCTCTCTTCAAGAAGCGGATTGTCATCGACCAATCGACATCGGTCCTGCACTCTGATTCGTCCTTTGCCAGCGTTTCGTATCTCCGCATCGACAGAGCTCACCTCGAGGAAAAGAATCACCCCCCGGCACTGTCAAAGGCTATCACGGTGCCTCCTCTCCTTGATTCGGTGGGTATCAAATCTCTTGACGCGGCCAAAAAAGCTTCGCCGGGCTCTCCACAGCAATTCGCTCTTGAGCGTCGTACTGCTCCCCGGCTCAGCACTGCCTCTCAGGCAACGACTTGCCGAAAAGGCTGCTGGCTCGCCATCGCTGGACTCTCGTCTCCTGCTCCGACACCAGCTGAAGAATTCCGAAATGCATTCGACAAGCTTCTCTCTGTTCTACAGGCCGAGGGCCTCTCCTCAGCTCACCTGGCCCATATCAACGTCTACCTCTCGAACCAGTCCTACTTTGCGCAAATGAACAAGGTCTACTCCACCCTGTTTGGCGCAGATCCGCCTTCGCGAGCTTGTATTGCGTTAGGTCATGAGGAGCCTAGGATCGTCCTGGAGGCGCTGGCCATGGATGATGGGATCCGGTATGACGAACTCGCTTCGTCTTCGAATACTCAAGCGGCTGTCAGACCGAGGCGGGCCCTCCATGTCCAGTCAAGGAGCTACTGGGCCGCTGCTAACATCGGACCATACTCCCAGGCCGTCAATGTGAGTCCCACTCTCTTCATTCTCTCACCCCTTGCAACTGCTGACGATCTCGCTCTATGATCCACCTAAATTATTCCATACAGGCCTTCTCGAGGATAACGATTGCAGGCCAGATTGGCCTCGTGCCCGCGGCCCTGTCCCTGCCGCCGCCGTCGGAGGAAGACGCAGAGATGGCGCAAATCGCACTGTCGCTTCAGCATGCGCGACGCATCTTCAAGGCCGTCCTCGAGGATCACCGTGTGGAGAAGAGGTACGGGTGGATCGAGGGGTGTATCTGCTGGGTGGAAGAGGGCAGCGAGGAGAGAGAGACAGCAAAGAGGTTGAACGCCTGTCGGAGCGCCTGGGACGGACAGGGGGCAATCAGCGAGGAGGATGACGAGCAAGGTTCAGAGACGTGGGATGAGGGCTGGCTGCAAGGAAGCGAGCAGAAGAGCATCCCTGTCGTTTATGCTGTGCTGCCGAGATCGGCGTTGCCGCGCGGGGCCATCGTCGAGTGGCAGCTCGTCGCACACGACGGCAGGCGCGTCGCTCCTTTAATTCACGCCGACGAAGATGACGACGACGACGACGACGAGGGAGAGGCGGGCGTGCCTGTTCGATCGACATTCCAGGTAGATCTACCTGCTGCCGACGGCGCGAAGTGGAGAGGGGAGGGTATGAGAACATCGTCGAAGAAGGGTGCGTCGTCGTTTGGTATCGCAGCACTGTCGCGCGACCCGCGCAGCGACGATCTCGAACCGCTATCGTCCATCATTGATGAGCTTAAGGAGGCGCTTTGGATCCGTGTCTTGTTTAATGGAGACCTGGACGAGGCTCTACAATGTGAGTCCGCACATTCCCCATTTCTCTCCTCGAGCTCTGCAACTCACACCTTGCCGGCCAGTGACGGACGTATTGCGGGGATCCACGGACGCCTCCATTCAGCTAGTCCCCACCTCGGACCTCTTCGACAGCCGAGGAGCACGCTGCGAAGTTGCACTCGTCTGGCAAGCCTACCACTGTTGAGTCCTCACGCAATCGTCAGTGCAAATAGTGTGTGGATGGAGTGCATGAAACCGATGCATGGGATTGTATGCGTCAAAACCGTGGTAATGTACTGTAGTAGTAATGATAGAGGCTAGAGGAAGTACTGTGATGTTGTCAATCGAGACGGCGTTGTCCGTTCTTGATCCGGTACTGTGGGATAAGCGACGTCAGGCCTGCCTTAATCTTTCGCCGCTCAATTCTGGAAGATCAGACTCACCGGCTTCGAAGATTTTGAAGTGTTCTGGCCCATACTTGGTCGGCGGCTCCTCCGGATACCCGCCATTGCCACCCTTTATCGCCCTCTGGCTCTCTACGTCGTCGTCGTCTTCGTCATTACCTGCAACTCCATTTTGCTGCCCTTGCCCTTGCGTGCCATCAAGGCTCAAGAGGTCGTCGACAGTGAAGATCGAAGCAACGTTGCCGCACCGATAGCAATAATTTGGAGCAGACCAGACTGTGACGATGGCGTTGTCGTGCATGAGCTTGTACCCCTCCTGAACAAGCTGATGCGCCCGTGCGATAAGTTCGAGATTGTTTACATGATTAAACTGGAAGACGTACGGGTCAGCAAAGAGGCTGAAGAAGTTGACGGAATCAGCGAAAAAACAGACCTCGCTCGTCACTGTCTTCCCAAACAGCCAGCCAGCGCCCCTCGGACTGACACTCCAGGTGTCGATGTCGTCTGGATCTGACCACATGAGGTCTGTTCGGGTCACAAGAGGGAGTCAGCACCCTTCCCACCATCTTTACTTGACCATGGCAACTTACCACAGAATGCACCCTCATGCGGAACTTCTTGGGCCCTCGCAATGATGCGGACCTGATCCAATGTCCGCACGTCCGGGCTCAAGCCTCCATGGACGCACAGAACCCTCCCATCGATGATCTGCAAACACCTCGCATATCAGTAGGCCGGTCGCAAGGAATTCAGCTGTGAGATATCGACTCACAGCAGCCAAATTGAGGTAGTCGAAAACCTGACAGCAGCTCTTCCAGACATTTGCATTCCCGTACTTGTGCTGGCACTCGTCGTAGAAGCCGTATACCTGGGTAATCTGCCGCGATTCGTGGTTGCCTCTGAGCAGGGTGATGCGGTCCGGCCACCTAGGTCTGCGCTTTAGCGTAACTGTGCAAACAGGCTCTAAAAAGACACATACCGGGCTTTGAGGGCCATGAGAAGCGAGAAGGTCTCTAGGCTGAAGTAGCCCCGATCGACGAAGTCGCCCTACATGCACACAGTCTTCATTAGCGCGCGACGAAGACAGAGTCAAGGTGCTTCTGGGGAACTCACCATGAAAACATAGCCCGTCTCTGGCGGCTCTCCTCCTACTCTAAAAAGCTCGAGCAGATCCCAGAACTGGCCATGAATGTCGCCACACACCGTCACAGGGCTTGCGACGGGCTGGATGTTGGACTCTTCGAGGAGGAGCGACTTGACAATGTCACAGAGTGACTTGATGTCTTGCTCCGGCAGGTACTTGCATTGTCGTAGCGTTGCTATCGCTTGGTCCAAATCCAACACCATGTCTCTCGTCACCGCCTGTCCTCTAGGCCGCCGTTTCGATCGGGTGTCGAGATTGCGAGGATGATGCGCGTCCCTGTCTTTGATGTGTGTCTGTCGCTTTGGCCGGAAAATTTGGACTTAGCCGTCTGCGCCGCCCTCTCTGTCCCAGCTCGGCCGACCCCTTTGAGCCCCCCCGTCTCCAGATAAATCAAAATTCAAAGCCAGTAGAGACGCGCGCGCGCGCCGACATTGCTCTTTTTCCCAGGCCACTTTACATCAGAGGACCGAGGAGGGAGACGAGGCCGCACGCACGACGCCCAGCGTGGTCACATTACACGAGAGAGAGTGAGATGGTGGCGATTGTACATGCCGAGGAGGATCTTGACGGGGCTTCACAAAAGCGGACCTCTGCTACGCCACACTCCCTCTTGTCGCTTTCGCCTTCGCCCTCGGCGTCGTCGTCTTCAGCGGTGAGAACAGCTGCAGCAGCGGCAGCAGCAGCCGGTCCTACTCCGAGCCCTTCGAATATGAACGACTTGTTGCCGTCCTCGGACGATGAGCAGACAGGGGACGTGCCAGAAGCTGGACCGTCGAGGTCGCCCTCGCCCTCGCCTGCGCGTCCGCCATCTGCGTCTAGGAGGAAGTCGTCGCCTGCCAAGAGGGCCAAGGGCCCGACACAGCTTGCAACGCATCTGCCGATTGCTACCGGCGAGGCTCTGGAGACGTTTGAGAGCCTCAAGGTCAACTCGCACCAGAACAACAAAGTTGGCAAGAGCAAAGGGCGGGAACGAGATGTCATGGTCTGCGAGTGCCAGTACCGCCATGGTGAGTAAAGGGAGAAGCTTTGGCTTGGGAAGAAGAATGCTGACGGGAACGACGAAAAGGCATCGATGACCTCTCGAGTGCCTGCTCCGATGATGGGACCTGCATAAATCGGCTCACACAAATCGAGTGCATGGCCTCGGAATGCAATTGCGGCCACTACTGTCAAAATAGGAGGTTGGTCTCTTGCATTTAAGTAAGGATCTTGTGACATTGGTTTGCTGACTGCAGCGCGCCGCCATAGGTTTCAAAAGGCACAATATGCTCCCCTCGAAGTGGTGGCGACCGAGAAGAAGGGATTCGGGTTGCGAGCGTCGAAGGCATTACCAGCGTAAGTCTGTTCATTAGCTCAGGCCGGGACTAGGGCGAGCTGACGGGGAGGCATATGGCAGAGACACGTTCGTGTATGAGTACCTGGGTGAGGTCGTCGAGGAAAAAGAAATGAACCGGCGGATGCAGCAGTACAAAGACGAGGGGATACGACACTTCTACTTTATGATGCTGCAACGAGAGGAGGTGAGTCGGGATGATCTGGCTTTCCTTCACAATTCGTTGGCTGACTCGTCCTCGCGGTACGGCAGTACATTGATGCGACAAAAAGAGGCGGTCTCGGTCGCTTCATCAACCACAGCTGCAACCCGAATTGCCAGGTAGCCAAGTGGACAGTCGGCAAGTATATGCGGATGGGTATCTTTACCAAGCGCGACGTCGAAGAGGGAGAGGAGCTCAGCTTCAACTACAATGTCGACCGGTACGGCAACGAGGCGCAGCCATGCTACTGCGGCGAGCCCAACTGCATTGGTGTTCTTGGCGGCAAGACGCAGACCGACATCGGCGGTATGGATCAGCTCTTCATCGAGGCGCTTGGCATCTCAGACGAGGTGGATCGTTTGGAAGCCAGGGGATCGCGGCGTAAGAAGAGCAGACATCTCGACGAGGACTATAACCCTACTCTGAGACCGATTGAGGATGAGGAAGTTGGAAAGGTGGTTACAGCGATGCGTCAAGCGACCTCATTGCGGCACATCCTCCAGAAGCTCCTCAGCCGTGTCCACATGACGCAGGACGTCGAGGTACAGCGACGACTGGTACGGCTCCACGGCTTTGTGCTGATGGCTGCGCTCATTGACGAATGGATCGACGATCGAGAGATAGTCTTGCTGGCCCTGGGCAGCCTTGCCAGGTGGCCGCTGATTGCTAGGAACAAGGTCGTGGACTCGGGCGTCGATCAATTGGTGACAAAGTTGGCCGAAAATGGCGAAGACGAAGAGCTGAGCAACCTAGCCAAGGATCTGCTCAGTGCTTGGGAAGCACTAGAGATGCAGTACCGAATCGCTCGCAAGGATGACCAGCAACATCAACAACACCAGGAGGGCCAGAACAACGGCCACCAGTCTTCTTCCTGGCTCGAACCGAGACGCTATGGGGACGATGAGGGCGATGAGAGTAACAGCGGTGCAGCGGCCGTGACACTCGAGACGGCAAAGGCGCCCAACTGGATCTCGGGCAAGCTGCAGAGTGTGGTGCCACGGCCGCTTTTCGCTGCATCCGACTCGCCCTCGACTCCTCAGACGCCTGATGGACATTCTCGACATCTTCATCACAATTATCCACCACACCAACATTCTCATCCGCATCCTCATCACCATTCGTCGTCGACCAAGGTCCATTGGCAAACTTCCTTGACAAAGGCATCGCCCGCGCTCTCCGTCGCTGCTGTTGCGCCTGCAAAGAAAAAGGTCGACATCGAAGAGATCATTCGACAGGCTAACGAATCGCAGGCGGAGCAGCGGCGCCTTGCCGAACAGAAGGCTCGAGAAGCGGCAGAGGAAGAGGCCGAACGGAGAAAGAAGGAGAAGGCTATCTCTATCTCGGCAGTCACAAGCCGAAAAAGCAGCAGCAATCCAAAGAGCAGCAGCAACGGCAATAGTCATCATCACAAGAGTGGCAGCAGCAGTAGTGGTAAACGGCAGCATTCGCAGACGCGTCCGCGTTCATCAGAGGGCGTCGAGGGACCGCAAAAGAAGAAGAAGGCCAGCGACCAAGACACCTCGTCTTCTTCACCGACGGTCGAGAAGAGGTTGAGGAAGCTCATGGGCGAGATCGTCGTCAAGGTCATGTCGCGCTATTCTGCGGAGCTCGACCGGGACGTTTTCAAGAAGCACGCGAGAGAGCTGACAAACCTTGTGTGCGAGAAGGAGCTCCGAGCGAGAGCCGCTTCCTCCTCAGCCTCTGTCCTGGACGACGAAACTCTTTTCAAGGAAGGCCTGCCAAACGAGAAAAAGTACAAGGTCAAGGTGTTCGCGGATGACTACGCCAAGAAGCTCGTGCAGAGAAAGGGAAGGCACGCGTCTGCTTCTGGATCTTCTTCGATGCAGGCAGACGACTCTGTTGCTGCTGCCCAGGCACATTCTTCTACTTCTTCCCCCTCGTCAGCTTCGTTGGCTGCTACAGCGAGCACGACGGCAACGACGGCCTCTACCTCCGCCACTTCGAAGGAGTCGAATGGGATGCGCGTTGTCGAAATGGCTAGCAGCGACATGGACCTTGCGAGTTCCGGTACTACTGAACAATAGCTTGGTGTTTTCACGTCTCATTCTCTTCCTCCCTTTTCACGGAAACCTCCCTCCACCCCCCAGCTCACCATCGCACTAGATTAATTGTTGTTCGCCGTCGTCATTGTCAATCACCAGTGTACTCTCCAATCATTGTCCCCTCTCTGTCGCCGACTGTGCAATTGTCGCTTTCCTAGATCATCTTTCCATATGAGACGTTGCTGAAGAATGGCTATTCATTGTACTGTTACAAGGATGTGAAGGCAAGGGAGAGGTGTTCTACCGAGGAGCAGCAGCAAAGGAGTGGGTCCTCTCGAGCTCCTCGACGCCCTGCTTGACGGTCCTGATTTTGTCGATGAGCACCTCGATGGCCGACGGAAGCAGCTCTTCTGGCGGGATGATGCCTGTCGATTCAATGTCGACTGTCACCAGCACCGTCGTCAGCATAGGTGTCTCAACCTCTCGAGCAAATGCATGCTTGGGATGCCACTCACACATGAAGTGATCCCGAACGCGGCCCAGCTTGACGCAGTCCTCAAACTCTGGATGCCGGAGCACCTCGCGGCTGACTGTGTCCTTGCGAGCGTCTTTGACATAGATCTCTTCCCGTCCCGTCTCTTTCTGCCTTCGAACACCAATGACGCCCTGTGGGAAGCACCTGACGAATTTGCCAACGTTTTCCTCACCGCCGTCGACGATCTTGTCGGAGTCGAGGATGTCAATGTGGGGCAGGAGCCGGTATGATGCAGTGGACACGGGCGAGAACTTTGTGTGGTCCTTGCCGACGCCCTTTACGCAATGTAGCTCCATGAAGACCTTTTGGCCGGGGCGGAGCTTTGCGAGGAGAATGTCCTGGTGGACCGGGCGGGGCGGGTCGTCTTTCCAGTCGACAGATTGGTCGCCCTTGGGGTCCCATTCGAGGTCACCGGAGAGGACTAAGGGGAAGGTGTTTTCAGCTGAGTATGGGGGAGGATGAGTAACAGAAGAATCTCAAGACGTACCTTTGTCTCCTTTGATGTGGTTCGGATCACCCTCTTTTGTCCCTGGTGTCCGCTCGCAGCTGACATTGAGCGCAAAGACCATAGTATTTCTATCCGTCGGCGAATCATCTGTTCCTCACTCTCAGGATCAGTAATCAAGACTAGCCAGAAAGCGAGAGGCCTGACAAAGACTCACCGCCCTTGAAGTGCATCCTCTTTGGGTCAATCTTGAGCGGCACAAGCCCCAGTCGGTGGGCGAAGACCTCATCGACGACGATGCTCGTGTTGTTCCACACGTAGACATTTTCGATGGCCACCGTAGGCACCTCGGCAAGAAGCACTCGCCGGATGGCATTGGCCACGCTCGCGTCCACGCCCACGAGGTCCAGCTCGATGCGGTCCGATGAGAGCCGGGTAACTTTTGTCTGGAGGTGAGCCTGAAGCGCCTCCAAGGACCATTGCTGCGACGAAGACGTTGCGCCCGATGCGCCAGAGTTGAAGGGAAAGTCTGTCGAGGTCGTCTTGGAGACCCACTCCCGGTTGATGCCGACCAGCCTGCTGTCCTCGACCATCTCGATGGACTGACGACCAAGAAGAAAGCGTAGTGGCCGGAATCCAGCTTCTGAACCAAAAAATCAAAAACAAAAAAAAAATAAAAATCACAAGGTGGAAGAACTTGCCATGTGGCTCCGTTCCACTTCCGATTCGACTCTTGAACCTCTTGGCCGAAATTTAAGATTGTGCGCTGCGTTGCGCTTTTGCCTGCTCCTTGTCCACAGCCTCGGACCCATCGAGGCTTTAACGACGATGACGACAACGACGACGATCGTCAGGCGACACGATACAAAGGGGAAGGGGAGGATGATGTGTACAGCCTCTGAGGAGTCGCACGGTACTGGCGATTGCGCGGACAACAGCGAGGATAGAGAAGGGAGAGGGCAAGGGACGGGACAAATCCTGACTCTGGGGGGGATCATCGACGACGAGCGAGCAAAGGAACGTGCAGTCGGCCACAGAAAAGAAAGGCGACGGCGAGGTCTGTCAAGCAACCCTTTTCTCCCTGTGACGAGGCGGCTCTTCCTTGTTGCTATCCTGCTTCTCATATCTCTTTCTCCCGGGGTCCATGCGCAGGACGAACTAAGCTCAGCTGGCGACACGCAGCAGCTGACATCGGCGACATTGACGACAGCGAATCCGAGCAGTGCGGTGACGATTTCCAGTCCGTGGCGAACAGTCACAATTGATCAGGCGGAAGCGAATGGGACTGTCAACATTCCTAATGGCAACCTGCTCCCAGATGGCGTCCCTGTCGTCACGCAGCTTGACGTCGCTGCACAAGAACCGATTATCTTCCATATTCAACCGTCTTATGTAGTACCTTCAAATCCCTTGTGGATAAGTGCGACACTTTGCTCAGGTCCCTCCGTCGCCCCCCTCGTGGTGGCCGACAATCGCACCCAAAGTATCACCAGTCTCGACCGGCCCACTCTACCACGAATGTACGTGTCGACCGACGAGAATAATCAAAAACCTGGTCCCGACTCCCTGCCCAACCGCGGCGATGGTTTCGGCAACGTCCAATACTTTGTTGGAGGCCACGCTCAACTGACGCTCGCGACTGAGGGAGATGCGGACGACAGGGTCGCCAACGGCGCCTGGATCAGCATCTATCCCCCTGAGACGGTTCCAGACGCCAGCGGAACATGGAACATCACCATCATAGTCAGCACAAGTCTTCCTCCCGCCAATGTCTCATCGTCGGCAGGTCTGACATTCTCCGACAGCGACACGACTCGAGCGCTTCTGACGACCAGCTTTAGCTTCCAGGCCGACAGCACACCTCCCAATGCCACTGTCTACGTCCTACCTACCGATGGCGAGCACTCGCTTCCGATGAGCGAGTCTTACAACTCGTCCTTTTGCGCCCTCGAGTCTGCCTTCCAAGCCTTCAACTCCACGCCAAATCCTGGGGCACCGGCCATCAATGCGACCATAACTTCGCGGGGAAGCACCCAGCTCGACGCTGGCGACGAGCGAAGACTGCAATACGAGCTGACTGGGCTACAGCCGTCGACAAATTACACAGCCTGGCTTATCGAGCACACAGAGACAGACATCACATCGCCGAACAGTACGACATCAACTAGCTTCATGGCTACCACGGTGTGGCCCGCCATCAAGTTCACGACCAAAAACAATGAAAATTGCCGGCTGGTGTACGACGTATCCTTTTGCCCGCAGGTGGCCTACAGCATCCCCGTGGGTCCGACTGTCTCGACGGATCGAGCACTGTCCGTCATCAACGAAACCTTTGCGCCAAACTTTCTCAACTTCTCGCGGACGGTGGACACGTTCCCTTGCGGCTCGATGGAACAGGGCAACTATAGCCCGGTGAAGACGTGCGACGACTGCAAGAGGGCCTATCAGGACTGGCTCTGCTCCGTGACAATGCCGCGCTGCACTGACACTCTCGGCTCGACATCGAGTGAGCAGTCTGTCACAAACACATCGAGTCTGACGGCAGCCTACACAAACGTATACAACCTGACGGGCAAGGAGACAGCCCTCAACACCGAGCTGCTGCCCTACATTGTCGATCGCGGTGGAAGCCACGGCAGCAAATCTCGACGGTCGTACATTGAGAACGAGCTCGAGGTGACGAGTGCTTACGGCGAGGTGCTGCCCTGCATCTATACGTGCTTCTTTGTGAGCCGCTCTTGTCCCAGCCCTTTGGTCCAATGGGCCTGTCCCATCTGGGACGTGTCGGCCCAGATCGACTATGGCACCTTTGCCGATTCTGGCCAGCTGGGCCTGGGTGCGGGCGAGAATGGAGGGGCAGGGACGCTGGACGGGCAGCGATTTGGCGGACCGAGCCGGTACGTCGCCCAAGACGGGTTCGGCAAGACGTACTGCAACTCCCTTGGCGTCGATCTGCGGCTGCGGGAGGAGAACGGAGCAGGGCGGCTGGCGAGAACGGCTTCGAGCATGGCGGTGGCGGGTGTCATGGGTGCTGCGCTGTTCTTCATTTGATTCTTTTTTTCCTTCTTGTCCAATCCTCATCATCAGATCAACTCATATAGAGGTTCTCATACAATTTGCATACTCGCTCTTCTCCTCATCGAAGCCATCGGATCAGACAGACTGGGACCTGTTGCTGCAGAGACCTTTGATTGCTGAAAAGAGTGGCTCGCAGTCCCGTGTCGGAACCGCACAAATGAGATTGTGAGGAACAAAAGTAAGAGGTGTGAGAGAGAGAGAATGCGTGCGACCTTGAAGAAGAGAGGAAAAGACCAGGATGTGAAAAATGAAACGCAAGTGTTCAATGCAGGGCAGAATGTCGCTTTTCGCTCTCGCTCTCTATGGAGAGCAGTGAAGAGGGGAAAGAGAGGAGAAGAGATAGAGGGAGCAATGGAAAGGGAAAGAGAAGGATAGGTAGGGGGGTATATCAGCCCTTTGTTGACGAAGCGGCCCTCCGGTGCTTTGCGCTCGTGCCACTGGCCGCATTGCCGCCAACAGCCGTCGAGCCGAGGCCTCCAAAGCCCTCTCGAACGACGACAAAGAGGCAAGTGACGCTGATGATGTCTTTGATCTCCTCGCGCGTCAGACCGGCCCCATCGGCACCCAGGCTGCTCGCGCTGAGGTCCGGCAGCGGAAATGGAATCGCGAGCTGGCCGACGAGCTTGGGGTGGTGTGGCGCTGGAGACAGGCTGCCAATAGGAATGCGCGTCGTCGGGCCCAGGACCAAGTGGCACGTCCAGGGTGTCTCGGAGTCTTCAGGGTCCGACTCGGGATCGTCGTCATCGTCGCCGCTGTTGCCATCGTTGGAGATGCTGATCCGAGGCGGGTTGGAACCTGCGTCGGTCGACTGTCGGGGAGAAGACGTGCCAACCGACGGGGGCCTCGAGCCAGTCTTCTTTGGAGGACGAAGGTTGGACGACGAGTCCGCCGCGGCAGACGAGCTGCGCTGCGAGAGGACGCTGCCCCTGCGAAAGACCGAAACGTCAGAGCTGCCCCTCCTGTCGCCCTTGACGCTGTCCGTGGCAGAACGCGCGTGGGCGGCGACACTCCTCCGCCTGCTCGAGGCCCGTCTCGTGGCCGACGGATCCCTGGTCCACTCGATCCGGACGGGGATATCAGTGGGGGGTGGGTGGATCTCGTTGCCGCCCATGCGATTCACGATGTTGAACCTCTTCCAGACACTGCTCAGGATTGCGTTGCTCCCTGCCTCGCTCCTACGCCTCATGCTAGCTTCCGGATTTTCATCTTCGTCGAACTCAGCCTTGCGCGTCCACTTGCGCACCGTCCAATAGTAGCCTTCTGTCCGCTTCGAAGAATCACCCTTGAGTCCACCACCGACAACGAGCTGAGGGATATCGAGGCCCAGCGTATGGGTAAAGGTGTTGGTAAGGCCGCTGATGGAATCCCGCGTGCTTGTTGCTGTTTCCCTGTCGGTACCCGACGTCACAGAGGGAGCCAGGCTCTCCTTTGCACTGGAGACGCCTCGTACTCCGCTGCCAACAGACAATCGGCCAAAGAGAGACTGGCCGTCGTTGGCCGACGAAGGCTTGGCGAATACGCCACCACTCACATCAGGCCGCGCCTGGGCGCTGAAGCGTTTAAACTTGCTGAGAAGCTTGCCACCAACAGTCTCCGGCGGGCTTTTTGCCTCGGGCGTCATTGCTTCAAAGGAGGTGGGCGGTTCTTCCGACGTGGGTGGGCTCGTCTGCTCATCTTCAGACCGCCTCGACAGCATGTGGGAATCGACGCTGCCATCGCCCGGGGACCCAACGCCGCTCCCGCTCCCGCTGTTGGCCACCGACGTCGCTGTTACCGGCCCTGACCTCGATCCCCGTCGACCAGTCTTGTCGAGCGTGGCCAGGTCGTTGACTCCATAAATGAGCTCGTGGGGCTCGAGGTGTCCGAACCCGTCGATCTCAACGCCCTTTCGTCCAAACTTGGCCACCTTGTCGTCTGTCCCCGCGTCCGTGACAGTGGTGGGGAGGATGCTGTGGAAGCAGAGGTTGTAGAGCGGTGTCACTTTGCGCGACGAGGAGACACCACTGCTGGACGTGGAGTAGGTCGAGAAGCCGCCGCTGCTCGTCTCGGAGCTCATCGAGTTGCTCCGGCGAAGGCCGCCCCTGAGCGACGTCGAGGAGGAGGTGGATGCCGTCATGGACACTTCGTCCCTCGATGACTCGCCAGACGTGCGAGGCTGCCCCGCGGGCTCTCTGGAAGAAGGTGGTAAGGGAATGACGAGCTGGATCTGCAGGTTCAAAGGGTTCGACTGCTTGCTGGGTGGGGGCCGCACGATGACGAGAAGCTCGGGCGGGGCGACTTTTTTCGCCTTGCGCCTTTGCCCGCTGTCGTATGCTCCACCACGCTGTACCTGCTGCGGCTGCTGCTGCTGCCAGTCTGCCTCGCTTCCTGATCGCGCGCCGCCGTGGCCAAAGTCGCTGCTTTGGTAGCCAGACGAGGTGACGCTCAACCGGCCAATCGAGTCGCTCGCATAGGTCGGTGCCACGTATTCGTCACCACCACCACCACCACCACCTCGAACCTCGACGCGTGGAATGACAATGTCCGGTCTCTGCGTTGCTGCTACCACCGCCTCGGCCTCGATTGTCGCATCGCTTGCATCTCGACGCGGCCCCAAGGGCAAATTGGCCTCACTGTTGTGGAGCCCAGCCAGCGGCGTTCGCTGCAGCTCGGGGGTGCCCATTGTATGCGGCCTTGGCGTGCGCATGCTCGCCTCTCGCTCGTTTGCCAGGCTCGACGCCGTGCCTAGCGTGGGCGTCTTGCCGTCCGAGTAGGACCGGCTGCTGCTTGTGCTGGCCGTCCTCGGCGCATGTTGGCCTAATCGCGGCGTGGGCTCCAGCATCCTGTGGAGACGCTCTGCGCGAATGCGTGCCGCGGTCGCTGCTGCCGAGGCGCGTGGCGGCGGGTGGTGGCCGTGTGGGGCGGACGCAGGTCGAGACGGGCCAGGCGTGGCACTGGGTGTTGGGCCGAGGCTGCTCCGGGGCGAGGCCACAAACGGTCTCTGTCGCTCGTCCGGCGGGAGCCAGCTGGCTGGCCGTGATCGAGTGGGCTTGCTGTGATAATCGACAGGCGTCGGTGCCTCGTCTTCTGAGCCCTCGTCTTCGTCGTCTTCCTCTGTGATAAAAGACCCGGGAGGTGCATAGTGTGAGCGAGAATGAACCTGACCATGGACATGGCGAAGATGGAGATGAGAAGAGGAGGGGCCAGACGCAAAGTCCGGCGCGAGCACCATGGCGGGCATCGTAAGAGGGGTAGAGCAAGGGAGAGACAGAGAAAGAGAGAGAGGGAGGAAGGAAGCTGCTACGCCGCCACGACTCGCATCGACGCAAAGTCAACACGATCCCGAGGGAATGGAACAGAGGCAGCGACAACACCAAGAGCAGCAGCAGCAGCGTCGATGGATAGGATATAAGGGAATGGCATTGGGCAGCCGCCAACGCCCGTCACATTCATTCCGTCGCAAGTGCTGGTCCGCGGCGGAAATCAAGTTCCGTTCGTAGCTGCTGACTGCGCTGGATGTGCCCTGACAGGGCGTGACAGCCTGCAGCGCAATTCGGAACACGGCTACAATTCGCCTCCAGGGAGCGGAAACTCACAGTGTCTCTGTAGAACCTCTCCTGGCATTTGCCCTCTGTTGTTCGGGACTGGTTCGGGTTGTCTGTAGGAAAACGCACCGAGGGGAGATCAAGGCGTACGACGCGGCTGGGCAATTCCAGGTCAGGTCGAACGAGGCGAATTTTAGCCGTGTAGGTTGTGTGCGTGAGTTGTGTGTGAATTATTTCCTTGCTACTACTCTAGTTTAATTTGCCGTGGCGTTTCCCTTTTTCTTGAGACCCGAGGGTTGCTCAGCAAGCTGGTCGACGAGACAAGCAGAGCGCGACGTAGAGCAGCAGGAGCTCAGTGTAGGCCGGTCCGTCAATGCAATGACGACGGTACGGTACCCCTTCTCCGAATAGAGAAGCCACAGGGCCGACTGCGATCCAGCGGGCAAGCAAGAATTGTGTATTGAAAGCTCTAAATTCAAAAGGGGGGTGCTTGCGTGGGGAGGGAAGGGGGGGAAGGAAGGGTTCAAAGGCGCGCCCGCGCGACGACTTCACTTTACTTCCTCGGCCCGGTTATGCGAACACGGCTTGGAGCCAGGCTAGATTGGGACTACCGCTCTGAAGACGGTCACCACTTTGGGCAGGGTTCTCATGCAAGTGCCACTTTGATTTGGACAGGTCATGCGACAAGATAGTAGTAGTACTGCTGCAGCATCATGATATGCTTCCTGACCTGATGCCCGACGTGCAACGCTCATGCTGAAAAGCTACGCCCTGCCTGATTGATGCCCAAGCAGCAGGTGCGCGCTTCTCCGAGTAGTGAAAAGCAGCAGTAGTAAGCTGATCTGCTCTCTCTCTCTGCGCAGCTTCGAGATCCGTCGGAAACGAGACACAGCTGCTGCAATACTGCAGCTCCTGTTCCGCGGACGGACGTCGAGTTCCGACATTCGATCCAGGGAGCTAGCTCAGCAATTTGACCTTTTTCTATCGCTGATAGCCCAGGGTTCTTCTACCCGCTCTCTTGGCGCAGAGCAGCAGCATTGCTTGTCGAGGATAGGCAAGTCAATTAATTTGTACTTCTTGACTACAACTGAAGAGACGCCCGCATACAAACTTTCATGCTGAATCGCTGTAGAGACAATTCTCTTTATTAATTGGCCCTACTGTACCAAGCCGAGGTCCAATACGCATCTTGTCATGTAGCCCTTTCCCGGTACGATTCACCCCGATCGCCGAGGAGTGCGTTCGATGACAGAAACTTTCAGAGTGACCGAACAGGATATCTCGCGTGACGAATCTCGAACCGCGTGACCGAAAGCGTCCGGGGCACCAGAACCAAGACCCGATCCGTCTCACTAGTCGCATTTCGGCTGGCTCGGGAGTTCCGCGTCTGCATTACTAAGCAAGACGGGCACCTGTGCAAGACTGGTCCTGTCACTCACGTCTTTTCAGATTTTTTCCTTTTTTTTCGGTTTCGACTCATAGCGCCGTTCCTGTGTAGATCTGTCCGTATCGTCGTCGCTCGTATAAGAGACGGAGAGACAACACCACACTAGCGTTCCCGATATCTTCAACACAGGGTGAGATCGCGAGAACTGCGACCGCAAGCGTCCCGACTCATAGAGGTTCACACATCAGAACCAACAAGCACTCCGAGACAAAACCCTTGCTCCATCCCACACACTCACAGTTACAGTGACACTCACACCCACTCCAACACCCTCCTCCCCAAAATGACGACCGACCTCGCCCTCTCGTCGAGTTCTGCGCCTCTGGCTGACGCAACAGTGAAGAAGGCCGCTGTTGCTGCTGCCGCTGCTCCTGCTGCCGCCGCTCCTGTAGCCAACGGCAACCACTTTGAGTACGTCAACGACGTCCATATCACGGGCTACGAGCCCCTCATCTCGCCCGCCCTGCTGCTCCACGACACGCCCGTGACCAATGCTTCTCGCGAGACAATTGCGCGCGCCCGCGGTGAGGCCTCGGCCGTGGTCAATGGCAAGTCGGACCGGCTGCTCGTCGTCGTGGGCCCCTGCTCGATCCACAACGTCGAGGCGGCGCTCGAGTACGGTGCGCGACTCAAGGCACTGATTGCCAAGCTGCCGAACCTCGTCGTCATCATGCGGGCCTACTTTGAGAAGCCGCGCACGACCGTCGGCTGGAAGGGCCTCATCAACGACCCCGACATTGACGGCTCGTTCCAGATCAACCGCGGGCTCAAGCTTGCGCGCAACCTCCTCGTCCAGCTCACTTCGCAGGGCATCCCCGTCGCCTGCGAGGTCCTCGACACCATCTCGCCCCAGTACACGTCGGACCTGTACTCGTGGGGTGCCATTGGTGCTCGCACCACCGAGTCGCAGCTCCACCGCGAGCTCGTCTCGGGTCTCTCGATGCCGATTGGCTTCAAGAATGGCACCGACGGGGGGCTCACCGTCGCCATTGATGCGATCCGCGCCTCGTCAAAGCCGCACGCCTTCATGGGCGTCACTGCCCAGGGTCTGGCAGCCATTGTCAAGACGACGGGCAACAGCGACCTCCACGTCGTCCACCGCGGCGGCAACGGCTCGACCAACTACGACGCGGCGAGCATCGCACACAGCCGCGCCGAGCTGACCAAGGCCATCCCCCAGCGGCACCCCAGCATCATGGTTGACTGCTCCCACGGCAACAGCCAAAAGGACTTCCGCAAGCAGGCCCTCGGCGTCGCCAGCGTCTGCGAGCAGCTCAGCGCCGGCGAGACGGCCATCACGGGCGTCATGATCGAGAGCAACCTCGTCGAGGGCAAGCAGTCGGAGCCCAAGGCTGGCTTCTCGACTGCCGCCGACCTCGTCTATGGCCAGAGCATCACCGACGGCTGCGTCTCGTGGGAGACGACCGTCGAGCTCCTGACGAAGCTCAACAACGCTGTCGCTGCTCGGCGGCACCACCACGCGTCGTCGCTCAACGGCAGCGCCTAGTCTTGTCTTTTTCTCTGCTCCACTAGCTTTTCACTTTGTATCACTTTTCTTCTCGCCTTGACAGCCTTGACACCATGGACAATTTGATCGTCGTCTCAGCACACACAAACAGACAGAGAGAGAGATAATGGCTTTGATTGCTGAGGCTTAATTGTGTGTTTGCTAGGAAGTGCCTACCAGTCCCTCAGTCTGCGCATCATGGCAAATGCTTCGCTCCTGGCCAGCTCTGACTCTCTCTGTGCTCCCGCTTCTCTATCTGGGCCTGCCCCTGCTCCTGCTCCTGCTCCTGCTCCTTCTGCTGAGCCTGCACCTGTACCCGCCTCTCCGCGCGCGAGGCGCTTGCCGTCGGCGTCGCTCAGTGCCGCACACTCTCGCCACGCCCTCAGGGCCCTGCTCAGCTGCCGCTGCTGCTGCTGCTGCTGCTGCGCGCGTCCACCTCCGCTGCCTCCGCCTCCGCCTCCGCCTCCGCCGCCGCCGCTGGTGGTAACGGAATCAGCCTCGCCGACGTTGAGGGCAGCAAGGATGTTGGCGAGGTAGTCGAGGTCGGCGCCGAGCTGGGCAGCGCCCGCGGCGCTCAGGCGCGCAATGCTCGGCAGCACGAGGTGGACGAGGTGGGCGAGGAGCGAGAGGCAGAGGCTCTGGACGTAGGCCTGGAGCACATGGCCCGCGGCACCGCCCTCGTCGTCGGCGGCCGTAGTCGCTGCGGCTCCATTCGTCGCTGCTGTCGTCGCCGCCGCCGCCGCCGTCGAGGATGTGGCTGCCGAGACGGAGCCGTCGGCTTCGAGGGGCGCGGCAGACGAGGGCGCCGTGGCAATGGCCGCGACGCTGGCGCTGTGCCGGTGCGAGTGCGCGCGCCGCTCCGTCGTCGGCGATGGCGGGCCCGCCAGCGACAGCGACTCGGTCCTGTGGTGGTTGTGCAGCGGCGATCTCGGCACCGCCTCGAACGCGTCTCCCTCTGCCTGCTTCTGCTGCTTCTCCGCCTGCGCCTCGTCCTCGTCCTCGCCGCCGCTGTCCCCATCATCAACAAAGGGCAGGGCAGCCATGGCCCAGCGGAGCGCCGCCTCGTCGGCCCAGACCTCGAGCAGACGCGGGAGGTCGAGAAGGCCCTCGCCCACGCGGCTCATCGCCTCTGTCGGGCTGAGGCTAAACGTCGGCATCGACAGCTCGTACTCGTTGACGGCGCCCGGCAGCCGGCTGGCCTCCCACGCGGGCAGCGAGGCGTAGGCCTCGAGGTGCGGCATCAGGGGCGAGAGGACCATGTCGGTGAGGTGCCGCTGGAGCGTGCGGACGTGGGCGAGGAGCGCGATGCGCGCGGCATTGAGCATTGTGCCGCGCTCTGCTTCTCCTGGTGCTGGTACTGGTGCTGGTGCTGGTGCTGATGCCGTTCGTCGAGAAGAAGACGGCGCATACAGCGGCCCTTCTTCTCGCCCCGGCTCCTGTCGCGCGACGGCCCGAACAGACTCCATGACCGCTCGCAGGCCCTCGTCGTCGGCCGCGGCGGTCTCCTGCGCACAACGAGCAGCGACGAGGATCGCAAGGGGCGCCCGTGGCACGCCGCCGTGGAGGAGACCTGCACTGCCACTCCCGCTCCCGCTCCCACCGGCCTCAGGCGCAGAAGTTGCAGTAGAGCAGAGGCGCCGCATGGCCTCCTGGCCTGCCCACGTCGACGGACCGAGGACCATCTCGGCGGCGTCGACAAGCCGGGCCGCCACGCTCCGTTCCACCTCGGCGAGTCTTCTCCAGGCATCGTACGCAGTGCCCAGCAGGCCCACGCCCTCTTCGAATGCCGTCCATTCGTCGCCTCCCGCGCCTGCTCCCGCTCCTGGCCCCGCTCCTGTTCCTGCTCCTGACCCTGCTCCCATGCCCACTCCCCCTAGTGCCGTGCCGTCGCCGAGGCCGAGCGCGTCGGCGGCCTGCTGCCTCGCCACCTGCGCCGCGCGGGCCGCCCTCGCCTCGAGCCGGGCCTTTGCGCCGTCGAACAGACCCGCAAAGAGGCCATCGACCGCCTCGACGAGGCCCAGCGTGCCAAGGCCGTAGGTGAAGGCGACGTTGCGCAGCGCCGCGTCCTCGGCCAGGCCCGCGGCAGCGACGACGTCGTCGCGCAGCTGCTTTGCTAGTTGAGCACCAAGCAGGATCGACCCGTGCGACTGCTGCTGCTGCTGCTGCTGCTGCTCGTCGTCCCCGGCAAGCGCGCGGTGCCGGACGCTCGTCTCGCGCGCCCACTCGGCCGCCAGCAGCCGCTTCTCGAGGGCAGCATACGAGAGCTGGAACGGCAGCAGGGGGTCCAGCAATGCGCGCTGCCAGCTGCCCGGTGTTGCTGGAGCAAAAGACGCAGCAAGTACCGCCGCGAGCTCGTTGTGGGTGGTGTATGCTGCAGAAGAAGAAGACGCTGCTGGCTGCTGCTGCTGCTGCTCGTCAAAGGTGCCCGACGTCTGCCGCGAGGGAGGGTAGTTTGCCACGCTCAGCCGCCGGCTCTGTCGCCGGCTGCTGTTCATCGATGTGCGCCTCGTCAGCGCGGGTGCTTGAGCAACGCTGCTGCTGCTGATGCTGCTGCTGCCCATCGTTGGACTCATCCTCGGGTCCGCGGCGGGGCTGCTGCCCTGCTGCTGCTGTTGTTGTTGTTGCGCCTGTTTTATCTGGATCGAAGAGCTGCTTGGAGAAGTCATTGACGGTCGCTGCAAGTTCACAGGCGACGCCGGTGGTGGCTGCTGCTGCTGCTGCTTCTTCGATGGCGTCTCTTCGGCCGGCGCGACTCTCGCGATGGCACGGTCGATGTCGCTGTATGCGTCCTTGATGGAGGCGTGGGCCCTGACGAGCACGAGGAGCGCCGCGTCGTCGTCGCTTCTCGCGGCGCTGTCCAGCGTGGCCCCATAGCCCGGCTCGAGGGCGAGGACGGTGCTCGCGACAAAGGCCTCGACGCTGCCCCGTGGGTCGTCTTCGAAGAGGACAGGCGCATAGAGGCGCTCCTCGTTGACGAGGGCCACGAGGGCGGCAAAGAAGCGGGGCAGGACATCGGCGAGGCTGGTCGTCGAGGCAGCCAGCGCCGCCGCTGTCCTGTCCTCGTGGTGGTGGAGATGCTGCAAGGAAGCCCAGTCCTTGACGAGGCCTTCGCGCCGCGTCTCGCGCCATCGCTGCCGAAAGACGTCGCGGCCGCCATCGACGTGGGCGAGGACGTCTGCGAGCTCGCGCACGCGCCCAATCGCACGCTCGCGCACGGCCGCCACGACGAGGGGCGAGATGGCGTCGACAAAGGCGCACGTGAGCGTCTCGAGGAGGCTGCGCCGGACCTCGTACTCGGGCGTGCGCTCAAAGACGGCCAGGCTCGTCCGCGCTTCGGCGAGCCGTGCGGCCGCGGGCGCGTACTTGGACTCGGACAGGTACGTGTCAATGTCCGTCGAGAGCGTCGACCAGCTCTCGGCGAGGCTGAGCACGGCGAGGGCGGCGGCCATGCGCGAGCGCAGCGACGAGAGCGTTGCGAGCCGGTCGAGCGAGTCCGACGCAGGTCCTGTCGCAGCAGTAGCAGAGAAGGAGGAGGAGGGCAATGACACCGACGATGAAGAAGACAACGACGACGAGGCCTGGAGCGCGGAGATGTGGTCGCGGAGCGTGCTGGCAGACTCCTTCATGAGGCGCAGCTCGAGCGAGAGACGCGGAATGGCGCCATTGATGCCCGCGATGGAGGCGTCGATGGACGTGGCCGTGTCCTGAGATGCCAGCGAGAGGCTCGACGAGATCGACGAGAGCAGCGCATCGACGGCGAGCAGGTGGTCGCGCGAGCCGGGCAGCGCTGCCGGCTTGGGCACGGCGTGCGGCGAGGAGGGCGACCCGTCGAGGCGCAGGTCCAGCGCCGGCGACGGCGGCACCTGCTGGCGGTCCTGGCCGCCTCCGCCGCCGCCGATGTTGCGAGAGAGGCCAGCAGCGAGGGTATCGTTGAGCCAGTCGCCGACGCCAACGCCGTCGTCGTCGCACGAGTCCAGGCCCTCGATCAACGATAGCGACTGCGACTGCGACGAGGAAGGAGCGACGTCTTCGTCGCGCGCCCGCAACGCCAGGCTGCTGCCGGGGCTCAGCAGCGACGGCTTCGATGCCGACGAGCGGGCCCCGAGTGGCGAGACTTGCTGGCTCATCGCTCGCTCGCCTGCCTTGTGTTCCCCCGCTGTTCTTCCTGTTCTTTTTTTTTTTTTCCCTCCGAATGTGTCTTCGTGAGGATAAATCTAAATTGGATTGGAAGAAGGACGTGACGGAGCAACCAACACGCGCTCAGACAAATGCTCCTCCACTGTCACTGGACCACGGGCTGGCAGGACCATCAGACAGAAGTCTTCTTTCTCTTGCTCTCTCTTGCTCTCTAAAAACGTGATGTAGGATTACAGAACAGGACGAGCTGCGTTGTACGAGTCTATCAATGACGCTGCCACGGCTGGCTATTTCAAACTGTATGCGAGAAGTTTCTCTAAGAAGAAGAAGGAAGAGGGGAGAGATCACTCGTCGTCGTCGACCCGGCATGCAGACTCAAAGTCTTTGTACTGCTCCATCCTCGCCTCGACGTACTCTGCAAAGCGCTTGATCGGGCACGAGTGTCCAGGCCCATCGTCACAGTCGTCCATGCGCTGCACCGCGCCATTGACGACGGTCCTGATGTAGTCGTTGCCGCCCCGTGCGCCCCGTTGATGCTGCTGCTGCTTTCCCGCCTCATCTTTCCCAGTTGCTGCCGCCTTGCAGTTCATCCGCTCAATGGCGACGTGCCCGAGAAAGGGGAGCACATGCGACGTCTTCCAGATGCGGTCCTTGGCGATGCGGTCCGTCGGCATGGCGCCCACCTTTGTCTGGTTCCACAGGCCCAGCGCCACCAGCGCCACCGGCGGCTCCTCGCGGTGGGTAAAGTAGACAAACATCTTTTGCGTGCTGTGCGTCGAGTTAGGTGGGCGGTCCGGGTCTGGCAGCGACGGGTCCTTCTTGCCCCGCGTTTCGACCCTGTCCTCGGCCTGACGATCATCGTGGTCATCGTGGTCATCGTTGTCATCGCTGCGGCCGCCGCCCTGCGAGAGGAGATTGTGGGTCGACGTGTTGAGCCAGTGCACGCCGAGGTACGGCGCGACGGGGCTGGCATAGCCGACCATCTTGTGGTAGATGAGGTCGTTCCAGTAGCCAAAGCTGTGGTAGTCGTCCTCGGACAGGATCTTGTACGAGCAAAAGTCGCTCTTGCCCACGCCCTTGATCACACTCTCGTATCCGCACAGCATCTGCGTCCGATTCTCACGGTCAGCTTTCGAGACTGCCAAACGCAGGTGAAGGGTAGGTTTCACTCACGGCAATCGCAATGACATCCTCGAGGCGGAAGTCAAAGGCTGGAGCGAGGGACCGGAGCCGCTCGAGGGGAGCCTGGCCCCACACCTCGAGCCAGGCGCGCGCATCGGGCTTGCCCGGCTCCTTGGAAAAGGCTGGGCACACCTTCTGCAGAGAGGGAAATGCCACGTCAGCTTCTACTGCTGCTATTCAAAAAAAGGCCAGTGCCACCCACATGCGGCGTCAGCGAGGCGGACCAGTCGGCATCCTTGTTGGGCACCTCGACGAGCTCGAGGTACTTGCCGTCGCCCTCGCCGTCGTCGCCCTCCTGGCGGTGGGGAAAGGCGCCGCGGATAAAGGCCTTTGCGGTGCCAATGTCGCGCTCCGAGCTGGCGCTCCAGACCTTGAACGGCGTCTTGACCTTGCTTGTGCTTGTGCTCGTGCTTGTGCTCCTGTTCTTGCTCTTGCTCTTGTCGGGGCCCGGGTGGCGCGGCGGGAGCAGGTGCGGGTACAGCTTGCGGAAGCGCTTGCCAAAGTCGTGGGCGTCCTGCTCGCCCGGGCCCGTCAGCTGCTCGAGGTTGTCGTCGTTGATGGGGCACTCCCAGTCGCGCAAAAAGGACAGCGCATTGTTCTCGTCGTCGTTGCTTCCGCTGCTGCTGCCAAAGGCGTCCCTTGCCTCGGCGACGCGCTCGGCAAAGGGCCGCATGTAGTCATCCCACTCGTCGTCGTTTGCATAGATGCTCGAGTGGCGGATGAGAAAGGCAGCCGAGGTCACTGTGCAGCCGGCGGGCGGCTCGATGTTGGCGCCGGGCGCATCGTGGTACGGCGCAATACCCGAGCAGTGCTCCAGGGGCCCCCACTCCGGGTGCGGCTCGCCCTCGTGTCCGTTGGGAGACAGTACCACCTGCTGAGGTGCAAAGAGATGGCCCGGCGCACCCGTCACCAGCACCGCCGCGCCCAGGAGGCTCAACGCTCTCGCATACAACGGCACTGTGGCAGTCGTCCGCATCGTCTCGTCTGTTCCGTCCGTGTCGCGGGCTCGTCGAGGTGATGGAGAACGGACGGGGGAGCGTTGTGCGCTCGCTCGATCTGGCTAATCCACTTCTTTGTCACTACTACTTTCTCCCATCCATCCATCCATCCATCCAGAAAGGGAACGCAAAAAGAAAATCAAATAAATTAATCGCCCCTTCATCTGCATCTCATCGTCAGCGCAAAAAACACTTGGGTGGAGAGAAACAAGCCACAGATGGGGAGTGAGAAAAAAAAGCTGCTTAGGTAATTGCTGCCCGTCAGTGCGCGAAAAGTCAGCAGTCGGCCTTCAGAAAGTTGTCAGATGTGATTTTGATTTTTTATCTCTGCTCTGGTCAAGAAGAAGAAGAAGAAGACGAAGAAGGAAGAAAGAGGGCGCGATGAATGTCGGGAGATCGCTGCGCGCCGTGCTTCGAGCGGGGGCGCGGAGAGGGCAGCGGATAGGAGCGGGAACGGCAGCTGGTGGTGTTGGGCGGCAGCAGCGATGGCTGGCGACGCCGGCGTCGTTTGCGACGGGCGAGGCCGAGGCCGACACGAGGGAGCTGCGCGCCCTCTTTGATGCGCCCCGGCCGCCACCGCACCAGCCCGTCGCTGGGCCTTCTTCTTCCTCTTCAGGCGCATCGAATGGCCTCTTTGGGTCGCCCTCGCTGACGTCGCCCCAGTCCTTTCTCGACCTGGCCCAGCGCACCCTCGTCCGGGCCCAGCTGCTCGTCTCGCGCATCGCAGACGCACCCGCCCATGGCGAGGCCGAGATGAGGCGCGTGGTCCGCAACTTGGACCGTCTCAGCGATCTCCTCTGCGGCGTCATTGACTGTGCCGAGCTCGTCCGCAACGCACACCCCGACCCGGCGTGGGTCGACGCCGCCAATGCCGCCTACGAGCATCTCTGCGGCTACATGAACGTCCTCAACACCCACACCGGCCTCTACACTGTCCTCGACAAGGTCATCTCCACACCCGCGCTGCGCGACAGCCTCTCGCCAGAGGCCCTCGCCGTCGCCATGGTCTTTCTGCGCGACTTTGAAAAGTCGGGCATCCACCTGCCCAGCGCAGCGAGAAGCCAGTTCGTCCAGCTCAGCGACGACATTCTCGTGCTTGGACGGCACTTTCTGCAGGGTCAGCCTGCCGCGGGGGGACAGGCGGCAAGCGAGGAAGAGGCGGAAGAAGAAGCAGCGGCAGCATCTGTAGAGATGCCCGTGGAACTGCTCCAGGGCACCCCGGCGCCAATCCTCGATGCCCTCGTCGCCTCGTCACCGGGTGGCGGCAGCAAGGTGCTCCAGCTCCAGCCCGGCTCCTGGGAGCTGCAGGCCATCTCCAAGTATAGCCCCAACGAGGCTGCGCGCCTCATTGCCTACCGTGCGCTGAACCGAGGCGCAAAGACGCAGGTCAAGACGCTCGAGGCGCTCCTCCGCAAGCGCGCCCAGCTGGCCCAGCTTACGGGCAACGAGAGCTTTGCGGCCATGACGCTGACGGACAAGATGGCGCGCAACCCAGCCAACGTCGATGGGTTTCTCGGCTCCCTCGCTGCACACCACCGGCCCCGGGCGGAGCGCACGCTGGCCGACCTGCGCGCGCTCAAGCAGGACAACGGCGAGGTGACGGCCTGGGACCGCGACTACCTCGCCGAGCAGCACCTCCGCACCCTCGGTCGGTCCAGCCTGGCCTCGCTGCCCATCTCGCCCTTCTTCAGCGTGGGCACCGTCTTTGCCGGCCTGTCGCGCCTGTTTGAGAACCTGTACGGCATCCGGCTCCGCGCCAGCCCCGTCGCCGAGGGCGAGGTGTGGTCCAAGGACGTGACGCGCATGGACGTCGTCGAGGAGGATTCCGGCGTCATTGGCACAATCTATGCCGACCTCTACGCCCGGCCGGGCAAGCCGCCCAGCGCGGCCCACTACACGGTGCGCTGCTCGCGGAGGACCGACGACGACGACGCGCTCGCCGACTACACCTACGGCTCCCTCGACGAGGGCCGCCAGCGCCTCACGGTCGAGCAGGGCGAGGGACAGGGCCTCGCACGGGCGCTTCAGGTGCCCACGACTGTCGACAGGGCTAGCGGACACGCCTACCAGCTGCCCGTCGTCGTGCTCCTCTGCGACTTTGTCCGGCCGAGCCTGCAGACGGGCCCGAGCCTGCTGAGCTGGCACGAAGTCGAGACGCTCTTCCACGAGATGGGCCACGCGATCCACTGTTAGTCATTATCCCGCTTTGTATGCTTGTATGCTGACACTAGAACCTCCCTTCTTTCGTGGCTTTCTCCAGCCATGATCGGACGGACAGAGTACCACAATGTCTCGGGCACGCGCTGCGCCACCGACTTTGTCGAGCTGCCCTCGATCCTGATGGAGCACTTTGTCAGCAGCCCCGAAGTCGTCGGCCTCATGGCGCGGCACCACCAGACGGACGCCGCGCTGCCCTACCACCACCTCACCAACCACCTCCGGCTGGCCAAGTCGCTCGAGGCTCTCGACACCCACCACCAGATCCTCCTCGCCTCGCTCGACCAGCTCTACCACTCGCCGCTCGCGCTCCAGGACGACTTTGACTCCACCGACGTCGTCCACGACCTCGAGGCGCGTGTCGGCCTCGTCCGCGCCGCCCCGCGCGCTCAGGACGCCGGCAGCGGTGGCATCGCGTGGCAGGCCAACTTTGGCCACCTCTTTGGCTACGGCGCCACCTACTACTCCTACCTCTTTGACCGCGCCATTGCCGCCCGCGTCTGGGCCCGCGTCTTTGGCGGCGGCAAGGACGCGCTGAGCCGCGAGCAGGGCGAGCGCTTCAAGACAGGTGTCCTCCAGTTTGGCGGCGGGCGCGATCCATGGGAGCTCCTCAGCGCCACGCTGGCCGACGACGAGATTGCGCGCGGCGACCACCGCGCCATGCAGGAGGTTGGCCGCTGGGGCATCTCGGACCTCGCTCAGCGCTAGGAAGAGAATCCCCCCCAACCCCACTTCATCCTTTTCCCTGTGCCCATAGTCTGCTGCTTGCTTGGAACAATAGAGTGCATCATTCTTTCTTGGTGGGATTCCGCGTATATAAGAGGGAAGAGAGGAGTGAGACAGACAGGACACAGAGACAGACAATAGACGAAGGAGGCCCAGGCGAGACAAAGGAGGGCGAGGAGGAGGGGGAGGGGGAGGGAAAGAGGAGGAGGAGGAGGAGGAGGAGGAGGAGGGGAAGGAGGAGGAAGAAGAGATTAGGTAAAGGAAAAGGTAATGACAAGCTTGTCAAGACCGAAGGCGACGCGAGCGGCTAGAGAGTGCTGTGAGGTGGTTGTAGAATACGAGCAAGAGGAGAGGCGTCTTTGGTAAAAAAATGTCGTGGTGCCGAGCGCCGAGGTGACTTCTAGAGGGGGAAAAGTGGGAAAGTGGTAGTAGTAGTAGTTGTAGTTGCCGGCCAACCCGGTGCTTGATGCATGTCCCTTCGTCCCGTTACCTTGTACGTGTGTTTTCTCTTCTTTTTCTTCTTCGCTTCCTTGGTTCCCTTGGTTCCCATGAGAAAGGACGCCGATGCCGAATCTTTCCTCCGATTTCTTCTTTCTTCTTACTGCCCCGCCTGCCAAAGAGAGTCATATGCTCTTGTCAGCAAGCAGCTCCGATCATCACGGAAAAGATCAAGAATACTCACCTGAGGGGGGACAGGCCCGGCGCTCTGTCCTTGGGCGTCGTCGATGTTGTGGAAGTCAAGGATCTCGCTGTACATCATCACTTTCCACGTGTCGACGGGCAGGTCGGCATCGTTGAAGCTCCAGTCAAAGGCCTCCTCTGCCTCTGGCTCGTCGGTGGGGTCGTGGTAGGGCGCCAGGTAGGGGTGCGAGAGTGCCTCTGCGGCCGTGATGCGGGTGCGCGGGTCAAAGACGAGCATCTTCTCGAGGAGGTCGAGCGCCTGCGGGTCCTGGTTCCGGAACTTTTGCGAGAATGGCACGCGCTCCCGCTTGGGCAGCGACTGGACGAACCGGAGCGTGTTCTCGCTGCAAATCGTCTGAATGACCTCGTCCGGGGGGGTGCCCAGGAGCTCAGTGATGATGGAGAATTGGTTGACGTGGTCCTTGCCGGGGAACAGCGGTCTTCCCTCGAGCATCTCGGCAAAGATACACCCAGCACTCCACACGTCGACTGATGTGTGCATGCAGAGTCAGCTTCACTCGATCTTTTTTCAAACCGCCGCCTTGCTGGTCTTTGTCCAGCACTCACCAGCCACATCGTACTTTTGCCACGTCAGCATGATCTCGGGCGCTCGGTAGTATCGTGTGCTGACGTAGCCCGTCATCTGTGGATCCTGGATTCGCGCCAGGCCAAAGTCGCAGATCTTCAGGTCGCAATTCTCATTGACGAGGATGTTGCTCGGTTTCTGAGAGAAGAGTCGAAGAGAGAGAGATCAGAGTCTGACAGCAGCATCAACAACGACAGGAGCAAAAGCCACTCACCAAATCACGATGCACGACACCGGCCGAGTGGACGTACTTGAGACCACGGAGGATTTGGTACAAAAAGTACTGGATAAACTGCTTCTCGAGCGGCCGGCTCGTCAGCAGTCGGTGCAGGTCGGTGCCCAGGAGCTCGGTGACAAAGTAACTGTATGGGAAGAAGAGTCTTAGTCGCTGGTATGAAGAAGCGAAAGGGGCAACAAGACGCACATGTCCTCGAGTGGCGAGATGAAGATGTCGGACAGCGAGATGATCTGCAATGGACAAAAGCACCGCTCAGCTTCTTGAGGTGTTTCCATCACGATGAAGGACAAGAAAGACAGCACTCACGTTCTCGTGTCGGATGTGCTTGAGCAGCTTGAGCTCTCGGTACGTCCGCTTGGAGAGGACAGGGGTGCTGAAGGGCTTCATGATCTTCTTGATGGCCACCGAGGCGCCTGTGAGCTGGTCCTTTGCCGAGCACACGAGCCCAAAGGCACCCATGCCCACGGGTTGCAGGTCCACATAGCGTGTCGTGACCTCGAACACCGTCCTGGAGTCGGCGCTGTCAGCTCACCCTGCCTGCTTTCCTGCCTCTGGCGGCCTGGCTCTCACCCAAAGATGCTTAATCTAGCAAAGTCTGCCGACGCCATCTTGTAGTCTCTGTATTCTCTGCGATTTCTTTCGCTCCTTATCGGTCGTGGTGACAGACCTGTACTCTTGCTGAACTGAGCTCAATGCGGGGTTCCGTGTTCTAGGATCCGGCGGCGGGGCTGTGGGAGCGCACAAAAGTGGTGTGAGCCGGACCTCCTAGAAAGTATATGTGGAACTCCCTTCTGCAGCTGAGGCTGCGAGTAGGAAGGCGAGACGCCATGGAGGTTCCCCCTTCAAAGCCGAGTTTCTATGCTCTCCGAATCTCCGCGAGGGCTATTGCGCAAGACCATCCTGCGACTTTTGCGCGGAAACAAGGACTAATACTAACCTTGGCGGCGATGCAGACCGGTGACGAAGCCTTGACAGCTGAGCAGTGTGGGTGTATGCCAGAAGAGCGAGGCCCAAAACCCGAGGAGACAAGAAAGGAAAGAGAGAGAGATGTGTGTGTGTGAGTGTGGAAGAGGTAAGGTCAAGGAAAAGGCAAAAGATGATCAGAGGGTTGGTGCGCGCGCGGATTCAATGTTGACGAAGCTGGCTCACTGCCCTTCTCCGCCTGGGCCTCAATTTAGTCCGTGGGTGGGTGGGTGGCCCTTCCCTCACGTTTTGTCTCTTTTGCACGTAACCCTGTGTATTATGTAATGTTTTCCCACTACCCTCTTCGCTTCATGCAGGCAAGACCAGCTTCCATCTTCTACAAACAGATTTAAGCCCGCTAAGATTGAGACGATGAAAAGAAAAAAGGCAGAGACGAACCGGGCCGCTCCACGCCACGGAGAGCTTCTTGTGAGCCATGATGCAGATTTGCTTTTGAAATAGCGAGCGAGCCACTTTGCCAGAGATCCCGGAGAGTGGGTCGCGGACGCGTGCTCGCCGCGCGTTTGTGGCTTTTCTTTTCCCCCTTCTCATGGTTTCCTTCGCCTCCCTGGAACTCTGACGTACTTTCACATATGCAAAAAGAGAGAGATTCAATAGTGCGAGTAGCTGTAACAGCTATGTGGAAGATGGTTTTGCCTTTGGAGCGTGGGTTTGCCTCCTGTCCGCCGTCTTGCTCAGAGTAGAGGAGTCGTTGTCGTCACAGCCGTCTACCTCCACGTGGCTTAGAATCACGTTCCGAAGGCCCGCCGGTCGAGGCTAGTAATAATACCAAGGAAGGCCAATGCGGGCTGGGGTTTCCAGAGCTTCTTCGACTCCTCACTCGTTGCGAACCGCGCCGATCAAGGACTAGAGGCGAGAAAGAGACGAAGGTGGGCAAGATGAGCTCGGAAGCACCAGCGTCTGCTCCTGCTGCTGCCGTTGCGCCGACCGGGCTGCAGCCGAGCGCCTATGCTGATGCCTTTGTCGTGAGTGGAGCAGGCAGGCTGACGTGGGGTGAAAGCATCCATCGGAGGACTGACGTTGGGGCTATGCTCCAAAGCGAGGACCGCCCCGAGAGGGCGTGCAGCGGATCCAGACCCGGCTGCACAAGGCAAAGGTCCTGACCGACGAGCTGTGAGTGCCAGTGCCTCAAGCGTCTGTGCGTGTGGCTTAGCATCATGGATGGGAAGCTGAACAAACATGGCAACCGACATGCAGCGCAGACTACTTTGCTGCACGCCGCGAGCTTGAGTCATCATACCTCAAGGCGCTCTCCAAGATTGCCAAGCGCTCCTTCCTCTCGGACCCGTCTGCACTTGGGCCTAACTTTTCGCCCGTCTATGAGCGACTCGTCATGGAGATCGGCGAGCTGGCCAGCATTCACGGCGAGCTCGAGAAGAAGCTCGAGTCCGAGTGCGAGGTCGCGATGCGCAGCGCACCCAACCGGGGCGAATGGGGGAGAATCAAAGACCACGACGACAACCTGGCGAGCACCTTGAAGGAGATCAACACGCTCGAGTTGCAGCTGTCCAAGGACCAGAAAAAGGCCGAGATGGCATCGTCGAAGAAGGCAGGCCAGGCGCACCAGAAAGCGACAGAGACGGAGCGAAGCCTGAGCCAGACGATGGATGTCTGGGAGACGGAGTCGCCATTCGCGTTTGAGGCGTACCAGAGAATCGACTCACAGAGGCTCGACCTCATGAAGGAGATTGTCACCAAATTTGAGACGGCACAGAGCGACGCAGCGCAGCGACTGATGCAGGTCACCGAGCAAACGATGCAGGTCATCCTCAACTTTGATCCCCAGGCCGACATGCAGGAATTCGCCCTTCGCAATGCCACTTCCTCGTCTCGTCCTGCTCGAAGAGATGCCGCTGCAGCCACCACCACTACCGCCGCCGCCAATCAGAGCACGAATATGCGTCCTTCGGCCCCTTCGTCGGGACCGCCCGCCGCTGCGGCGACGTTGCCGACCGGAGGGAGCGACGCATACAGAGGCACAGGGACCAATGGCGTGTCTGAGTTTGGAGCGGTGCGTGCCTCGTCTGCCTCCATCCACTCCTACGATCGTCCGGGCACGGCCACGACCGAGACACAGCAGCAGACAACGCCTAGCCGCCTTGGAGGCAGCACCCTCAAGAGTGCCCTCACTCGCTTTGGAAGGGGTCGCTCGAGCAAGAATGCCAACGAGAATGCCACTTCGACGTACGGAAACCTGGGTGACCAGACGGAGTCTTCGATGGGACCGCCTGCCTCATCCTCGACTCCTGTCCGAAGAGGGACCCGAGGAGGTCCAGGAGGAGGAGGAGGAGGGTTAGAAGAACAGAGGAGTGCCGACTCGTCTGCCTACTCAGCAGCGGGCTTGGGCGCTGGAGCGGCTGCCGTCGGGGGCGCTGCCGCAGCTGGCAGCCTCATGGCTCCCCTCACTCCTTCGCGGAAGCAGTCGAGCTCCACACCTGCGACCACGGCACCGCCTCCTCAGGTCGACGCCGAGGGCTTCTCAATTCCGCCACCCGACAGAAAGCCATGGGAGTTGGGGGCTGGTGGCGCACCAGCGGCAGGTGCCTCGCTGATGGATGGCGACGACGACGAGAACGAGTCTCGGGACCTTTCGACGGACGCTGGCATGCCCAAGATGACGGGCATGAGCATCGCCCCGCAGGCCATCTCTGAGAATGCAGAGCAGGACCAGGCGGCGCTGGAAAGGATGCGCTCGACGCTGCTGACTGCTCGGTCTCCCGTGGTGGCCCCACAGCGAAGGAATACGACGCGCCGAGACCGTCGCGATGTGCGCAACACGACTTACAACCCCGGTCTCACCCTGCCGCCTGGTGTAGGCGAAGAAGACAAGGCAGAGACGGGCGCGACGGCACCGGTTGCAGCGAGTGGCGGCAGTCAATTTGGTCTGCCCACTGCGAGCAGCCCGATGAGCCAGCCCAGCGCATTCATCGGCTCACCAGGCGTGGGCGGCGACCGGACGCAGAGCATCATCTCCATGTCGTCCGCCAGTGCGGCGCCCGGCAACCCGTTCGACGGATCCGCGCCCGGGCTGCGCGCCAGCATTCTCGAGCGCGTCAATGTCCTCTTCACGGGCCGACAAGTGACCAAGATCATGGTCGTCGGCGAGGTGTCGGTCTCGCTGCGCGATGTGGCCGCCTCTCGCGAGCCGATCCACATTCGTCTCGAGTCCTTTGAACAGCTCGAAAAGGCGGCGCCCAACCCAGCCTTCCTGCAGCCCATCGATGGAGACCGACCCGGCGAGTACAAGCTCGACGTGGGTGCGCTTCTAGATCAGGGCAACCCTGCAGCGGCCATCAAGCCCGGCTCGGGTGGGCAGGCAGTGCTGCTGCAGTACAAGGTGCACGTCTCGGAGTCGAGGCAGGCAGAGTACGTGCCGCTGGATGTCTCGACGCAGTGGCGCTGTGAGGCGCATCAGACGTCGATGCTCCTCAACTTTTCTCCAAACGCCAGCTCGAAATTGGCGACCTCGGTGGTGCAAGGCCAGGACGACGGAGGGATGCCTGCGTCGTTGCAGGATGTCAGCCTCACCGTCGACACCGGCCCGAGCAACGTGACGGGTGTCATGTCAAAGCCGTCTGGTACCTGGTCGGCCGAGCAGAAGCGCATGTACTGGCGCCTCCCAGAGGATGTGGCCCTGTCCAATGGCATCGTCGGCGGCTCGGGCGCCGGAGCGCCGCAGAAGATCTTGGCCAGATGGCAGGTCGATGGCCAGGGCCAGCCGCAGCCGGTGCAGATCCGGTGGAGGGTCCCGGGCCGAACGCTGAGCTCGCTCGGTCTCAGCGTCGTGGACGAGTCTGCGTCCGGTCTCCGATTCGATGCCGTGTCGAGACAGACCGTCTCGGGCAAGTACATTGCCAATCCCTAAGTGGACAAGCTTTGCTATCCCCTTGGTTGCCCCTCTTCCTCTTCTTTTCCATCCCGTCTCGTTCCTCCTTCCTTCGCTTCCTTACCGTCGTTTCATCTTAATTGCTCTCCCAACCATTCCTCCTTCGCTAAGCCCTTCCCACTATGTTTGCAGACTTGAATTGACTGGGGAGATTGCTTGTTGTAGCTACAAATACAGGAATGGAATTTGAGGATTGGATGCCTGAACGGAGAGACATCCGCTGTCAGTCTTCAGCAAGGAGCACGTACTCTCTCGAGCTTGCGCCGATGCGCATCGTGTCTCCGTTTCGCAGCTCGTAATACCTCGACGCAGGCACTTCTGTTCCGTTTACCGTGCAGCCGTTTGCTGAGTCGAGGTCGATGAGAAAGGGCTTGATGGTGCGCTTCTCGTCGCCAAACTCGTTGCGCTCGATGATGTTGCGGTACTGAATCACGGCGTGCTGCTTGGATGCGCTGGGATGGTCGATGGGCACGTCGGCGACGGTGTGGTCGCGGCCAAAGAGGTAGGCCGACTGGCGAGAGATGTGCAGGACGTCGACTTCGCGGCCGTGCTTGAAGACGTAGAGGCGCCACTTGCGCCGCGGCTTGCGCGCATCTGGCGGCTCGTGATACTTGAGCGCGACGCCGGCCTTGCTGTTTGACTCGGCCGCGAGCAAGCCAGAAGAGGAAAAGTCCGGCGCAGACGATGGGCCTGCATCTGCCTCGCCGCCTTGGTCCTCCTGCCCCTCACTCTCCTTTCTATCCTCGGACCGACCGTTGGACCGGTGGCGGCGAGGCGGTGGCGAGGAGCTGTTATGTCGCGCGTAGTAGGCTTCGCGCTCGCGCGCGCGGTCTGCTTCGAAGTTGCGTGGCGAGCGCGAGCGGCGACGAGGAGCGTCATAGTTGCGCGACCCTGGCTCATACCGTTTACGCCGCCCTTCGTCTTCGTCATGCCGGCTGGAACTGCCCCCTCGTCTTCGGTATTCACTCTCCCGGTCGCTTTCCCGCGCCCTGTCCCGGCCCCCGTCCCTGTCGCTCGGCATTGTCGTCTACTGCTGCTGCTGCTACTCTTCGTCGTCGTCGTCGTTTGAATGCGTTTAGGAACGCGAGGAAGTCAGAAGATCAGTAAAATTCCACGTGCGTGAAATAAGCAGTGGAGGGAGGCGCCAAAAGAAAGGAAAGCTGACAAGTGGGGCGGCGCGAGCGGGCGGGCGCGCGAGACAAGAAGAGAGAGGGCGCGGCGCGCGCGTCAATTGGTCGTAACTTTGGCTCTCTTTTGGTGTTGGTCTTTGAAACCACGGCGACGCCCATCACCCACACCGCCGGAGCAATCCCTTTCGAAAAGAGAAGAAAAGACAACCACAACGTGAGAAAAGACAGGTGGTAGCTCTACACACGGATGGACAGATGAAGAGGCAAGCTTCGGCGGTCCCATTGAGGGAATGCGATGACGAGCGTCCGCAACCGCCGGCGTCGCGGCGCTCCGGTACGTTGTTTGGAAAATCGCAGTGGCACCTCTGACGGTCTACTGACATCGCCTTTGTTCACTCACTGCCCGTTAAAAAGGTCCCTCTTGGTCGATCGAGAAAGAGTTGCGCTTGGGGACGGAGCGGACGACGAGAAGCCAGGGCAGGAAGCCGCACGAGGAGCCGGATAGGGGCACGAAGCGTGACGCGCCGAGCTGCTCGACAAACGTGACGAGCAGCGAGCAGAAGCCGGCGTCGAAAGAGAGACCGCGACCTACGCCGCTCGCTTCTATCAAGAAGGAGAAACTCCGGAGAGCAGAGGAGGAGGAGGAGGAGCGCAAGAAGAAGCAGAAAGCGCCGCCCGGCCCCAAAGTCATGGGCGAAAAAGGGCAGGGCGATAACGATGCGAGAGAGTCTGAAAAGAAGGTCGAGGATGAAGACAGGATCATTTATCTCGAGCCATCGAGCCTCAGGAGAGTGACGGAAGAAGAGCTCAAGAAGGAAAAAGAGGCCCTCGAGCAGTTCAAAAGGGACAAGGTCGAGCTCCTCCGAGTCAAAAAGGAGATTGCCAACCGCGCTGCGTGAGTGTGTTGTGCATGCGTAGCACACAGCATAGTGTGACTCACTGCCGTTATTGGGCTGTAGCAGCGGTGCCAGTGGCACGACGAGCTCACAAGGGCTTTTTCCGACCAAGGCAAGAGGTGAGCAGCGGTGGGAAAGACAGCATCGCTTTACAGTAGGTTGACAAATATCAGGCCTCGCCGAGTGTCCCTTTTGCTTCAAAGCGCTGCCCAGGAAACCCTCAAAAGAGCTGATCAACAAGCTGCAGTACTGGATTGACCAGAGAAACAGGGCAGGCAAGGATCTGTCCGCGACAGACACGATCGAAGATGTCTGTTTGCGACACATCGGCGAGTCCGAAATCCTCCCCGAGGGACACAAGCGGGGATGGCCGAGGGAGCTTGACGAGCGCAAGCTCAGAAAGAGGCTCGAAGGCCACCTGTCGATAATGCAACGCAGGATCGAGGAGCCTGAGTCGAGCGAGTGGTTCATCCGGGCGAGGGAGGAAAGGAAGAGGCTAGGCCGTGCGGCCGACGATATTGGCAATCAGATGCGCGATCTCGAGGACTCGCAGGCTGGCTAGTGAGCACCGCCTGAAAGACAGAGAGGGAAGGAAGCTAACCCCATCCGTGTCGCAGTTATGGCGAAGTGGGCTACGAGGTGATGCGCGGATTTCTTCTGAAACGATTTGCCAGCCGAGATGACTCGCCGCACTGGCTGGGCAGCCCGGAAGTCGCAGCAAAGCGGCGGCCGCTCGACTCGTCGTCAAAGTTCATTGACAAAGTCCTTCTACCAGAGCTCATCTGTCTCGTCATACGCGAGGACCACGGAGGCGACATGGCGATGCAGGAGGCCGAACAAATTCGAAGAGAGAGCATCCGCTATGGTCACCTTGTCTTTCCTTCGAGGCCCGTCGAAGGGAAGAGCATCGACGATCATGACAGCGACGACGAAGTAAGGTCCTGCACGCCGCCAAGCTCGCAGAAGAAGCGCAGCATCAAGCCTCCCAGGCCACACAAGGTCGTAAGCCAAAAGCAATCGCACAACATACGGCCCATACCTCTGTCGCAGAAAAGGAGAGAGGTGGAGGACGAGGAGGCGCCCTTGCTCGCATCGTCATCGCAATCGATGCCCACTGCTTCATCATCATCGTTATCGTTGTCGTCGTCGTCGTCATCCTCGACCTTGGCTCCATTCAGCAGTTGGGACCCATTGTCAAGCACGCCTCAAGCAATCTCTTCCTCTTCGCAAGAACCAACGCCTTCGCTACAGGCAGTATTGGAATTTGACGCAAGCCCTAGGAAGCGACAGAGGCTCGAGTCCCTACCGCTGAGCCAGGACTCTTCCATAGCAATCCTGTCATCCAGGAAGCAAGTCGGTGACGCCACCATGAACATCGCCGAGGCATCTACAACCGTGTGTCTTGTCTCTGACGATGACGACGATGAAGCCAAGGGAGAGCCAGCCCAGCAAAGGCCAGCGAAGACGACCCTCTGTTCGCGGACGTCGAGCGTCAGGTGCAAGCGAGAACCTCAGAGGACGATCCTGTCGCACACCTTATCTCAGCCAAGCCCAAGCGTTGTCAAGCACGACCAGTTCCGCGTCACTGGCTCAGCAGGCACGCTGTAGTGGCACTGAGACGTTGCATACAAGTATCCCTTCCTACCGTGGCCCATATATCTCAGAAGAAGATCGTATAAAGATCCCAGCTTACATTGTAATTTGTAATCGACATCAACCAGGACGCTTGTCCCATACACAATCACATACCGTCAGTATCTCTGCGTCGTCTTTACTTCTCAAAGACCCAGAAAAGGCGCACAAGGACACTGCCTCGAGCAATGAGTGAGAATGAGGATGAGAGGGGTTTGCTGGTCCTTTCGGGCCTATCCGGGACCCGGGACCGCGAAGCCAGCAAGGCTGGGCGTAGGACGAGGCGAGAAGAGACCGTGTGAGCGCGCATTCAAGCCCAGCGTCGAGTCGAGCGCAGGAGCGGAGCACAATCCCTTTCCCACCCCGTGAGCAGCCGTCTTTTCCCCCCGTCGCCTCTCTCTTTCGAATTCTTTTTTCTTTTGTGTTGTTCCTCTTTTTCGCTTTTTCTTCTTGGTTGCCAGAGGAGAGAGACGAGCGATGGAGCGACAAACCGATATCGGCGTTGACGGGGGCGCTTCTGGCAAGGGCACACCGACGAGAGGTGTGATTGCTGATGCACAAAGGGGAAGCGCTTTAGCAGAAGCCAGCTCAAGCGAGAGCGAGCTGACGGTGAAGCACCCGGAGGAACACGACGACAATGACGACGACGACAACGACGGCAGCAAATTTGACCGTCGATCAGGCGAAGGACGCAGGGAAAAAGGCGACAGGCAGAAAGAAGACGGAGGGGAAGAAGGGCCCTCAGCATTTCTCCTCTCGTCGCTCCTCTCTTGGTCGGCTCTTCACAATCGACATCATCCCTTTCGTCGCGACCTCTATCACCTCCGACCGGCTCCTTCCTTCCCATCATCTTCGTCGTCGTCCTCGTCACGTTTAGGTACAGAGACGGAGGCAGCGCCAGTAAAATCCGATTCGCTCGAGGTAGGCAGCCTGCTTAGCTCGGCGCAGCTGACATGGAAAACGACAACGTTTGGTGCATTTGAGCGCCTAGTCGATGGGGCCATGCGCTGGCTTGGCCTTCTGCGTATCGGTCGACGTCACACAAGCGCTGAAGCGTCACACCGTGGCCTCGTCGTACTCATGCTCGCGTCCAACGATGTCGTCTCGACCGCAATCTCCTTTGGCCTCATCAAAGCGCAACTGCCAGTCTTTCCCATTGCAGCGGCTGAGCTGACGACAGACATCGTAGTGAAGATGCTGGACAATGCACGCATCGGACTGAGAGTCGTCGAAGACGAGAGAGACGAGGCCGAAGGTCAAAAAGAACGAGTCGTGGCCGTGCTGTACAGTGCAATGTACACGAAGCAGGCCAATGCGCTTCGGGAGAGGTGGTATGCCGACAAGATCACGTTTCAGCCTCTCTTGTCCTTCAAAGAGCTCGAAAAGGAGTCGCAGCAGGATTCGACAGCTCCCCTTTCCCAAATCAAGAAAGAAGATGTCGATGTCGATTCGACCTGTTTGTTGCTCCACTCCAGCGGGAGGTGAGCATCTTCAGCAAACTGATAGTAGCGGCGAGAAGGAGCTGAGAGAAGCAAACGAGCAGCGACAGGAGCGTGCCCGTCGTCTGTCGATATACGCACAGAACCATCGTGGGCGCAGCCAAGATGACACGCGACGAAGAATACACCTGGCTTCCCAACAGCTGTGGCGAGACAATCCTCGTCGATGCACCTCTACACACAGTGAGCCTCGAACGCCACGGTACTTTGTTTGCAAGCTGATTCTGAGCAATGCTCCAAAGGTGCTCGGGTGGACGATGGGACCTCTTGCCGCGCTGTCGGGAGGCCGAGTGCCTGCATACATCCCTACCGGCCCAACGCCACGGTCCAAGGTGGTCGTCGACCTCGCCCAATCCTGCCATGCTAGCCAAGCACTTTTGACCACGAAGCAGCTCGAAGAGCTTCATCGCAAGCCGGAATCGGTCAGGATCTTGGCATCACTACGCTGCGTGTGGTATTCTGGTGCCAAGCTCGCTTTGGGGGCCAAGATGCGCCTCGAGCAGGCCGGCGTGAGGCTCCTCTCCATGTACTACGTCACAGAGGCAGGTCCATTGGGTATGACGCACCAGACGCCAAAGCCAGGCACCGAGCCCTGCTCGGGCGAATGGATCACGCTGAGGGTGAGTGTGAAGTGGAAGATTCTGCTCACTCGCTTCCTTGCTGAGCTTGACAGTGTGGAGTAGAGCGACCTCGAATTCTTTCTCGACTCCGTGGGAAAGGACGCAGAGGGGAAGAAACTGCACGAGATTGTCGTCCTGGACACGCCTGGCATGAAGCTCAATATTGACGATCGCTTCGGCGTCTTTCGGACGGGAGATCTATGCGAAATCATGCCGTCGTCTTGCAAAGAAGAAGATGAACAACAGCCTCTCCTCACCGTCAAGATTCGAGGCAAAAAAGAGGGACTGCTGATCCTCACAACGGGCGAGTCGATTCAGTGCGCACCATTTGAGCATTGCGTCGAGCGGCATCCGCTGGTCAAGCACTGTATCTTGTTCGGACACCTGCGAGAGCTCGTAGGAGTGCTAATCGAGCTGGAGTCGAGCGCCGACGGAAGAGACGAAGATGTGATGCAGAGCCTCTACCCCACGATTGACGCACTCAACAACGTCATGCCCACGTACGCCCGGGTATTCTTCCCCGACATGATTGTCCTAACCGATTCCTCCCGGCCTCTCCCGCTCACACCGAGAGGAAGCGTCTGCCGGAGCGATGCGCTGGACCTCTACCAGGCCGAAATTCGCAACGTGTACGGGACCGTCTTGGGGGCCGCCACTGCCAATGCGCGCATGGTCGACGGGACTGTCAACGGTGGAACAGCGGCAGGAGGTCACGAGGCGACACCGTTAGCTGCGTTGAGCCACACCGAGATCATGCGCTTTGTTTGCGAGACCGTTCTGGCCTACATAGAGCCAAAGTCATGCCTCTCGCCGAATATGTCGCTGCTTGAGCTGGGGTTGGATTCTCTGCGCGCCTCGCTGATCCGCGCAGCGCTCGTTAAAGGACTGGAGCACGCACTCGAGGCTGGCTTGGGAGGGCCACAGAGGTCGATTTTCGAGCCCTCAAACCTGCCGTCGAGCTTCTGCTTCGAACATCCGACGATTGCGGGCCTCAGCACAGCCCTGGAGAGATTCACGTTTGACGACGCTGGACATGCGAGGGAGCAGGTGGCCCTCATGAAACGATGGGTCTCAATGTACTCGCTCCGTGAGGTGAAGACGCCACTGAACGCTACCCGTTTGCAACAAGGCAAACCTACAAAGGGACTGAGGTCCAATTCGCCTCTAGCCCATGATTCGTTTCTCAAGCTCAGCATTGGCGGCACCAAGTTCGTCGGCGGGGCCAAGTCGCAGCAGGGAGGGAGCCGCCTCTCGACTGCTTCGAGCTTTCTCTTTGGTAGAAAGAGCAAAGCGACGGTGGTGACGACCGACGACGCGCTTACGGCCAGCGACACCAACAAGAGGCGATCATCGCTCTTCTCCAACGCGCAGGACCTGCTATTCGCAAGCAAGAAGCGTGGAAGCATCGATGTGCTGTCTGATGCAAATATCGAGACTTTGTCGTCTGGGAGCAAGGCTGGCCAGCGGCCAGCAGGGGCAGCAGGCACAGTGTTCGACAGAGTGTCGAGTAAGCTCGCCAGCGCAGCAACACTGCGCCGAAAAAGGCGAGCAAGCCGGGTCCTCCTCTTTGGAGGTTCGACAGGCGCGCTGGGGTGCGCCTTGGTCGAGACGCTCGTGCCGAGGTCGGACGTGTCCCGAGTTTGCATCCTTGTCAGAAGAAAGGCTAATGGATGGAACGCTCAGCAGAGGCAAGTGGAGTGCATGAAGGCCAAGTCTCTCCATCATGCGCCCGCGCTCGATCCCAAGGTCGTCTATCTCCTGGTCAACGGTCTCGAAGGCGCGTCGAACGATGAGGAAGACGAGGATGAAGTCGAGACATTTGCACGGACAAACAAGGTAGACACCATCATTCACGGCGCCTGGAGGGTCAACTTTAGCCAGCCGCTAGCCGAATTTGAGGGACTCATTCGAAGCGTAACTAGGAGCATCAACGTGGCGAGGCGATGCGGCGCCAAGCTCGTCTTCATCTCGTCCCTGGCCGCCGTCGCGAGGGCAGGAGAATTGGAGGAAAGTAGCCTCGGCTACAACGGCGGCGAAGGAGGACCGATCTCTTCAAATCAGCCTCTGTACCTTGGAGAAGACGACTTGTGCCCGCTCGAGTGGGCCGCTGGAGGCTATGGCGCGAGCAAGGCCGTCGCTGAGCGGCTCGTCTCGGGCGCCATCAGGGCCGATCCATCCTTTCGCGGATTCACGATCCGACTCGGGCAGCTCATGGGAGACAGTCGGACAGGCCGGTGGAACGCAAACGAATGGGTTCCGATTGTATTGCGATCTGCGGCTCACATCGGAGCTTTCCCGTCACACGAGACCCTGGGTCCCGTTGATTGGCTGGCCGTGGACCAAGCGGCGGATATCGTCGCGACTGTTGCGCTTAGCTCTCGCTTGCCTTCGCCGAGCGAGACAAACGTCGTAAATGTGGCCCATCTTCGAAAAAAGCCGTGGAGTGCGGCCGTCCAGGCCTTTTCCAATCATCTTCCACGACACGTCAAGATTGTCACGCTGGACGAGTGGCTGGAGAAGCTCAAACAGGCCATCGAGGAGGAACGTGAGCGCATTCAGAGCGAGCAGGTCGCACGGGATGCGGTGTCGGGGCTGATGACGAGGGAGGAGGTGGAACGTGCGATTCGCGCCAAGGTACCTGCCGTGGTCCTCGTCGGTCAGTTTGAGCAACTCGCGGGCCTGGTTCGAGCAACTACGCTCGACATTGGCGAGGCCGCAAACGGGGTGTCGCTCGACGCGAGTGAAGGGCTGGGACACCGAAACGAGGGAGCGACACCAGGCCTGGCTGAGGGTAAGCTGGAGAGAGCGCGAGCTTTCGACTCTGACTTGGCGAAGCTCTTTCTCTCGAGACTCGCGCCCTCGCCTTGAGTAGGTGCGCTGATGCTGCAGCTGCTGGTACCATTGTAATATGATCTCATTTCCATGGTCTTTCGCAGCACCATTGTATGGGGCTCCGCAAACTCTAGACTGGGGTGCGTTTGCATGTGCAGCAGGAGAGAACGGACGAGAGCTGATTGCGGGGCGCGGACCCAAAGCCGTTGCTCCTCTGCTGACCCGTCGCGTACGTTGCGCGCCCCTCTGAGGCACTGCGGGGCGATCGCAGATCGATTGCACTAGGGCTCGACGGCGCAAAGTCCGACGGAACGCAGCCAGGCGCGCGATTTCCCGCTAAAAGTTGCGAAGTTTTCGCCGCCCCTCTTCCGTGTTGGTATTTTTTATTTTTTATTTTTTTGGCTCCTCTTCATCTTGGGCTGCCTGCTGCTGCTGCAGGCGCCGCGGCATATCTCTCCCCTCTTTCTCTCTCGCTCGCCCTCTGGTCTGTCTTTTGCAGTGACCTGCTTCTATTTTGCGCACCTGCCCTATCAGTCTTCTTCCTCGTGGTCCTGACTCGGCTGGTCCGTTCCTGCCTCATCCACCCGACCCTTCGCCCTCCTCTTCCCCACATCCTCGCTGTTGTCTCCTCCTCGAAACGTTTCAGAGGATCTGTTCGTGCCAGAGGAGCTGCTTCTTCTGCCACCACGGGAGCACGCGAAGCCTGGACAAGAGAGAGAGAGGAGAGAGGAACACAATCAAAAGACCACGATGGACTCGACAACAGTGACAACGATGCAGACCAACCACGGCGACTTCAAGAACCATGACGAGGGGCTGAACATCTTTGAGCGCATGTTCCTGCCCAAGAACGGCCCGCGCATGCAGCTCCGCAAGCTCAAGTACAGCCGCGTCGACATTCTCGCTGCGGCTGCCGCTACCGACGACGAGGCCACCGCGGGCCAGCGCACCCACGACGAAGAGTTGGCCTCGTCGTCAGCGTCGGCCGACGACGAGGCCCGCGCTGCTGCCGCTGCCGGTGAAAAGAAGGAGGGTAGAGGCCAGGTCGTGGAACAGGAGCAAGAGTCGTCGCAAGACGAACGCGGCGTCAATGTCAAGGGCACCGGCCTCGAGCGAACGCTGGGCTGGAAGGGCGCCGCATTCAACGCCGCAGCCTACAGCATCGCCCTCGGCGTCCTCTCGATTCCCAAGGCCGCCGCGACGATGGGCGAGGGCGCCTTTGTCATTCTCTCCGTCTTCTTCAGCTTCATCACTTGGTACACGGCCACGACTTACTCGCGCCTCCAGAAGCACTACCCGGGCGTCCACTCCCTCACCGACGCCGGCGACCTCATCTTTGGGCCTGCCGGCCGCGAGTTTTTCGGCTTCTGCCAAGCTCTCTTCTCCGTTCTTCTCTGTGGTAACCATGTCCTGCTGGGCGCGACGGCCTTCCAGGCTCTCGGGTGGAGGTGCGTCGCTGCTACTGCTCTCTATCAAGAACTTGTACTAATCTGTCTTGTCCCCATCCCCCGCCCGCAGATCATGCGCAATCGCCCTCAACGTCGTCTTTGCCATCATCTCCTTCATCTTCACCCTCCCACGGTCCTACCAGCTCTTTGCCCGCTTGGCCTTTGTTAGCATGTTCTGCATCGTCAGCACAGTCATCATCGTCATGATTGCCTCGGGCATCTCTGGCCCTCAGAACCAGCCGGCAGGCTCACCGCCCGTCCGGCCTTACAAGGGCTTCGGCTCCATCCTCGACGACAATGTCGACTTTCTTGACGGCATGCTTGCAGTCACGAACCTTTTCGTCAGCTTTGGCTCGAGCCCATGCTACCTGTGCGTGTCTTCTTCTGCTACACCCAAATTTGGCTCTCTTTGACTGACAATTTCGCTCCTTCTTTAGGCCTCTCTTGGCCGAGATGCGCTCGCCGCGCGACTTTAAAAAGTCCATGATTGCCCTCATCTCCTTCCAGCTCGTTCTCTACATCGTCGTTGGCACCGTTGTATACCACAACCTGGGCCAGTATGTCACTTCTCCCTCGATTGGCAGCCTGAGTCCCGTGATGCAAAAGGTCTCCTACGGCGTCGCCCTGCCGACGATTCTGCTCGCCGGCTGCGAGTCGGGCCAGGTCGTCTCGAAGCAGCTCTACGTCCGCGTCCTCCGCGCACGGCCCTCGCTAAAGCAGGGCGGCAAGGCGCAGCGTCGCAGCCCCCGCGCCTCGAGCTGGCTCGTCTGGACGCTCATCAACGTCGTCGTCTGGACCGCCGCCTGGATCCTCGCCGAGCTCATTCCCTTTTTCAGCTCCTTTCTCGGCGTCGAGTCCGCCGCCCTCTGGACCCTCTTTGTCGCCTTTGCCGCCATTTTCCACCTCTTTCTCAGCCGCGGCAAGCTCTTTCGCGATCCGTGGAACACCGTCCAGACGATCGTCGCCCTCTTCATCATTGCCTTTAGTGCCTTTGTCATGGTCGCCGGCGTCTGGGCTGCCGCGATCAGCATCCGCGACAGCTATGCCGCCGGCATCGTGGGGCGGCCTTTTAGCTGCGAGATTCCAAAGGCATAGAATTCTGTTTCATCTTGTGCTTGCTGTAGAGTAGTGGTAGTCGTTCTCTTCGAGATCCTTTCTTTCTCAACATGTAATGCAACGAAAAGGACAAGAAGGATAACCATCATTCACAATTGCCAGACCATTTTATGAAGACACACAGAGAGAGGGGGAGGGAGAGAGGGAAATAAGTGAGGGAGAGGCGTTTGAAGAGGGAAGAGAGCGAGGTTACTGCTCCTCTCTGCCCCTCGTGACCTTTTGTCCGGTTACCATCGATCCTTTCTCGACGCAGATGCGGGGCCATTGCTGGTGCCTCTCGACGGAGACCGTTCTCGCGAATACGGATCTCGCTCCTGACCACGCTCTCTCACGGGCGAACGCGAGGATCGGCCCCCGCTGCCGCCGCCTGTCGTAGGCGAGGAACCGGAGCCTGGTTTCGTGGGAAGGCCAGCCGAAGGGTGAGGGGCCTGCAACGAGGGCCTGTCCGAGTCGTGTGCGCCTCCGCCTCCGTTGGAGCTGCTCCGACCGCCTTGAGCCATGCTTGGTCTCGGCTGCGATGAAGGGCTCATGCTTCCTTGTCCCGTCCAGCCCCCCTGACCCCCGTACATACCACCGCCGCCTTGGCCGCCAAACATGCCGTTGGCGCCCGACGCACCGCCACCGCCCATCATGCCCATCATCATCATCTGCTGCTGGAACGCCATCGGATTGAAGTTGGCTGACCCCCAGCCCTGCGACTGGAAGAAGTTGGCCATGGCCTGCGGGTCGAAGCCTCCTCCCTGACCCCCGCCCATGGCTGCGGCAAACATGGGGTTCTGGTGCTGCGAGGAATCAGAGCCCATCATGCTGGCCATCATCGGGTTGGCCGCCATGAATGCGTTCATGCCGCCCATGCCTCCCATGCCGCCCATGCCTCCCATCCCCCCCATACCACCCATGCCACCGGCCATGCCGCCCATTCCACCAACACCACCACTGCCGCTTCCTCCCATCATTGACCCCGTGCCACCACCATTGATCATGTCTCGTCTCCGGTCCGCACGATCGGGCACCTTCTTGCTGCCATCTGCGTTCCTTGGGGTGGCCCTCTTGACCTCGACCTGCTTGCCATCCATTACGACCGGGTTGTCCGTCAGGCCCATCTGGATCAGCCTCTCGACGGTGTCTTCGTCATCAAAGGTGATGAAGCCGTAGCCGCGCGGCCGCTGCGTCTCGCGGTCCACCATGAGTGTTGCGTCGAGCACGGTGCCGAATTGTGAGAAGAAGGAGCGGAAGGATTCTTGTGTTGCCGTCTGTGGTACACCGCCGACGAAGCATTTCGATGTTTTGGCGTGCTCCATTCGCGGAATCGCCCGCTTCGGGTCGATCTATGAGTAGTGTGGGCAGTATAGTGAGCAAATCTTTCCGCCGACGTCTTAGTTCTGGACAAACTTACAATCTTGCCGTCGAGAAAGTGCTCGCGAACCATCACGGAGTTGACGGCCTTGGGATCTTCAAAGGTCAGGAAGGCAAAGCCCCTCGAGCGCCCAGTCTGGCTGTCTCGCATGACCAGGCAGTGCGTCACATTGCCAAATTGGGTAAAGTACCGTTTGAGAGACTCTGTAGACAAAGGGTCAGTCGGCATGGTCGCAGCAAAAAGAGGCTTTGCGACGTACCGTCAGTCGTGTCCCAGTTGAGACCGCCGACAAACATTTTCCTTTCGAGTTAGTAGGACGATGACGGCAAGGTCAGTATCGATCGACCAAACATCAAAAAAAGGAGAGAGAAAGAAGAGAAGGAGGACTGGTTTTCAATTCCATCGTCAATCGTTGCGATCCAAACCCCCGTCCCGTTATCGAAGCGAAGAAGGCGTAGGGCACATCTCCGCTCTGGGAATGAAGTTGGTTGCCTAGCTACCGCTATCGTAGTGATGGGCTGATGAGCTGATGAGCTGATGAGCAGGGTAGAGAAGTGAGAGAGAGACAGAGACACAGAGCACTGAGCCCGCGATACCTAGAGAAAAGAGGTAGTGAACCTAGATCTATGCCCTATGTAAAGCTGGCTCACTGCTGCTGCTGCTGCTGCTACCACTGTTTCTGCTGCTTCCCTACCGCTGTCGCCGCTGCTGAAGAGATGAATATCGCTATCGCGCTATCGAGCTATCGAATGGCTAGCTGATGGACTGTGCCGACTAGGGCGAGGAGGATGACGACGAAGAGGGAGAGAAGAAAGAGAAAGAAAGAAAAAGGAGGCGGAAAAAAGGAAGGAAAAGATCTATGCCCGCTTGGCCTGCCGGTATACCCAACGAGGCATCCAGCCATGCCAACCACCCAGATCCACTCCCAGCCGCCCTTTTGCTTGGTCAATGGACTGAAGTTACATCATGAGACTCACCCATCCTCTGGCATGTCGGCTGGTGTCGTCCGGTTCTGGGTCTGCATTTGCTGATGCTGATGTCCGCCCAACGTCTGCACCGCCGAGGACGTGTTGTCCGACGACACAAACGAGGGAATCGGCGCCGGCTGGTTGTGCTGGTGCTGCTGTTGATAGCTTGATGCCGAATTAGCCGAGGTCGAGGCGTGTTGCGGTGTCGAAGAAGAAGAGGCCGGAGGGATAAAGCTGCCTCTCGAAACCGGTGGTGCGGTGGCCTCGGCTGTCGACGCCGCGGCGGGGGCGGGGGCGGGGATGAAGCTCTTCTTGGGAGCTGGCGCTGGCGCAGAGGCAGAAGCAGCCGTCGTCGAAAAGGTCGGCGGGTCGTCTTCATACAGCGCCGTGTCGTCGTCGTCGCGCGTCTCCCCGGCTCCCGTTCCTCCGCCATCCTCGTTGTAGAGGTCCGCATACAAATCCTCCTCGTCGGCCATCTTGCAAGCACAACACAGAGGATTGGGAAGGAGAGAGGGAGGAAAGAGGAGGGGAGAATGAAAAATGAAAGAGGACGTCAACTCAGCCCCGCTCGAGCCTTTTGTATCTCGACCGCGCTGATTCGAGGAGAAGGATGTGACCAGAAGAGGAAAACTAAAAAAAAAGAAGTGCCTGCCGGGCGTCGCGTGCGTGCGTGCCTGCTGCAGTAAGTCGCCCTGCAGCTGCCAATCACCCTAAGCCCAGCGCCCTTGGCCCTGCTGTTGATGGTCACCCCGACCGAGCTCGACAGAAATGTCCGGTTATGCTGCTCTTCCCGACACGTGGAGAGGACCCCGCTCGGACAGACTAGACCTTGGCGATAACAGATGTCCTCTTAGTTCTTTGGATCAGGAACATCACACCGAGAGAGACAGTACAGCGTCCTAATCGCGCCGAAGGATGCCTTCCTGGACCGTCGGCCTCGAGTAAACTTGCTTCGGCAGGCTCGGGGCGACAAGCAAGGACTCGTTCAATGCGTTTTCCCGTCCTTGACAAAAAGCAAGAAGTTGCTGCGATTGCTTCACATAAGATTACCCTCTCCTTCCTCTCTGACTGGCGTGCAGGGGCACGCGAGCATCTCTGAGGGAGAGGGACTGAGGGCGTCCAAAATCAAAATTCTCGTGTTTGCTTGCGCTTTGGCTTGTCGCGGCTAGTTTCAATCGGCCTCACTTGATCGCTCCACCACTACTTTGCAAGCGCCACCCTTCTGCTGAAGGTTGGCATCGTCGCTGGGCTCAGCGTATAGGGCTAGGCTAAGCTAGGCTACGGCGATAGCTCTTGAAAGAAGAGCAACACGCTAAGCTGGGCTTAGCTACCAAAGGACGAGAGAGGGGGGTTGCGAGAGAGGAGAGAGAGAGTGTGTGTGTGTGTGCAAGTGACGCCAGAGCGAGCAGACGCCAAGGGCCTTTGCACGACCTACAGGGGAAGGGGGAGGTGGCGCTCTTGCTCGCTCGACACGCACTCTCCTCTCGGCCTCGGTGTATTCCTTCGCAGCCGACGACATGACGACGAGAAGTACGCGCAGCACGCAGAGTGCTCGCGAGCGCATGACTGATGGCGATGTATACGTCGTAAGTCCGAGCTGGATTCGATAGGGATCATGTCGAGATGCTGATGCATAGACACCACATCTGCAGTTTCTTCTTCAAGTAGCCACTCTCTCGTGGGTGATGCAGAACCGGCCAGACAAGCAGAGAGACACGCAGCAGTCATTAGGGAGAAAAGGAGGCGGCGATGCGGCAGCGGCGGCGTCGGCAGCGACATCGTCATCGGCAGCAGCGTCGACTGGCGCGGGAGCAGGGGTAACAGGAGCAGGAGCAAGTACAGCAGCGGGAACGGGTGGTGCAGGGTCCACGGCAGGAGCAGCTTCGTCGGCCGCCTCGAGATCAGATTGGCTGAGCCTTGGTGGACTGGCAGACATGGTTCGCGATGTTTCTGGCTCGTCAAAGGCCGCCCGCTTTCCCGAAAAGCTCCTCAAGAGACTATCAGAGCGACTGGAGCAGATTGCCATGGGTCGTGATGCCCATTATCGGGACCAGTCGCTCCGTCAGACAGTCGGCATCTTTTACGGCACCTTCAAGGAGGCCTCGTTCCAGAAGCAGATGAAGGAGAATCGCAAGGTGGAAGAGCTGATTCTCGTCTTTGTCACCTCAGCCCAAGGGGCATTGCGGAAACGGATGGAGGGCGACGCTTGGAAAGAGGAGCTCAACAAGCAAGTGGCTACCTTTGTCAAGATCATTCGCGAATGTCTAAGGACCATGCACGGCGTCTCGAGGGAGCTCACCGATCGGCTGGATGGCTACTCGCAGAAGCTGGCTCCACCTTCCATTGGCCTCGATCAGCAACAACAACAACAGCAGCAGCAACAGCAACAACAGCAGCAGACCAGCTCTTCCAATGGGAGCTCGGCTGCGACCGCCGTCGCAGACGAAAGGAGGGGTAGCGGCGCGAGCTCGAGCACGGCCTTTGCTATGAGCATCAGCGCTGCAACTCCTGCCGAGTCGGCAATGGTAAGGACTGTGGGCGCACTGTTCCACATCGAACCAGAGCAGCTAGCCAAGGACGCGGAGTTTATGAGAAAGACGTGCACCGAACAGGTAAGTGAGGCCGGTGAAGAACTTTGCGCAATTATACACGCGGAAAGGGATTCTGATAGGCTTGGCAGAATGCAATGATCGACTTGAAACACTGCGTCAAGAACATCAATCTTCAAGCCGCATGGCCGGGGAGGCGAGAAGACTTTCAAAACGACGAGGGCTACCAGCACTGGCGGACGGCCGAGCTGCAGGCCCTGTCGCAGATCATGATGCAAATGTGCAAGGCAAATCCAGAGCTGCTCAAGACGTCTCCTTCGGACACGACCAGTGGGCCACCTGTAGCGCCAAGTGAGGTAAAGGCAGCGACAGAGGCGGGAGAAGACGCTCCCGAAGCCGAGAAGCTGGCCGAGTCGATGCAAGAGGCCGACGAGGAGGCTGTCACATTCGGCGGCTTCACCTTTATACCCCCGGATCCTCGCGCATACTACCGCCGGGCATTGGAATTGTGCATCGACTACGATCTCGAGCAGATCCGCTACCAACCCGAAGACGAAGAAGTGTCGCTGAGCATCCTGTCTAGGTCGCACGTTGAGCTGATGGCCGAGTGCGCGCTGCGATGGCGCATCATGGGGCCTTACCGCGCCATGGCGAACCTCGACGTAATCAAGTACAAGTACGATCGCGGTGAGGTGCCCCTCGACTGCATCTCTGAAGCGCTCTCCTCGGCGAACCGCGTTATTCAGGACAGTGGCAGCCTCGACTGGTGGACTCTGTCCGATCGCAAACTCCTCGTACTGAGCTACACTGCCCTGTTCGACTCGTTTATGCGCTTCATCCACGATGCCTTCCAGGACATTCTCAACGTCGACGCAGACGAGATTCAACCTTACATTGGTCTCGTTGAGGAGCTCAGCGTCTCTGGTCTGGTCAAGGATGAGGGTAGGCTCGACGGCGAGGATGTTGACCTGCAGCGGTATGCGGAGGATTTGAAGGACCGGATACGAATCATGGCCATTCATGAATATACGGCGAAAACGACAGACCTTTTCTCACAACAGGTCGACAACGAGGTGGTGCCCCTAGTGGAGCTGCTCGACTGGATCGAAAAGGGGGCCAAGCGGCTCGACAAGCGGTACAAGGAGCCTATCTTCGAAGCAATTGACCCCGTCTCGCTGCTTCTCGAGAAGCAGGTCCGCCTCTTCTTCGACGACCTAGAATCGATGAAGCACCAGATTGTCGAGCATGCGACAAGGGAGCGCGACCCGTTGGCATTCGATGACATCTTTGCCCTCTACAAGCGCGTAGGCGCCCTGCTTCGCATGCACCACGCCTTTTGTCCAGATGCTGAGGTGCTCTTTGACATTTCCGACTGGTTCGAGCCTCACATCCGCCATTGGCTGATCAATACGGAGAAGAAGACGACGGAGTGGGTCAACAATGCCATTGCCTCGGACTCGTTTGTGCCCATCGATAGCGAGGGTGCGGTGCACTCCTCTTCGATTGACGATCTCTTTGGGGCTCTGCAGCAGCCTCTCGACTTCATCTTGTCGCTCCAATGGCCGGACCCATACCGTAATGCACGCTTTCTGACAAGCCTGGCCAAGACAATCAGCCGATCAATCGAGCAGTACTGCCACCGCGTCGAGGAGCTCTTCATGGAGGAGCTGTTTCCACGTACGGCAGAGGGCCAGGATGCCAACCAGAAGCAGAGCGCGTGGATGGTCAAAGCAAAACAAACGCTTCAGGGCGAGAAGAAAGTCGAGCCGTTCCATTTTCAGGCCTCGTCCTGCGTCAAGCTCAACAATATCGAGGCAGCTAGGCTGCTTCTCGACAAATTGTACAACAAGATGGACGCCGATGAGCAGGCTCGCATCATCAAGACGACAGCCCCCTCCGTGCCGGACAAGGAGCAGAGGCAGAGGTATATCTTTACCGTCAAGGTCGTCCTCGGTGAGAACCTGCAGCCGGTCAAGGAAACATCTGCAAATGCACGCATCGACTCGTTCATTACTCTGAGCGACGAGCGAGGGTTCAAGATTGCCAAGACGAGGACCATCTACGAGACTTCGGACCCGAGATGGGACGAAACATTTGACATCCCGGTGGAGTCGCAGATGTGGCTCGCCGCGACGGTGTGGGACCGCAAGCTGGTGGGCGACCACAATCTCTGCGGGAGAGCATATCTGCGCTTGGACCCCAGATACTTTGGCGATTTTCTCGCCCACGAGCTCTGGCTCGATCTCGACACGCAGGGACGCCTGCTGCTTCGTGTCAGCATGGAAGGCGAAAAGGATGACATCCTCTTTTACTTCGGAAAGGCCTTTCGATCTCTCAAGAGGGCAGAGAGCGACATGGTGCGCATCATTGTCGACAAGATGTCCATCTTCATCCGCCAGTGCCTTTCTCGATCCGTGCTCAAGTCGCTGGTCCGCACGAGCGGGATCAACCTGGACAAGGCGCTGGGAAATGTCAAGGCGCTCTATGCACAAGCACTGGCGCACACAAGCGCCAATGCCTCTGTCATCCCGCCCGTCGATGCTGAGGCGCCTAAGAAGCAGAGGCCGCAGCAGCTGACCGACCAGGAAATCGAAGAGGCCATTCTTCCCCTTCTCGACTACCTCGACGAGACGCTGGGCACGCTCAAGGGCAGCTTGAGCGAGAGCGAGGCTCTTTTGGTGCTGACAAAGGTTTGGAAGGAGGTCCTCAACACCATTGATTGTATCCTCCTGCCACCCCTGTCCGACTCGCCGTCTGATATGCCGCAGCTCTCTGGCAAGGAAGTCGAGGTGGTTTTCAAGTGGCTTTCGATGCTCCGAAACTACTTCAACGCGTACGACGAAGAGACGGGCGTGGCGCACGGCGTGCCCCTCGAAGTCTTGCAGGGACCCAAGTATCGCGAGATTGTCTCGTATACGCTGCACCACGACGCAAACACCGACGATCTGATGGAAGCTTGTGTGCGAGAGATGCAGATGCGTTTGCGCCGGGCTCCGTCGAAGCGGACAAAGACAAAGAGCGTGCTGCAGCAGCGATCGTTGGGGACAATCAAGAAGCGCAAAGCCGACAAGCGCAACGACGAGCAGCAGGCAGCGGGCAACGATGACAATCTCGACGTGGTCCTGCGCCTGCTGCGCATGAGGTCGGGTACGTCGGACTTTCTGCAGCAGCAGTTTGCCACGATGGGCAGCTTGCAGGCCGCCATGGGCAGGGGCGACACGGCGCAAGTCACGCCGCCACGGGCGCAACAGAGGAGAATGTCGCTGAAGTATCGGCAGGATCAGCAACAGCGTCTGCAGATGTCAGCCTCGCAGCAGTCGCCGCAGCAGCAGCAACAACACCAGCAGTCGCCATCAGCAAGACCGAATCTCGGGACGCGAATGTCTAGAATTGCAGCAAATGCCGCTCTCAACTCGTCTTCTCCCTCTTCAGGTGCATACGGAGCGCAGCAACCGCCGCCATCTCCAGGGTCTGCGAGAGATTCGAGACAGTACTACCGATGACCACCCTCCCCCTTCTTGCTCCCGCCCTGTCCTTTGCATCTTCTCCATTGCCGCATCTCAATCGTCCTTTTTCCTTTCTGTCCTTGGTCGTGGCGATACCCCCACTCCACTCTTCTCCCACTTCAGTCTCGTCACGCTCCTTCACCTTTTCACGAAGGGCTGCGCTGTACACCTCTCTTGCCGCAAATTGAGCCTCAATCTCATTTCTCTATCTTCTCCTTCCAATCTCTTCGAATGAATTGATTAATTGATTGATGTGCTCTTTTTACTTTTTGGTGAGATCGACGACCTCAACAAACGCCTTGTCGATGCCTTCGCGGGCCAAAAAGTCCAGGATGACCTTGCGCTGGTCGCCCTGGACAAAGACTTCGTACTTGGCCCTCACCTTGGCCGTCGCAGGCTGCAGCACCTGGGCCGACGCGCTGGCGCCCACGCTCCGCATGAGATCGGCGGCAAAGGACTCTGCTTCGACGCCGTACTGGTCCAGGCCAGTGAGGAGCGAGACGACTTTGCGTCCCTGCCGAGGCTTGATCTCGAGGTGCAACCGCTTGTGCGGGCCTTTGGTCATTGGTCCCACCTCTTCGCTCTTTTCGAGCCCTTCTGCAGGCAAGGCTGAGGTCGCCGAGGCCTTGGTGTTGGACAACGTCCACTCTCGAGCGCGGTCGGGCCGCAGCCGGCTCAGTCTGTGGTATTCGACGCAGCTCGCCGACAGGAGCTTGTCCAGGATTGCTTCGCGCCGCATCCGGGGTGGGATGTCCGAGAGGGCTACCTTCGGGAAGAGGGCGTGGGTGAGGGCTGCATCATCGATTCTGATCTGAGACTGGTCCGCTGGGTCGACGAGAGATCGCGCCGTGAGGTAGTCATTGAGATACTGGCGAATAACGGGGCGGGGCAATGGTTCCGAGGTGCTTGAATCTGCTGTGTCAGTCGTGGTGGAAACGAAAGAGGAAAGAAAAGGCTCACCTGGCGCCCATCTCTTGAAACAATTTGACTGACGAGGCGTTGGCCTTCCAGAATCGCTCGACGACCACCTGCGTCTTCTTGTTGGCGTCGGAGGAAGAAGAGGACGCCTGGCCGACGGCGGTCGCGCCCTCTGCACCTGCAGAAGCAGGGCCCGTCTGACCATTTTCAGAGTCTTGAAGCGCTTGCTGGGAGAGTGTCAGGTAAGGCGTGACACCCTCGAGGCTGTCATGACAAAATCCTCATAGAGTCAGCGTCGACCTTTGGAGAGAGAAGTTTTGTATAACACCCACTCTGGATGCTTCGAAGTGATAGAGACAATGACGGTATCTTTGCCCTTGATGTCTTTGCACTTGACCAGATCCCGTTTCTCGATACCCTTTATCCACTTGGCCAGCTTCTTTGCCGAGCTGCGTCGGACATCGGTAGACTCGGCTATGACGACCCTCTCGCCGCCATCGCCCGCCTCGCACTCGACGAGTGAGTCAGGAAGCCTAGCTCTTCGCTTTCCTTTGGCATCGAGAGGTGGCCAGTGGGCAGGTCTGTTTGGGAGGACGTGGGAAGAGTAGAAGGAGGACAGGGGCATGGGAAATTGCTGACTTTGTTTCGAAAGCTTCGTAAGAGTGAGCAGCATGGCGAGGTTGAGGATCGAATCGACCTCTGAAGGAAGATAGAGGTGTAAGCAGCTGCGTTCATGGAGAGAGAAAATCAACTTTTGGGATTCACCTTTGGCCGTAAACGAATGTGTATCTTCTTGCTGCCCATTCTCTTCCTCGCCATCATCTTCTGCGTGGCCTTTTGCATCCCCATTGGTTGTCTTTCCATCTACGTCGTCGAGCTTGATGCCGTCGTCACCTTGCTGAATTTGTTCGTCGCCGCCACTTTGCAGAGAATCAGCAGCAGCAGCAACCTGCTCTGCGGCAGGAGGCTCTCCCTTTCCTCCTAGCTCCCAAAGGAAGTCACCAAGCGCGTGAATGGTTGTAGCCGCCTTTCCCTTTTCACCCACAGAGCGCTTCTGCACAATGTCTTTCATGTCGGCATCCAACCTGGCCACGACGAGGGGAACGGGCGAGGGGTACGGAGTGATGGCGACGATGGTCGACTTTGTGGGAAGTGAAGAAGAGGAGGAAGAGGCATGCTGAAGATCCGCCGGAAAGGTGTGTGGAGGAGGGATCAGGCCAGGGATCATGAGGGCCGATCCACTGAGTAGGGTAGGATTGACAATCTGGGGCCACGTCGGCAGGCGAGGGAGAATGTCGGGTGCAAGCCAGAGGGCATACACGGTCGGGAAGACTTCGAATAGCTTCTCGCCTCCGCTCGGCCCACCGTTGCCGCTCTTCTTGTTCTTCTTTTCTGATTGCTGCAATGCAGAGCCCGCCTGTGGGCCCAGCTCGAACCAGAGAGGCTTTCCATGGTCGTCGGTGTAGATGACGGCCTTCTGCCCGCCGCTCGTCGTGGCGCCGCAATGTCGCAGCCCGTTGGGCACCACCTCGGACAGCACCTCGGGCGTTGCATCTGCCAGGGCCGGGTACAGCGCCTGCAGATGCGCCAGAAAGGCCCTTCGTGACGAAGAGCGCAGCGGTGACGCCGGCTTGAGCTGCGGCGGCTTCTTGAACATCGCGCGCTGCAAAGATGGCTTCAGTGGTTGACGAGAGCGTGAAGTTGGGCGCAAGCAATCTTCGGACTTTTTCTTCTCGTGCGTTTGTTAGTCTCATTCCAGGTGGAGACGCGCGCTCACACGGGCTTGAGCATTTTGGATCCACAGCCACCGTCACCACCGTCTCCTGCCTGTACCAAGCCCCCTTCTCACGACTGACTCCTCGATTGTACTCTACTTGGCTCAGGTTCACGAACGCAGAATATTCGTGATGGCACAAGAAGCACCACGCAAACCCACGCTGCTCGAGCTTGTCGGAAATGGCGACTTGGTGGGGCGCATACAATGCCACTGTTGACCACTTGTGTACTCACGGCTCTCTCTGCCCTTTCCTCGGCAGTTTCGGTGTGCATATTATGATGAAGAACGTCCTGGGCTCGGAAGAGAGCCATCCTACTAGTTCGTCAAGCTTGCGAGAAGACCTTCACTGATGTACGCCTGACACCTTTGTCCTTCCCAACAGCCTCGTTGGACCGACGGACACGCTGGAGGAAGTGATGATCAAAGCCGAGCGTGTTGGTTGCCTCATCTCCAGCCGCCATTCTCTCGCTGTAGCTATTGGAGATCTCAAAGGAGGCCCTGAGAAGTTGGCCAGGTCGAAGCTCTCGGCTTTGGAATCATTCCTCTGGTCGAAATTCGAGGAGGGCGCTCAGCTCCCTCCTATGTCGTGGCATACCGCGAAAGAAGAGGCTGATAAGGGAGAGCAAGGAGTTTCGAAGAAAAAGCGAGCTGTGTCTCAAGCAGACAAGAGCATTAGGGGAGGCAAAGCGATCAAACGGAACCGTCAAGGAGCAAAAGAGGTCATAAGCAAAGTCGAGGACGACGGCTTAGACGCTGGTGCGCACATGATGCTGCACATCAACGGTCTGGCCCTTCTTTATGGCAAGCGGCCTGACGCGGTCCGCTATGAAGACGTGCTGTCATTCGAGCGAGAATATCCTCAGCTCAAGCCTCTGCTATGCGCCAGCGTCCTCCTCACATCTGTTCGCGAAAATGCCCGGGCATCTAAGGAGCGCAATCACTGCCATGAGATCGAAGTGCAAGCTTGCCGAAAGGTCCTCGATGCGATCACGCAGCAAATTCACTGGATCATGTCGGCAGCCAAGAAGCACAGTGAATCTGTCGACAAGAATATGAAGATCGTCTCAGAACGCATCAGAACGATGTCAGCAAAGGCCTACGGTGACGCGCAAAGTCCTGTCGGCAAAGCCACGAAGCTCGTCGAGGGCATTGATGGAGACGAAGAAGATCAAGAGGAAGAGGAGGTTGAGGAACACATGTCACCCTCGGATGATGTCACAGAAGAACAACGTCGCGAGGGAGCCCATTACGCGGAAAGCGAAGAGTCCTCGAGTGACGAGGTAGCTCTCAATCAGCGAGAAGACAAGATTGAGAGGTTGCAAGAAGCTAGCGAGGAGAAGAGCGGAGAAGATGCCCAGAAGGAAAAGAGTGTCACAGAAGCTGACAGGCTGAGCTCCGGTGAAGGACGCCCAGAGGACACTCCTGCCGTACATCCGCGATTCTTCAGAAACCAGATCAAGGTTTATCGTCTTCCCGAACAACCTTTGGGCTATCGAGGCTGGAGCAACACCAGCGGCTAGTCTGGAACTCCCCCTAAACTCAGCTTCTCTATGATTACCACCCATTGTCCTCAATCAGCGCCTGCTGACCGATCCACCATGGCCTCTCACCTTTTTTTTTTGTCATCTCCTCCACCTCTACTCTCGTCCGGCATTTCTTCCTAAAGCCGTCACGTCGTACGATCCACCTCTTTCTTTTTTTCGCGCGTGGTCGACTTTGCCATCGACCTTCGACAAACGTCACCACCACTCTCTCAACCTCCACCATTCCGCAAATCAACCCCATCTCCGTCGTACTACTCGCCATTCTCGTACCGTTTATGCTCAACCACATCACGAGCTTCTCCCGCCACTTTTTGCCCGCGCGTAAACCAAACATCATGGGCGCCGCCACCGAACCGACCGTTCCCACTGCCATTTCCGCCAAGCAGGGCCTCGGCGCTGCGACCAACGGGGCAGGCGGTGTCACAGACGTGGCTACGGTGGCAAGTGGCTGCTTTTGGGGTACTGAACACATCTTCCGAGAACACTACGGGAGCGGTCGAGGCCTCATCGACGCCAAGGTCGGCTTCATTGGCGGAAAGGAGTCAAGCAAGGACCCAAGTTACGAAGAGGTCTGCACCGGCCGCACCGGTCATGCGGAAGCCACGCAGATCAAGTTCGATCCTGTAAGTCCTTTCTGGGACCAGAATTCCTTTTGTGCGCAATTGCTCATCTCGAAGCTCTCCGCGGAACAGACCAAGGTCACCTACGCCGAGCTCGTCGAGTTCTTCTACCGTACCCATGATCCAACGCAGCTTAATGCGCAGGGCAACGACCGCGGCACCCAGTACCGCTCCGCACTTTTCCCGCACGATGCCGACCAGCTCGGCGCAGCCCAGAAGGTGACACAGGAGGTGCAGGACAAGTACTTTGGACCAAAGGGCCGCAAGATTGTCACGCAGATCGAGCAGAGGCCTGCGGGCGACTTTTTCGTCGCGGCAGAGTACCACCAGAGGTACCTCGAGCACAATCCGTTTGGCTACCAGTGCAGCAACCACAAGCTCTGGTGGTGACGGCTGCGACTACTGACTCTTCTTGAAAACCAACACCAACTTTCTGTATTTGTCTCTCCTTCTCTCTTTCTCCTCCCTCTCTCACGTAAATCCATCTTTCTCTTCCACACCACTGCGAGCGCGGCAGTCAGAGTGCGCTCTGTCCTTGACTCCCATGTCTCGTCTCAGCCTCGCTCAGCAAGGCCCAGCGCCAGGAAGAGTGCCTCGTTGCCAACATGGGCTAAAGAGCTGGGAATGTGAAACGATGAGGTGATCATCGATTGTCCCTTGGGACCCCCTCCACTTGTGGGCGTACTCTCGGCGGAGCATGTCTGGGTGTAAAAGTCAATTCAATTAGGAGCTCAACTATCACCAACCTCTCTCTCTCATACAGTCTCGCCTCTCTCCGGCTTCTTCACAATGTCGTCAATGGGCAGCACTCCCACCTCGTCGCTCTCGCTTTCGGCGTTGTTTGGCGTCGAAAAGCGCGTAGTACTCGTGACCGGCGGCGGCAGCGGCCTGGGTTCGTACGCGGCCGTGGCGCTGGCCCTGCACGGCGCACAAGTCTACATCGTCGGCCGCCGCAAGGACAAGCTTGACGGCGTCGTGGCCGACTTTTCCGCGCGCCAAAAGGAGGCCGCTGCAGCAGGATCATCTTCCTCTGGCGGCCAGTTCCCCGCTGCTGCCACAGGCAAAGTCGTGGCGCTCCAAGGCGACGTCGCGTCAAAGGACGGCATCAGTGCGATCCGTGCGGCTTTCGAGAAGCACGAGGCCCATCTCGACCTGCTCGTCAATGCAGCGGGCATCATGAAGGCCATGAAGGCTTCGTCAGTCGGCAAGAACGACGGGCTGGCGCAGGTGCAAGCGCTGTGGGACGAGCCCTGGGATGTGTTCCAGGACACGCACAACGTCAACCTCACTGCCGTCTTTTACGTCGCCGTCGCCTTTGCCCCTCTGCTCGCTCGCGCCGCGCCGGCGAGCCACACGGAGCAAGGCCCGCAGATTGTCAATGTGACGAGCATCGCCGCCTTCCACCTTGCGCGCCCGGCCAGCGTGCACTACCAGACGTCCAAGGACGCGGCCGAGAAGCTGACAAAGATCCTCGCCGGCCGGCTCCAGCCTCTGGGCATTCGCGTCAATGCCATCTCGCCAGGCATCTACCCGTCGGAAATGACGGAGACGGCGACGGCCGCCGACTTTGCCCGGCCCGACCACCCGCTGCGGGCGACGGTGGAGAGGAACCCGATCAAGCGTAGCGGCACGCCAGAAGACTTTGCCGGCCTCATTGTCTTTCTCGCCTCGCGCGCCGGCGCCTACTTTGATGGCACCAGCCTCACCACCGACGGCGGCAGACTGCTCAACATCTCGGCTGCGTGAGGCTGAACCTGTGTATGCGATTGATGTTACAGACAAAAAGAGAAATGAAAGAGGTGGCAATGACAGTACAAGGGCCGGCGCGCAGTGTTGCATGCGTCATCGACCGAGTCTCCAGACCTGATGAGAGAGATGGTCAGTTCAGCTACTCAGCTAGCGAGTACCGCGCGTGTAGAATTCAGACCCACTTTGATGCAAGGATCGTGCTCCAGGCTCGCAGACGCGAGAATGGGCAGTGTTGGGTGCGAGGCCACGGCAATGACGACATCGTGATGGCCCTGGAGCGTCTCGACGACCTGTTTTGTTTGCAAGTCCCAGAGGTACACCCTCTGGTCCTCGCTGCCAGTCACGACCGAGATTCTTTGCTCTTGCTTCCCGCCATTCGTCTGAGCACCTTTCCCCTCCTCGCTGGCCTGACGACGACGGCGGTGATATGGAGCGGTAAATGCGGCCTTGATGGCATACTTTTCATTGTGGTGGCCCGCATAGGTCTTGAGCACGCGCGAATTGGCCACGTCCCACAGCCGGAGGTGGCCGTCGAGCGACGAGGCGAGCAGCTGTGCCGCGTTGGGCGAGAAGCGGCACGAGGAGACGGGGGCCTTATCCGAGTGGACGAGCGTCTTGAGGCATTGGCCCGTCGACGTATCCCAGAACCGGATGAGGCCGTCGTAGCTGCAGCTCGCAATCATGGCGCCATCGCGGCTAAAATCGACACCGGTCACAGCCTCGGAGTGCGCCGCAATGGCCCGGTGGCATGTTCCCCTTCTCAAATCCCAGAGTCGGACCGTCTCGTCGAAGCTGCCCGACACGACGAGGTTGACGCTAGGGCTAAAGTTGACGCAAAAGACAAAGGACGTGTGTCCCTCAAATTGGCGAACCAGGACGTGCTGCTTGTTTCCTTGTCAGCTTTAGCGAATGCCCTACGAGAGAAAGGAGGGGGTAAAGAGGAAAAAGATGCACTCACGCGCACGGCATCCCAGACGCGCACCATGCGGTCGTCGCCCCCACTGACAATGTACCTTCCATCACTGCTCCAAGCCACATCACTAAGCCCTGATGCAACACCAACACCACCACCAGCTCCTCCCTGTGCATCCTCCATCCCCTCTGGCGCGCCGAGGCCGAGCGTGGCAGGAGCCCTCAATGTCGCGCGCAAGGCCCCCGTAGCGAGAGACCACAGCTTGATGAGACCATCAGCACCGCAAGATGCCAACATCATCCCGTCTGGCGAGATGGCGATTGCCGAAACAGAGCGTTGATGGCCGAGTAGCGTGTACACGAGCTCGTACCTCTGCCTGTCTTCTTCTTCCTTTGCCCGTGCTGGCCCATCGACCGACATGGCCACTCCCTCGCCTCCCGCTGTGCCGCCGCCGCCGCCGCCGCCGCCGCTGCCACCACTGCCGTTCTGGTCGTGTGACTGCGCGTGTGTCCCATTGACAGACGCAGGCCCCATATCTGCATCCTCGGCCTTGCTCTCCATCGCCGCTGGGCTGCGCCCATCCTCCATCCTACCAAGTGAATCAGCAACGCACTTCTGTTTAGTCGTTCGCGAGCAAAGAGGTTAAACAGAGAATGCGTATAACCCGAGTCCCGACGGCCCTCTTTTCTCCCTTCTCTGCTTTCATCGCTCCTGGTTTAGTCTTAGTCTAAGGGTAGGGGCCCGTCTCAATTGCTCAATGGGCTCTTCAGACAACGTCAATACTGTCAGGTCTCAACGGCGTGCAAATACCTCGGCCATAGAATGCCTGAGCTGACCAAAGAGAAATGGCAGCTTACAGGCAAGAGAACGTCACGAGAACAGTTCAAGCCTTGAGACAAACGCTCAATCAAAGGCCTGCCGAGAGAGGGATGAGTAGAAAGAGACCATGAATGTCATTCGCCGCCATCCTCAGCGAGAGTGGCGTCAATGTATGAGAATGTGTGTTGTGAAGTGGGTGGGTGTGCGTATAAGCGTACAATGGAGCAACGAGAGAGCCGCCTCTCTTGTCCTCCGTTTTTGGGCATGTCGATCCTAGCCATTGTGGTCCAACTCCTGCTCCTCCTCGAGCAGTCCCTAGCTATCCTCAGCTTCGTCTTTCCTCCTCCTTCTCCCCGTCTTCCAGCTCTAGCCTTCCGCTCTAGACTACCAGTGCCATATTATAGCACTTAGTAGAAGGTCGAAGGGCGGTTGGCGGCAAAGATGCCGATCGAGTTGGGGCGACGGTGGGGCAGGGGGAAGCGGAGCTTGGGCGTGGTGAGCTGCTTGATGTATGGTCGGCGAACGTCCTCGCTCTTCTGGATCTCGGCCACCTTAAGGATGTGGATCGAGGCGAAGCGGGCACGGTGCCTGGCAGCCATGTCCTGGTACATCGTCTTAACGGCAGCAGCCCTCGTCAGGTCGCGGTACTCCTTGTACATGTTGTGCGTGCCCGACCGAGAGTTGTAACGCAGCCAGATGCCGAAGTTCTTGACCTTGAGGGGCTTGGCCTCGGAGATCTTGAGCGGCACAGAAATCAGCCATTTCGTTCTTCTCACGCGTTATGGCGGATCAAGGGCATATACTCACGACATTGACCGCAACGATCTCGCCCGTAGCCTTCTTCATCTTACGGAGCTGACGAACGAAGTACCAGAAACGGGACTTGGCCACGGTCTCGTTCTTGGCAAAGATGCGCATCCGGTAGAGCTTGGGCGTAGGCTCCTTCTCCGTAGGCAAGTGCCTACCAATGACCTGGTACTCCTGCATCTTGTCGCTGTAAGAACGGAGGAGTAAATATGTCAGTCTCTGCTTTGGTCTCGTTCGTCACTCGGTGTGCCCAATATCCTCGTCCTCAGCTGGCGAACACCTTCCTCCCTAGTCCTCCCTCGACACCTCTTCTCCATGGTAGCCCTACAAAGGAACCGCCCCGGCGCCCTTCCATTCTCCTCTCCGATGCTCGAGCCTTATGTCCAGCAATGCGCTGGCACACTCCTTCCTGCGATGTCGACAAGTCTAGATACTCACGTTTGTCTTGAGGGTTGGTGACGTTGAAGGTGTTAGGAAGCTGCTCGAGGCCTCCAAATCGTCCGGGCCCAGCTGCGGTCGTCTGCCCCTTCTCTCTTCAGCAACGTGGAAAAAGGAATACACGTGGCTTCTCGAGAAAATCCAAAATTCTGCTCTCGGCCGATTTGTACGCATCGAGCACGTGAACACAACATTTCCTCGAACGCCCATCTCCAAACAGATTCGGTGTGGATGAAGTAGTCAAAAGTCGATCAGTCACAAGAGAGGGTGGAACGATGGGCCTCTTTGACACCAAGCACAGCGATGAGCTCAAACTATGGCTCGTCAAGGAGCTGGAGCCGATGTAAGTGCACTGCAAAGGGTCACCACAAAAGGTGGATTGGGTAGCTAACACACCTGCATCTCCAGCTGTGATGCGGACCCAGAGGTGCTGTCGGACTACGTCTTGGCGCTGCTGAAGCACGATGCGAGTGAGGGAGACATCGAAAAGATGCTGGCAGAGCAGCTCGACGACTTCCTTGGCGAGAGTGAGTGGATGTGCCGGCAAGCGTCATGTGAGATTGTGGAGCTGACAAGAGGATGCATGCAAAGGCACCGCGAGCTTTGTCAAGAAGGCGCTGGACGCTCTGAGAAACAGCACCTATCTTCCCGAATCCAAGAGACCTGTTGAGAGTGCTGCTCCGTCGAGGAAGAGAAGTGCAGAGGATGAGGGCAGGCGGTCACCGCCCAAGTCATCCCGGCCAGCCGAGGGTTCGTCGCCACAAGATCAGCACAACTCAGCGGCAGGACCTTCTTCGCTGGGCCATCATGAGCGAGGGTCCGGCAGCCCGGGGCCGCGAGACTATCAGAACAGGAATCGCAGACCGAAAGATCCTTGTCGAGACTACCATCGTGAGTTAGACTCCCTTGCAGTCTCATCTTTACCTGTCCTGATTCATTCGTTCGCAAATAGTGAAGGGCTTCTGTCCGCGGGGCAACGAGTGCAGATGGGACCACTCGCCTCAGGCTGGCGCAAAGCTGGCAGCAGCCAACGGGTTCCCGGTGATGGCTCAAATGCCAGGGTTTGCAGCGGGACAGCCCGGGATGGGGAGAGGACAGCAAGCATTCATGGCGCGCCCTCCATTCGCTGGGCAGGGTCCGGTCCCGCCGCAATTTATGGGCATGCCCTCGCAAGGATGGGGTGCTGCACCCCAAGGATCGCCACCGGAGGGTGTACCACCGTATGTGCCACACCAGCAGCCGCTCACCAACGGCGCTCCGGGCGACGCGCCCAGCTTGGCTTTGCGGATGGGTGCCCAACAGCCTGATCCGCAAGTCCATGAACAGAACGGAGCTGGCGGCTTCCCCCAAACCTCTGGCCTTCCGGGATTCCGTGGAGGGATGCGTGGTGGTGCGCGGGGTGGGAGAGGAGGCGCTGGTGGTGGACGAGGTGGGGGCTTTGGCACATTCGGAAGCCAAGCCCGGTCCTCTACGACTCTCGTCATTGAAAACGTGCCTCAAGATTCGCTCGACCTCATCAAGATCAACGACTATTTCAAGAAGTTCGGTACAATCACCAATATCCAGATTGATGCGCCAAGCGCAAAGGCGCTCGTCAGCTACAGCCAGCCATCGGAAGCGAAGACAGCACACAGCAGCCCAGACGTCATCTTTGGTAATCGGTTCGTAAAAGTGTACTTTCAAAAGCTCGATGAGGGGACAAATGGGGCCGGTGGAAGTCCGTCGTCGAAGCCCAGCGTTGTGGCTCCGCCTCCCAAGTCCAACTTTATTCCGGGCAAAACTTCGAATGTGTACCATGCCAAACCGCCGGTCGCTGCATCGACTGCCTCGGCCGAATATCACACCAAAGCCCTAGAGGCCCAAAAGGCCGCGCAGGCCAAGCTCGATGGCCTCATGGCGGAGCAGAAGGAAGTGATGACGAAGGTCACGAGCGGGACGGCCGAGGAGAAGAAGCAGGGCATGGCCCGCTTCAAGGCGCTCGATGGCGAAGTCAAGCTGGCGGCCGAGGAGGTGCGCAAGGCTGTCAAGGAAGTCCAGTCGACATCAGCGGCAGCCGCTGGTCAAGGGCCCGACTCTGGAAAGTGGAAGGAGCAGAGAGAGGCAAAGGAGCGGCAGCGACTCGATCGGGAGCTGGAGATGCACAGCAAGGGAGGCAATGGAAACGGGACAACGGAGGAGCTCAAGGCTACGCTGGCAAGGCTGCAGGCAGAGGCTGCTTCCATGGGCATCGATCCGGCCTCGCCGTCGGCTCCGACGCTCAGTGGCGGCGCATACAGAGGAAGGGGAAGAGGCAGGGGAGCATATTCGAGCTACAGAGGAGGACGCGGTGGTCCGCCAGGCCGCATGTCGCTGGACAACCGAACGACGAAGCTACGCATTACCGATCTGCCTGCCGAGTCCGAAGAGCAAAGAAACAAGGCACAGGAGTGGTTCAAGCAATTCGGAGAGGTAGCCGAATTCAGCCAGGGTGGCTTCGAGGGCGAACCAAATGATGTCCTGGTCGTGTACAAGGTCCGAGCCAATGCAGAGGCGGCCCTGAGGTCTGGCCTAAGCATTCCAGATGTAGGCCAGGTCAAGGCGAGCTGGTACACAGCGCCCACCGCGTCAAATAGCGCTACTGCGATCACGGCCGCTGGTGGTGCTGCGACGGCATCTACGGCAGAGGAGGAAACAGAAGCGGGGCACGACGACGACGATGGGTATGATGGAGGTGAAGGCGACGAGGACAAGGACGATCACTTTAGACGATGAGCGCTGGTGCTCTTGTGTAGTTGTATCTAATCAGGCCCCCCTCCCGTTTTTGGCATGCTTTACTCAAAACTATATCTGCTCTTTCCTTTGAAGAGTGGACTGGACCGCTCGCTTTATCCATCAAATCAATGTGCATTTTCATTTGTGTGTCTAGAGGCTCAAACCACCTGTCCCACCGCAGATCGCATGTCTGACCTAGAAGTGGATAGGCTTGTCGTACGCGGCCATGGCAGCCTCCTTGAACGCCTCGGACAGGGTAGGGTGAGCGTGGCATGTCCGTGCGATGCTAGAGATTTTGAAGCTTGAGTCAGCCCGCGAAAAGAAACTATTGGTGAAAGGCAAAGCGAAGCAAAGACACTCACTCTTCGGCGCTTGCGCTGTACTCGATGGCGAGCACCGCGCTAGCAATTTGCTCGCCAGCGTTGGGGCCAATGATGTGGACGCCGAGGACCTTGTCCGTCTGCTTCTCGACGAGGAACTTGACAAAGCCGTCGGTGTCTCCGTTTGTCTTTCCTCGCGAGTTGGCAATGTACGGGAAGGAGCCCACGTTGAATTCGACGCCCTCATTCTTGAGGTCTTCTGCCGTCTTGCCAACCCACGCCACTTCTGGGTGCGTGTAGACGACGGCGGGGATCGCACCGTAGTTGACGTGGCCGTGGCCGTGCTTGATAATCTCCACGGCGGCGATTCCCTCCTCCTCGGCCTTGTGTGCAAGCATGGGCCCAAATGTCGCGTCACCAATGCACTTGACGCCCTTGCACGTCGTGTTGTACTGGTCATCGACGACGATGCGACCCTTGTTGTCCTTCTCCACTCCAATCGCCTCCAAGTTCAGGCCCTCCGTCACTGGCCGACGCCCAATGGCGACGAGGACGACATCAGCGTCGATTTGCTCCTTCTTGCCGGACTTGGCGTCTTCGACGTTGAGGTAGACCTTTCCATCTCGCTTCTCGGCATCAAGGACCTTCTTGCCGAGGCTGAACTTCAGCCCTTGCTTCTCGAGGAGCTTCTGGAATGACTTGGACACCTCGCCGTCCATGCCGGCACCGCCAATGGCGCCGAGGAACTCGACAACCTCGACCTTGGCACCGAGTCTGCTCCAGACGGAGCCCATCTCGAGACCAATGACACCGCCACCGATGACAATCATCTTCTCGGGCACCTTCTTGAGCTCAAGGGCACCCGTCGAAGACACAATCTGCTCCTCGTCAATTTCGATACCAGGGAAGGGCGTGACCTCGCTTCCCGTTGCAATGATGATGTTCTTGGCTTCCACCTGGGTCTCGCCACCGTCGTTGAGCTTGACATTGACCGTGGTCGGGCCTGCAAAGCTTCCGAATCCCTTGAGGTAGTCGACCTTGTTCTTCTTGAGCAGGCCTTCCACACCCTTGGTCAGACCCGTCACGGCCTTGTCCTTTGCCTTGAGCATCTGGGCAAGGTTGACGCTGACATCCTTTACGTCAATGCCGCGCGATTTGAAGTCGTGTGCGGCCTGGTGGTAGAGGTGCGAGTTGTTGAGCATGGCCTTGGAAGGAATGCAGCCGACGTTGAGGCATGTCCCTCCGAGCGCGCCGCGCGATTCGATGCAGGCCGTCTTGAGGCCAAGCTGACCGGCCTTGATGGCCGCGACGTACCCGCCCGGGCCACCACCGATGACAACAACGTCGTAGGGGTCTGCAGACGAGGCAAGCCCGCGCCGGCCGAGCGGCATCGAGGTCGACGTCGCCAGTCGAGGAAGCGTCATGGGCTGGAAAGCCTGGCACGAGATGTCCCCGTCAGCTATCTCTGATCACTCTATCCCACTCGGCTGCCACTGCATGACTCACCCTCGCGGGGAGAGCTGGCCCGGAACGGGCAAGGTATCGAGAGAGCATCTTCTTTGTGCGCAAAGGAGGATGGTGGCGTCGTCGAGAGGGAGGAAGGTAGCCCGATCCAATTGGGGTCGTCAAAATCTACCGCCGCCGCCCAAAAGAAGGCGTTTGACCACGTGTAGTCAGGTCAGCAAAAAGTGGAAATTATTCGGCCTTATCGGAGAGAAGGCCGGGCCTTGGAAGAAGAAGGACTGACTATCCAAAAACAGAAAACAAAGGGACTGTATAAGCAGACACGATGATGCTCCGACAGGTAAGAAGAGGACTGTGGAGCAGCGGAAGCGCCGGAGGTAGCGTGGCGTTTCACCTTGATAGAAAGGCCGTCGTGGTTATTCCGACTGCGAGTGCGTCGACGCAGGCGTCGCCGCAAAAGTTCAACAGCGACAGGCAGCCTCGACATGCGCGAAAGCAAGCAGGAGGGGGAAACGACAAAGGTCGAAGAGATGGTTGGGTGGTGCCCAAGCCTCAAAATTGGGCGAGACAAGGGGACAACAAAGGAAAGATGAAGAGTGTGGGTGGCACAGGGGGTCAGAAGGCGCGGCCGGAGAGCAAGGCTGGGAAACCGGCGGCGAAAGCGCCAGTGCCGCCGCCCAAGGAGGACCGAGAGTTGCCGTTGCCGCCCTTTATCACCGTCAACAGCCTCGCCAAGGCGATGGGCATCAAAATGAGTGAGTGTGATGGAACTTCCACTCTGCGCTTCTGAATCGGGAGATGTACTGAAAGATGCGGTCAACCAGAAACGCTGCAGGGCAAGATGACCGGTCTTGGGCATACAGACGTGCGACCGGATCTGCTGCTGTCATTTGAAGAGGCCGAAGTCATCTTGCTGGAGATGGATCAATTTGCTGTTCCTATGGACGCCTCGTCGTCGCAGGCCTTTGATGTATACCCGCGCCCGCCGCTGTCCGACTCGGAGCGAGCAAAAGCGCCCCTTAGACCTCCGATTGTGACCATCATGGGTCATGTCGACCATGGCAAGACGACGCTGCTGGACCGGCTGAGGAGCACGAGCGTGGCTGCGGGCGAAGCAGGTGGAATCACACAGCACATTGGTGCATTCAGCGTGCCAGTCGGCAAGAAGGCATCGTCCTCGTCATCGGGCTCCCAGCCCAGAATCACCTTTCTCGACACACCGGGCCACGCTGCCTTTTCAGCCATGCGCTCTCGCGGTGCTCAACTTACTGACATCGTGGTCCTTGTCGTTGCCGCCGACGACGGTGTCATGCCCCAGACGAAAGAGGTGATTCAGGTTGTGGACCAGCTCCAGTCCGAGTCTCGCTCCTCGCGCGCCTCGCATGGCACAGTCCAGCTCGTTGTTGCCCTCAATAAGGTCGACAAGCCAGAAGCAGACGTCGAAAAGGTCAAACGAGACCTGCTCAGCGCCGGCGTGCAGCTTGAAGACTTTGGCGGCGATATTCCCTGCGTCGAGATTTCGGGAAAGACTGGCCAGGGCCTGGACAGGCTCGAGGAGACGCTTCTGGCACTCAGCGAGCTGGCTGAGCTCAGATCCGAGGCAGTCGGCGCAGTCGAAGGCCTCATCCTCGAGTCGAGGGTGGAAAAAGGGCGAGGCAACACGGCGACGGTGCTCATCAAGCGAGGCCAGGTTCAGGTGGGCGATATCATCGTGGCTGGGACGTCATTTGCCAAAGTCAAAGGTCTCTCCGACGAGGGCAACCGGCCACAGAAGTCCGCGGGCCCAGGCGATGCCGTACTCGTCATGGGATGGAGAAGCTTGCCTCACGCTGGCGACGAGGTCCTCGGCGTCGTGGACCAGAGTGGCGTTGGGGCTGAGCTGCTTGCCAAGAAGGCCGTCGAAAGGAGGACACGAGTGGAAGAGCAGAGGAAGCTGAGCGAAGATGTTGTGGCGGTCAACGAAGGAAGGAGGATAAAGGCCGAGGAGGACGAGAAGCGCGACAGGGAAGCTTTCGAACAGAGGCAGCGCGCAAGGGAAGCCAGGATGCAGCAAGCGGCTGGACAAGGCGGAGCGAATTCTGCTGGGACTGTTGATGCTGTTGCTGCTGCTGCAACCGAAGAGAAGCAGAACGCGGAGGCAGAAGACGAGATGGGGGCCGAGGCCCGAAGCAAGAAGCAGGAGCTTAGGTTGGTCGTCAAGGCCGACTTCAGTGGTACGGTTGAGGCAGTCTTGGGAGCCATCAGCGGCATTGGAAACGCCGATGTATGCGTGAAGATTGTCTCTTCCGGCGTCGGGGAGCCAAACGAGGGCGACATTGCCATGGCCCAAGCCGTCGGGAAGTGCGAAGTCATCGGCTTCAACGTCAAGCCGTCCAAGCAAATTCTCAATCTAGCCACAAAAGCCCACCCGACGCCCGTCAAGGTGCACTGCGACTCGGTCATTTATCGTCTCATGTCGCACGTCTCGGAGCAATGCGCTGCCCTGCTCGCGCCCACCGTCGAGACACGCGTAAATGGGGAGGCAGTCATCGCCGAAGTATTCAACATCAACCTCAAAGGAAGGCACTTTCGCAATGTGGCTGGGTGCAGAGTCACCAACGGCGTACTGAGTCGAAACAGCCAGGTGCGGGTGCTGCGCGGCGACGAGCGCAAGGTCATCTATGAGGGCAAGCTCGACAGCCTGCGGCAGATCAAGCGGGAAGTCGAGGAGATGCGCAAGGGCACAGAATGCGGCCTTGGCTTCGAGGGCATGTGGGGAGCCTTTGAAAAGGGCGACATCGTGCAATGCATCCACAACGTAGAGGTTCCCCGGAAGTTGTAACTGTATGTCCTCTGAGCTCCCACGGTCAATCAAGAAGCCACGGGCAGTCGTCGTAATGCGAGAGCTCCACTTGCCCTCATGCGTGGAGAAATGGCGCTAACGCTTCCATCGGTTCCTGGAAAAGAAGCTCGTTGGCCGCGTGTATTTGGTTGTTCTTTCCGCTTGGTCCCTGACCCATGATGAGCATCGAGTAGCCAGCGCTTGACGACGAAGACGGCGGAGGAGAGCTATGCCGAATACTCAGAGTATTGCAAGCCTTCCGCTGGAGCTGATCGACATGATCGTCAGTGAGATTGGTCCGCCCACGACGGAGCATGCCTATTCGCTTCCACCCGAGACGCGTATGACCTTGTCAGCCTGTACGCTAGTGAGCCGCTCGTGGCGTGCAGCCATGCTCCCACATCTCTGCCGGAGAGTCTGTCTCTTCACTGCTCAGCAGCACGAGAGCTTCCTCCTGGCTCTCGTATCCAACGACGGGCTCGAATCGCACGTCGAGCACCTCGCCGTCAAGGACTTTCATGGCGGCTTTCTTGAGCCGGCCCTGACCACATTCACCGACGTCCTCCGGCGCATCTGCGCAGCACGCAAGCTGCGCTCCTTGTACGTCGACAAGAGACACTCTGCATTCTACGACGACTTTCCCCAGGAGCCTGGCGGCTCGGATCCATGGGCGTGTACTACAATGGTCAAAGAAGTTCGACGGTCGCTGGACCTCCTTGCGGACCACACCAGCGAAGAGTACAGCCTCGAGCAGATTGTGAGCCCATTTACAGAGCTCTTTGGCGGAGCCAATTTCGACAAGCCCGACCATCTCAATGGTGACTGGCCCGTTCATCGAGGTCTTCGAAGGCTTGCGGTGCGGGGTATGACGCTGGACGAGGACGCAGCCAAGAGTGTCGGATGGAGGCGTCGGATGCACCACCTCCGCATGTTGGTCGTCAAGGATCCCATCATCATTGGCCGATTGATGGGCAAGGACAAAAGTGAGCTCGAAAGCGTGCTTAGGATGGCAAGGTCGATGCATCCGGATGCGCACCTCATCATCGTCTTCGGAGAATGGCAGCTTAAGCAATGGAAAAGAGACTGGGAGCACGTCAAGGCAACCCCGAAGGGTCTCAAAGGCTGCTGCAGGATCACGTTCTTCAATGACAAAAACGAGGTAGACTGGCTGCAAAATAAAGGCCTCGACGGCAGCCTCTGGACGCTTGGAGAGAAGGGAAATGACGAGGATATATATATGGCTTCATGAGGACGATCATAGAGTCTTTTGAACTTGAGAATGGAGGGCTGCTCTCTATCTCGAATGAAAGATTCGCTGGGGTTCACTTCCGGAGTTTTACCAGCTCGTTCATGTAGAGACGACTTCCGCAAGGATCATAGCTATACTGTAGAGGAACTGCATGTTATATCGCCTGCAGTGTCTTTGAGTCGTCGTCTGTCTTCATGCAGGCGAGCTTCTATGCTAAAGATTCCCCGTTGAACATCTGTCTCTCTAGGCACAACCAAGAGCACTGTCCCTCCTCCTTTCGCCCACCGTCACTGTAGAGGTAGTGATCGAGACGGAGCCACGCGAAGGTGACTTGACACGTGGAAAATTTAAGGCCAGCGCCTGCACGTCGTTCATTCGAAGACGGGGTGCGAGAAGTGACGACGACAGAGGCAGATCAATTCTCACCTGAGCTTTCTGTGCACCTGTCGCCCGCATCGCACGCCTTCGCATCACTACGAGCACTAAGGGCATTGGAGACGACGATGTCTCGCCCCCGCTTCTTTACGGCTCCGCGCAAGGGCGAGAATTTCGAGCTTCGAGCAGACCTCAATAGCGAATACCGAGATCGTCGAAAGGATGCCATCAAGCGTGTGATTGCCAACATGACTGTCGGCAAGGACGTCTCCGGCCTCTTTCCCGACGTACTCAAGAATATGCAGACGGAGGACCTCGAGCAGAAGAAACTCGTGTATCTCTACCTCATGAACTATGCCAAGACGCAGCCGGAGCTCGTCATCCTCGCCGTCAATACCTTTGTAAAGGTGGGTTGATTTGGCTACCATCTAAGCCTCAACGGAGCGAAGCTGACCTTCCAGCACCCGACCAATCTCTAGGACTCGGATGACCCGAACCCCTTAGTGCGGGCGCTTGCGATCCGAACAATGTCATGTTTGCGGGCCGAGAAGATCATCGACTACCTTTCCGACCCATTGCAAAAGGGATTAAGAGACGAGAGTCCGTACGTGCGCAAGACGGCGGCCATCAGCGTAGCAAAGCTATACGAGATGAAGCCAGAGCTTGCAGTTGAAAACGGGTTTGTGGGGACGTTGAGGGACATGGTAGGAGATTCGAATCCGATGGTGCGTTGCGTGGACATCACATTCTATCCAGTGGCTGCTTGCTGACTCGGGGCTCCTCGGTATCCCAAAGGTGGTGGCGAATGCTGTTACGGCATTGACAGATATTCACAAAACGGCCTGCGAGGTGGATCCCTCGGGCAAGTCGTCGATCTTTATCATCGATGGCGCTGTGCTCAGCAAGCTCCTCATCGCTCTCAACGAGTGTACGGAGTGGGGGCGAATCGCCATCTTGAGTAGTCTGGGGAGATATCGCACCGCGCCTGGTCCAGAGGGGGAAAAGGAGGCCGAGCACATCTGCGAGAGGGTCATGCCACAATTCCAACATGCAAACGGAAGCGTCGTCTTGAGCGCAGTCAAGGTGCGCTGGCCTCGGAGGAGCCTATTATGCAAAGATCGCTTGCTGACCGCCTGCTTTTACCAGGTCATCTTGATCCACATGGACAGAATAAACAAGCAAGAATTTGTCAAGCAGCTGGTTCGAAAGATGGCTCCTCCCTTAGGTGAGCCGTTCTCTGGAAAGCGAGTCTCCTCTTGTTCAAAGCTCACAGTGTCTCGTAGTAACATTGGTCTCATCGGCGCCCGAGGTGCAGTGGGTGGCATTGCGCAACATCAATCTGATCCTGCAAAAGCGACCCGACGTGCTCTCGTCGGAGCTGCGCATCTTCTTCTGCAAGTACAATGACCCCAGCTACGTCAAGCTCGAAAAGCTCGAGATCATGATCAAGCTGGCGAATGAGCGGAACGTTGACATGCTCCTCAGCGAGCTCAAGGAGTACGCATCAGAGGTCGACGTGGACTTTGTCAGGAGGGCTATCCGTGCCATTGGGCAGTGTGCCATCAAGATCGACACGGCAGCTGAACGATGTGTGCATGTGCTCCTCGACCTTATTGCGACGAGGGTCAGCTACGTGGTGCAAGAGGGTGTTGTCGTCATCAAGGTATGAATTTTTCCATCCTTTCAATCGTCACTGTGCTTATTTTCCATTCATTACAGGACATCTTCCGAAAGTACCCTCAAAACTACGAGGGCATCATCCCGACGCTCTGCTCTAATCTGCAAGACCTCGACGAGCCAGAGGCCAAGGCGTCGCTCATCTGGATTCTGGGCGAGTACGCGGAAAAAATCGACAATAGTGACGAGCTCCTGGGTCTGTTCCTCGACAACTTCCTCGACGAGCAGTACCAGGTGCAATTCCAAACATTGACAGCCATCGTCAAGCTCTTCCTCAAGCGGCCCGACGGCGCCCAAGGCATTGTTCAGCGCGTGCTCGAGCTAGCGACGAAGGAATGTGATAACCCAGACCTGCGAGATCGCGCCTTTGTCTACTGGAGACTTCTCAGCAGCAGCGATGCCGGCGCTGGAAAGTCGGTCGTTCTTGCGGAGCGGCCTCCCATCTCGATTCCCCTCACTTCTGTCCCTCCTGCTCTGCTCGAGGAGCTCGTGTCCGATCTTTCGTCGCTGGCGTCTGCGTACCACAAGCCTGAGTCGACCTTTATCGGTAGGGGGCGGCTTGGTGCCGATGCGCTCAGCAGGAAGCGGGATGAGATTACGAGGGAGAAGGCACTCGCGACTGTTGTGCAGGGCCAAGCGGCCGAGAATCTTCTCGATTTCGGAGACGACGACGAAGGCGCTTCGCAGAGCCAGCCCATCTCAGCAGGTGCTGCTGGCGGGCTTGGAGGGCTGGGCGATCTCATGATGGACGACGGTGGTGCGCAGAGCGGCAGTGTTGGTGGTGGTGCTGCTTCTGGTGCGAATTCGGCAGGAGCAGGGCAGCTCTCAGACCTCCTCGGTCTGTTTGATGCCGCTCCAGGATCAAAGGCCCCGGGAGCCCAGTCGGGTCTGGACGCCCTCTCGGCGCTTCCTGCCGCCCCATCTCACTCCCCTATGGCATCGACATTTGCCAATGGCTCGGCCCCGCCGGCTGCTCAGCGACAGCAACACAGCAATAGTGGTGGGGGAGATCTTCTGGACCTTTTGTAGAGGCAGTAAACAACATCATCAATGCGTAATCAAACATTGTGATCGAGACCAGTAGAGGACAAGGTATGAATGCGTTTATAGTACAGTGCGTGCTTTGTGTTATACGTGTCATTCGCGAAAGATCAAGGAGAAGGGTTCTTCGTCGGGAGAAGGCCAAAGAGGGACCACATCCGACGTTCGACTGCTAAATCTCGCCTCTCGAGTTTCCTGTTGTCTACCTCGTCGCTAATGGCCTCCCGGGCCAACGCGGCTGTCCTCCCTCGTGTTGACGAGGCCCGACCTGATCGAAGAGGTCGATCGTATGCGTGGCTAGAGCCGTCCGCTGACCATTCAAAGGCACGCTGAACGACGCTGGACGTAGCTGATGGCTGCAAGGGGGCGAGACCTTCGAGAAGTCTCGTCTGCTCATCTTCATCATCTTCTCCCTCTCCCTCTTCCTCATCTTCCTCATCTTCCTCCACCTCAACGGATGACCTCTCCTCTTCAACTTCTTGATAGGCCTTGTTCCATGCCAATTGTTGTGCTCCGTCTCCAGGGCCATTGTTATGGTCTGTGTCGGCGCCAAATCGACGCAATACCTCGTCCGCGGACCGCTGTACGGCCTTTCGTTTCCAAAGTTAGCCATTACACTTTCCATCTTGGTCTGTGAGCCACTGACCTCTGTGGAAATGATCGCGTCGTCGCGCCGTCGTTCTATCAGCACCACGAGAACTCCTTCGACAAAGACTCGAAGCTCGTCCACGAGGTGCAGTATGGCCTCTTTGCTGATTCGACGTGAAAAAGGGCGTGAGACCCCTTGCTCTTTTGTCGTGGGGGATGATGTCGGGCGCTCGTCTTCCGGTTTTGAGCTTGCTTCGAGGTCTATCTCCTCATTTGTGCAAGCTCTGAGATTTCCACAGCCTCTTTTGTGAGTCCAGCCTCGCGACGCGCAGAGGAAATAGTAGGGTCACTCACCTCATCATTGTCGCCAGTCCCGCAAAGCTAAGAACGCTGGTCTTCTTCAGAAAGCCTTCCTCCCTCTCGTCCTCTCTACCGCCATCGGCAAGGATGATCGGCATGACGTCTTCGGGTTTTAATCCGATCCATGCGAAACGCTGAAAGTCTTTCAAAGCTTTTTTCGTCTTGATGCCGTCCAAGGACAGAGAAGGAACGGAGTGGACCTCCTCACTTTCCTCATCTGTTCGCCACACCGATGCGCAGGCGGTCTTCTCGGAGGGCGTCTGGTCGGGTCGTCTTCGTTTCTCACCCACGTCGCCGACTGCTCCATCGCTTGGCGATGATCGCCTCCTCCTTTTTCTTCCCGCCGACATGTTGACATCGATTGGCATATCGGCGGCGCCCCTCGACAATCTTGCCCGAATCTTCCCCTTGACACTCTTCCAATGTTCTCGAGGGATATTGGAAAGGTCGAAGCCTCGATAGAAGGTCTCCGATTCCGAGTCTTGTGGGGGAAAAGGTGCGAGAGAAGGTTGGGATCGATGAGACTTCTTGAAGACAATGGCCTGCTCAAGCGCTGACAGTTCCGAGATCGTCAGGGATTGGCTTTGGATCCTCGCGAGGTGGACACGGGATTGTTGGAGAGACGTTCTGGCTGACTCGGTTGCATCGGGAGGCAACCATGGCTCTAGTACCGTATCGGTCGGCTTGATGCTATCCACCCAGATGAGGTGTGCGTTGGGAGGGCAGGGAAGGTCTTTCTCCCACCTCGTGCTCACCAAGCCTCCTCGACCGTCGTCGACTTGTGTGATTATCGCCGTCGGTATTGTGCTATCGCCTTGAATGCGAACCCAGGCCAATAGCCCCAGCTCGACGGCATGGTGAATAACCCTGAGGGCCACCGACTCGTTGGAACGCTTCCTTGAGATCGCTGGGACGGCGTACTCTTCCGAGAAGCGCCTGTACGATGGTCCTCGATGAGACAATCCCTGGACGCGCTTCAATCTACCAATGAGTTCCGACAAGGAGCAGTACATTGCCGTGGCTGAGCCTTGCTGAAGCTTCAGTATACAGCCATGCTCGCCTCCTTGATCGGAGACGTCACCGACGACATAGTGACACCGAAGAAAGAGAGCCGCATTCAGCACCTGGCGATCCCATGAGACGATCTCCTCCTCCTCTGCTCCCTGCCGGGGCTCATCTTGCCAGAGGGCCAACGTCTGTGCTTGTGCTTCCTCGAATGCAATCCACTCGTCGCTCATCTCGACGGCAGCAGCAGCAGGTACTGCTCTTTGCCGCTTGCGAGCGGCCTCGTTTAATCCTCCTGTTCCCATAGCTCTCATCATATGACGCCCATCAGCATGTGGCCTATGTTTTGCCCCCATTCTTCTCGCGGCCTGACGTCGCAAGAGCTGAAGAAGCTGCTGGACTTGTGCTTCTGACTTGGTGCCGTGGAGGAAATCGGTCGCGATGACGTCGGCCCTCCAGCGCGAATATCTGACCAGACCGCGAAAGAAGTGTTGGATCTCGCTTTGCGACCATTGCGCCTCCCATGACTCCTTTGAGGTTTCCGAGGGAGCCTCCTTGTGAGTCGCCTCTTCCTCGTCGCTTTGTTCCACCTCGTCTTCCTCTGCCGTCGCAGCATCCTCCTCTTCATCCTCCTCTATCTGCACATCATCCGGCTGGTCCTTGTCCTCGTCGACGTCTGAGCCAACTTCCTGCAATGCCCCATCAAATAGCTGGTCTGTCGTATGATGAAGGTGCTGGAAGAAGTCAATCGACTCCCTCCTGAGCAATTCGGCGTACCTCTGGGCCTTTCCCTCCGCCGAGTCGATTGCAAAGACGGGAGCCACGTTCGACCATCGCGGGTTTCCGCTTGTGCTTTGTCGAGCCTCTGTCGTCTTTGACTGTGCCAGCGACTCGGTGGAAAGTACGGTCTCTTCGTGCTCCCTCGCCGTGTCCGCCTCGCCGCGATCCGTTTGTCCAACATTCAACCTGCTTCCAGACAAAGAGGAGGGACCCTCGCGCCCGCGTCGCACTCGGGCCCTGTCTTGCCGGACATTCCTGTCCTGCTGTCTCTTTCTCTTGCGCCCGGGTGCATCCCCCTCCATCGTCTTCCCACACAGGAAGCCTGTATGCGTGAACGTCACTCGTCGTCGTTCAACAGAAGCGAAATGGCGGTCAAGGAAAATATCATAGAGAAATTTAGACTGAAGTTGCAAAAAAAAAAGCAAAGCTCCTCGAGTTCTGAGTGGCCCAAGCGTCGCGTCAAACTCAACGTCGTAGGTCCTCCCTCCCGAGGTGCGAACCCGACCAATGATGATGTTCAGGATCCTGAAGCGAAAGAGCGGCCGTAGTCACGATGGATACAATTACAGCGGCCTCCTATGTCATGGGCCCGGGCAGAGGAGGCAGTATACACAGATAAGTGAAGATAGTCGGCTGAAGTCTAGGCGCTATGTGGTCGGAAGCTCATGCTCCTCCTGATGAGCTGAGCTCGAAGATAGTTTCCAACTTCGCGTTCTTTCGGGACCCTCTGCTCGCCCACCCAATCAGCCAGCCATGCATGCAACGGTCCAGCGGCGCTTGCATCACCGCCCTCGTCGTCGTCGTCTGCTGCCTCTTGTCCACCTATTCCTCCTCCATCATCCTGTTCGTCTTGTCCGTAGCGAAGGCGGTTGTTGCGCTTGTTGACCTGGGACATGGCAGCATCCCAGATGGGCGAGATGCCCTCGTGGAGGACGAGGCAGGCCTGATAGAGGGTGGTGTCAAGCGGTTCGAGGTCGAGATGCCTCATCCACGCCAGCACACGAAACGGTTCATCCCACGGCACCTCGGCTCCAAAGGCTAGCGTCCTGCTCGCAGACGACGACGGAAGCGCAGCATTGACAGAAATGAACCGGAGCAGGGTCAGGTACTGGTCAAAGAGCATGGGTCCCAGCTTCGCCAGGTCCTTTCTCTCCATTGAGACACTGGCGCCTAGCCTCGTTGACGCACGCACTACGCCCTCTCTATCTGCTGCATGGCCAGAAGGACTGGCAGCGGCGGTGAAAAAGAGGCTGCTAAAGCGCTCCTGGAAGCGTGTCTCGAACCTCTTGATGCCTAGCTCGACCTTTGCGATCATCGACGGCAGCGAGGAAAAGGGCGCGTCATCGCTAGATGCCCTGCGAGAGGCAGATGTCGACAGCATGCTGTCCAGCGGGTTTTCAATCGACTCGAGCTCAGGGTATTGCGCAAAAAGCTCCTGGAGGAAGAGGTCTCTCGCGCGTAGGCTTGCCGGTACGCCGTCCCACAGCGCCTCGGCCTCGAGTTCGTAGGGTCCAGCTCGGGCAAGGGGCAATTTATTCCTCGCAAGAAACACCCTAATTGATGGTGTCAATCCCATCGACGCGTTCTTCATCGCACTGACGGCAGAGTGCAGCAGATTTGAATAGGCAAAATGGTTGGGGTGCACGTTGAACGTCGCAAAGGAGTCGATAAAGACGCGGTAGGCGGCCTGGTGATGCGCCGAGAACATGAGGCCTTTCATCACGGAGCTCAGCAGGACTTGATCTGCTTTCACCTTTGTCGTCTCGGTTCCCGTGTCGCCGTCGTCGAGCTCTTTGCGATGATTGTGAATGGGCCCATGAATCCATCTGTTGAGCTCAGCGAGGGCGTCGCGGACCTGGCCGAGCTTTAGTAGGCTCGCGCAAAGTGTTGCGACGGTGAAGACATTGGGCGCTACGCCCCTCTTGATCATATCGGCAAAGACGACGGGCACGAGGTCGTGTCGAGGCGTGGGGCGGCGGAGGAGAAGGCCCTGCATCACGGCATGATAGAACCTTGGCTCGTCGGACAACCAAGCCGGGGGCGCCAGCGGAAGGCCGTCCTCAACCTGGTCCGCTTCCTCGCCTGCGTCGTTGCTGGCGCCAAAGAGATCACTCGTTCGGTCTTCTTCACCGTCTGTCTCTGCACTCGAAGCTCGCAACTCTCTCTTGCTGGCTAGCACGTGCCCGTCATTTGCCTCGGCTCCCACGCTGGGCTTTTGCCCTGACACGGGGTGCACGGACAAGCCGAGGAGTGGGAGAAGATGATGAGGTGACACGTTTCTCGCACCTGCAGTCGCTTTGATCGTTGCGCACCACGCATTCCTGAGGGCCTTTCGCCCTTCTTCGGAGGGTGCCTGCTCTTCCATCTCGTTGATCTTGGCCTGAAGAATGGTCCACACCCGTCTCAGCTTGAATCGACTCGCCATCAGCGCGAGGTAGTCGACGGTGAAATACGACTGGGATCTCTCGAGTCGTCGCTGAAGCTGCAAGCGCCTGTTGAGTTTGGCCATCCAGAAGGAGCCAGCCTCGGTGTTGCTCTCTCGTGAAGCGGCAGAAATCGCCCTTTCCAGTGCAGCTTCGAATACTGCATCGGGCGATGTGGCGCCCAAGCTGCAGCGGTCTTCGAAGCGAGGGATCCATTGCAAGGCCATCTGTACCGTTAAAAAGGCATCCTTTTCGCTTTTGAAAAGATCGTCCTCCCGCATTGCATAGGGCGAGTCCGCTAACGACGTAGGCTGAGGATCGAGGTTCCAAAAGATCAAGAGGATCAGCTTTGCGTCGTTATCCGACATGCTTTCCAGTGCCCAATCAGCGAGCCGAATTGCGCAACGTCGACAGCGGTCGTCGAGTGTTGCCGCCAGGCACCTGGCGAGGACCACGGCAGCCGTGTTGAGCTCGGCCCTGTCGTCTGCCGGTACCACCGGTGCGATGCGCCCAAGAAAGATGTCGGTGAGGGATCGTGCCAGGTGCGGAGCGTAGTTGTCGACGAGGACGACGCGGCAAAGGAGCTTAAAGCATCTCAGCCGGTCGTGAAGGGAGACGAGATCGGCGAGGCGCGCAAAATTCTCAATCGCAGCCCTTGGTCCGACGTTGCCGCGCAGCTGGCGAAACAACTGCCGCGCGGTGGCCGTGGCCGTGGCCGTCGAAGAAGAGGTCGACCGGGACATCCAGCTCGAGGGCCCAGCGACGTTTGCCTCTGCTTGCGCGTGCGCGTGCGCGTGCGCAAGCGACGGGAGGGGCGAAGCGTAGCTCAGTAAGGGTAGCTGCCGGCATCTGCTGGTCGTCAGTCGGCGTCGAGATTGTCGCCCGCCGGCTTGTGGGAGCGTCGAGCAAGAAGCAGAAGAGCTCGGGGACCGAAGGCCTGCCGGGCGTTCGGTGGCCAGCGCTCTGACCACCCGGACTGCTTCCTTTGCCGCCGCTGATCGCGCACCCGTGGCCATGATTGAAGCCCGCTACGCCCTCGCAAACGCAGCCCGCGGCAACGACATTGGCGTCTGATCTTTGTGCGCGTCGAGAAGAAAGTTGGTTGCAGCGCACGCACACACGCGGAAAATCCAAACACGGGCAGAAAGAAAAAAAAAAGAAAAGGAAAGGGCAAGAAGCAGGACTTTGTAGCCGCCACCATTTTTCGATTTTTGCTTTTTCTTTTCCTTGGGAGCCAAACTTAGACTAAAAAAGCCCCCCCCCCCCCTCCCCCCGCGCGGTGCCAGAGAGAGGAAAGAAAAAGACGAGCGACGACGCGATCGCGCGCCTCTGCTGCTGCCTGCTCCACTCGCGCCGAAACCATCCATCCATCCACGACTTTTCTCTGTCTTATTCTTTACGACTTCCATCCATCCACTCAGTCGCAAGTCAATCTACCCACCAACGCTCACTTGTTGAAAATGGCCCCGGGAACACCCTCGCCTTGGAAGGGAGCGCTGCGCTACAAGCGCAAGGGAGACCTCGTCGAGCTCGCCACTGCCCTGGGAATCACCGAGGCGACGGAAAACTCGTCCAAAGACGATCTCGAGGAAGTCATCCGGACTCACCTCCTGGCCAACCGTACCAGCCTGGCCAGCGACCCCAACTGGCAGGGCCTTTACACGAGCCTTGACAATGGCGAAAAGAGGGCTGCTAGGGGCAGTTCAAACGCGTTGAGCCCGTGAGTAGTGTCTGTCGACCCATCCACTCACTCCATCCATCCCCATCCATCCACGCATGCGTGCATCCACCGTGAGAAAAGAGAAAGAGGAAACCGTGTTTTATTGCTCCTCTTTTGCATTGACGCCCCCCTTCAAGTAATTCCAACCTGTTGCTGATCATTTCGGTGTTGCTCCCGCTTCTAATCCAGCGACAGCGATGGCTCCGACGACTCGCCTGCCACGGGAAAGTCGCCTCGCAAGCACACGCAGCGCGGCAGCAAGCTTGTGCCCAACGGTCTGAGCACGCCTCTACGCCAGGCCTCGAGCAGCACCTCTGGCTTCGCCTCGCAGCTGTCGCAGCGCACCAAGCGCTCGTTTGAGAGCCTGGCCGACGCCTTCAAGGCGGGCGCAAAGGACGCGCGCGAAGAGGCCCACGACGTCGCAAACGAGGTTTCGTCTGCCCAGCACGCCCTGACGCGCCGGGTAAGCCAGACGAGCCGTCGCGTCGAGCAGCGCTTCACCAAGGGCTTTGAGCGCGCCAGGGCCTACCTGAGCAACGCCGAGCACATTGCTCTTCTCCTCGTCATCCTCGAGGGCGCCCTCCTCGTCACGGCCGTCATGCCGACGAAGCGTGTCGAGCTTGGTGGCCAGCGCAGCGTGTCCAACTTCGTCAAGTCGGGCGGCAAGTCGGCGACCAACAATGTGCCCCACTGGACCGTGACCACGCCCAACTTCTGGGCCCTCTTGACCTTTGTCTTCTGGAGGCCCATCGTCCTCTGGTCCGCCTGGACCGTGGCCCTGCCTGCCCTGGCAGCTCGTGAGTGTGCCCGATGTTCCTTTATTAGAAAGAAGAAGAGGCCAAGAGCTGAATTTAATGTTATTCTTTCCCGCACAGACATCATCACGTTCGACCGTAAGCACGAGCCTTCGACGCTGACGTTCTCCGTTGTCCGTCTGGCCCTCATTTCGATTCTGACGCACACGACCTTCGGATCGTTGCGCTCTGTGCCCCACGTCCTCGGTGTCGCTGCCGGCGAGGTCCGCGAAGCGGCTTCGTCGACGGTTCTCGGCAGCATCACTAGCTCCATCCGGAGCCTGACGAGCTACGACTTTGTTGTGCCCCATGTCTCTACTGAGGTGCAGCTGCTCACGACGAGCCTCATGGCCGCCTTTGCCACGTACGAGGTCATTGCCAGCCGTCCCCGTGCTTCGTCCAGGGCCTAGGTCTTTGGCGATCGATCTCTTACCCCTCCCTCCTCCCCCTTCACCTTCTTGCGGGCCACTTGATATACCATGGTCTGAGGTTTGCTTGTCTCTCTCACCCCCCTCTCTTTCTCTTCTTGTCTCGTGCCATTTTTTTCTTTATGCCTCTGTACGGTTCTTGTAAAGGCTCACGCTTCCCCAATTGTTGTCTTTGTTCTCTACTCTAGTCGCTCTCGGCGCTTTAAGTGGGGACAAGCAAGGGAGTCGCTCAGCTCCTCCTTGATGTACACTGTACCACCCTTTTCTTCTTCATCGCTCCTCGTTGACACTCTAGCTAGGTCCTCGTTGTCGCTCTCCATCTCTGTGTTATCTCCCTTCTCACTTTCTCCTTTCCTTCTCTCTTGGATCGATTGATTAAATTACGATGAATGCTTTGCTTGGGTGTAGCTCGTCTGTCCACGCACGAAGCCAGACTGGCACCCGTATACAGTAGAGTATGATTAGAGGAGAGCATGATGGGCGTGCAGAAAAGCAGTCTTCTCTCTCTCTCTCTCTCTCTCTCTCTCTCTCTCTCTCTCTCTCTCTCTCTCTCTCTCTCTCTCTCTCTCTCTCTC